>NC_090922.1:659156084-659459114 GCF_040938575.1 Ambystoma mexicanum
AGCTGATAGAGGAATGTGCAATAGTAGATTGCGAATTCTTTCCTCTGATGGAAAGGCCAACCCCTCTTGAGTGTTTAGTACAGCTCCTACGAACTGCTTGGAGGTGCTTGGCACCAGGCTTTATTTTCTCTCGTTGATAGAGAAACCCAATTCGAAGAGGAGGTTGATCGTTCTTTGGATGTTTGATCGGCAAATTACTGGGGTCTCCCCCGTGATGAGCCAGTCGTCCAGGTAAGGGTACACCGGGATTGCCTCCCTGCGTATGTGTGCTGCAGCCACCGCCAGTACCTTAGTGACTACCCTTGGAGCCGAGGCTATACCGAAGGGCAGCACCTTGAACTGGTAGTGCTGACTGTCCACCTTGAAGGGCAAGAATCTTCTGAGCGCTGGGAACATGGAAATATGAAAATAGGCATCTTTCATGTCCAATGATGCCATGCAAATCCTCCTTATTAGGAGGGGGATTACTTCTTGGAGAGTAGTCATGCGAACATTTCGGGGCTCGACATACTTGTTTGCAGGGCGTAAGTCTAATACTGGGCGCGTTGTTACATTTTTTTTGGCACAAGGAAGTAAGTTGAATAGATACCCTTGTTTACCTGGCTGCCCGGGACGAGTTCTATCGCGTCCTTTGCGAGAAGCTTGACGATTTCCTCGAGGAGGATCTTCTGGTGGTCTAGTGAATGTATCTTTGACGTGGAGGGTGGTTGCGGGGGCGCTCTAGCAGTTTGATTCAGTATCCTGCGGACACTGGACAGCACCCATCTGTCCGATGTGATCCCTTCCCATGCTTGGGTAAAGTTGGAAATGCGCCCCCCTACTGGGGATGCATGGGAAGGGACCCTGAGCAGAACGTCACTGCTTTGCGTGAGGCGTACCGCCGCCTCTGCCGGGGCTGCCTTTACCTCTACCACGGCCCCTCTTGTTACCTCTGCCGTAACTTTGGGTAGTCTGCTGGTTGCTACCCCATGATGTACCCTGCCCCTGTGAATAATTGGAGCCCCCTGGGAAATTTGTCCGCGTGGACGGCGAAAATTACTATTCCCGCTTCGATTAGTGGGCTTCTTAGTCAACTGTTCTAGGGACTTTAGAGTATCATACTCGTCTTTGGCAGTTTTCAGTGCGCCCTCTACCGCTTTGCCAAACAAGACATTCGGTTCCACCGGAAAGTCAATAAGGGTTGCCTGGGTCTCGGGTTTAAACCCGGACTGTCTTAGCCAAGCGTGCCTTTTAATGACAGTGCTCTCTGCTATGAGCCGGCATGCATTATCTACAGCGTCGAAGGTTGTCTTCAGAATGCAACAGGACACAGCTCTATCCTCCGACGCAATCTGGGCCAACTGACCCTTTAGTGGTTCCAGTGCGGAGTCAATGAGAGCAGCTACCTGCTCCCACTGGTGGCAATTATAGCTTGCCAGCAGAGTGGTGGTGTTGGCGATCCTTGCCTGGTAAGCGGAAGTGGAGGCTACTTTTCTTCCTAAACCGTAGATTCTTTTTCTCTCCTTGTCTATGGGAGCCTCCGATGATGAGAGGTGTCCCCGCTCTCTTTCTGGTGTTAGTGATTACCAAGGAGTCGGGCTTGAGTTGACCCCTTATGTAAAGAGGGTCTGACTGGGCGGCCCTGAACATCTTCTCAATTCTGGGGTTCACAGCCTTAGTGAGATTAGGATTGAGAAGGGAAGGATCAATTCTATGTTGGATTGATATGAGAATAGGAAAGGCTTGAGCAATGGGTCTTTTGTCCCCCAAGAGCTCCTCTGCAAAGTACCTCTCTTCCTGCGCCCCCTGTGTATCTATGTGGAAGTGCTATGCAGCTTTAGCCAAGACCTCATTTAGAAGGGGCTGGTTATCTATAGGTGAGTCAGAAACCTGTGGTTCCTTGTTAACGGCGAGAGTCCATATTATAGACCTCTGCCTCGTCTTCCTCCTCATCCTGGCCCTCGTCATCACCATAATACTCGACCCCAGTTTGGTCGTCCAGCACCAAAACGTCTGGTCATCCCCATACTGTTGGTAAGGCTGAATATGATAAGGGTCTGAAGACGGTCCCTGAGCTGGAGTATCAAGCCGAGATCTCTTATTAGGAGGCTGGGGGTCCTTGGATCCTGAAGGAGTAGCATTGTCAGGGGTATAGCTAAGAAATGCTGTGGATTTTTTTCATAAAAATTAGCTAAGGAAGACATTCTCCTCATCACCCTGTCTATGTCCTCAGTGCTCCATTCTCTGGAACTGGGGACGACCACCTCCTGTTGAGGTTAATTTTCTAATTCAATTTCATAAGGTGTGGGAGGGGTGACCCTGGGTGTAGTGACAGGGACTTAGATCTGTCTTTATCTGATGACCTGTGTTTGTCCTTGTGGACCTGGGGTGCAGAAGTGGAATGTGTAGACTTTTTCTGCCGTTTGTCCCCTTTCCCGTGAGTGGTAGAGTGTTTCCCTGACGGTTTGGCCTTATCGGAATCCTTTGACGCCTGGCGTGGAGATTCAGGGGTACTCCCTCTCTCTTTTGAGTGCACACGTCGGGACTCGGAACTGCCGGAGAACGCGCTGCCGGAGCCGACTTTAGGTGTGCGGCTTGGGGATGGAGGTCCGATTCTTCTTCTGACGAGCGTACCTCTGTTACTTTAGGGAGCAAGGCACTCTCGGCAACTGTGGACGGTTGCCGTGTGTCATGCGGCGATCTCGACCTGGAACGCCCAGAGGACACCGATTCGGTGGACCGCTCTCTTTGTGCCCCTTTCTTCCGTGAACTTGACACGCGTGTCAAGTCTCGGTTGGCCTTAATGTTCTTAGCTGTAGAAGAAGATTGGGTTGCGCTCGTGTCGCTGGGTTTGTTCCCCATAAATGCCCTGCCGGACAATCCTCCGAGGTCGGGGACTAGCGCTTGGGTGTCTTTAGACACCCCTGTGCCCTCGCCGTCCGAATGGGCGGCGTCGCTGCCATCACTGAAGGCACCAACTGCTTCCATGGCCTTGCGCTGCCTGGCATGGTGGGCCCAATGTTTAGTGGAGCGGTCCTTGAGTGTTTTAGCTTTAAAAAGCCTACACGGTCTACAGTTAGCTTCGGGGTGGTCCCTCGGCAAGCAGAGATTACAGGTGGTGTGTTTGTCAACCCAAGGGTACTTGGGGCAAAATTTAAATGGAGTACTCTCCATATGTCGCCTTATGGCAGCGGGCTAGTGCGTGTAGGAAAATAAAGAGTGTAGAATATGTTTCCACCCCTCACTCTCCCTACTTGCAGGGTCGAGGCCAGAGGCCTTCCAAGGCCCAAAGTCCGTCGTGCAACTGTCGACGGTTGTTTGTTCTTCGGACCGGCGTCGATCTTCCATATCTCGACGGGGAAATTGATATCGATTTTTATCAAAATGGCTTAAAGCCAGGGAACTCCACGCAATGCTTCCGACAAGTATGGCGGAAAAAAACAATCTGGAGGGTCCTACACTCGTGAGGGATCAGGGGTACAGTGGACGTCACACTAGGGATAGTATGACTGGCATGCCCTGTGCCGACGCCCATTTTCGAGTTTCGAAAAACAAACTAATACTCCGGAGCTTCCACTAGATGTCGGCCTATGCACGGCATGTGATCTAAGCAGATTCCACAAGCCTCAGAAATATATATATATATATATATATATATATATATATATACACATATACATACACATGTTCTTTTACACTAATAAACAATAAACCACCGTCTCATGGAATCTAAGGGATTGCTTGATAAATGTGTATTATTGTGAACAGCTTAGGCACCTGGACCCATGTGGTCTTACTTTTATTGTCCAGGTCAAACGTCTAGCAATACATTTCTTATATATCAATGTGCATAGATGAATGTCAAAGTATGTGTGGCCAAAAGGGCATCGTTATGTGGCATAAATTGTAGCAGCTCGGACATCATCTGACCCTGAGCTCCACCCAGAAGAGCCTAGCTGACCCGTGCACCCTGCACCAGCACCATGTGGACCTCCACCAATCCTGGAGCACCGGGCCCAAAGAATATAGTGTCTAGTCTTCACCACCCAATCCCAACAACGTATGTGCCCCCTATAGTTTACATCATGTTTGACGCAACTTTGTAATAAATATGAATGTTTTTCTATTGTTTGGCAGAGCGCTCTTGGAGTTTGCAGAGTTCTCTGCTTGCCCTATTTGGTTTTGGATAAACTTTACTTTTTATCTTCACCCGCACTTGGTCCTGGTCTCATTCCCTCCTGGGGAGTGTCCTTTTGGCAAAAGACGTCCCCGGCCACAGCAGAGACCCAGTGCGCGCCCCCTCAAGAGAGCTGCCCGCCTACGGCAACTGGTACACTTAGACGTGCGCACGCAGTGGGGCGAGAGGGAACGGCTGCCACTTTGTAAAACCCACTGTACCGCTAGCAGGAGCTGAGTGCGGCCACTGAGTGTGGGGCAGCGCCTGGACAGACCGGGTCCGGAGGGTCTCGGATCAAGACGGACATGTGAGTATCAAGTGCGAGCAACACTAAAAGAAGCTAGAGGAAGGATATATGTGTAGCATACAGAGTCAGATGAAGTGAAGGGGGACTAAAGGAGGGTAAAGGGTAATATAGCTAAGGTGGGGTCTCGTGGGTTTAATCTATTTTTTATTTTTTCTGCATATGGCCATATGTTAAGAAGTTAACGAGGTGAAAGAAGAATAAGGGAACCTAGCTCCGCAAGGGGGTGGAAGGCGGCGCCGCATAGTGCTATCTCGACTACTGCTGGATATAAAGAGGGAAAATAAGTGGAATCAGTAGGCGTCTCATATAAAGTAAGACTCGGAGTAGTACAATTTAGAAACGCTTCATTCTTTTTCTTTGGGCAGAGGGGGAATGTAGAGGGGACTGAAACAGGAAAGCATAAACTATCAAGGGGCAAATGACATGGGTAAAAGGGGACAGGCAGGGAGGATGTATGTTAAATGTTACATGTGATGTATTTTCGGGTTAATGTTTTGTAATTGTCTTACTGTGTTTGTTGTGCATAGTGTATGCGGGCAAGCCTTGACAGGATAAGAATTGTTTTACATACATTGTCAAAGTAAGTGACACAAATTGGAGGAAAAAACAGAATATTGTGACACAGAAGTGGAATACAAAGGCAAAAAGTCCTGTAGTATTGTGAATTGCATTTGTTTTAACACAATACTCATAAGGTGGTGGAGAAAGTGTTGGCGACAGATTGGGTGCAGAAACACCGTTAACCCATATCTGCCAAAGCTTGCCAGGTTATGCAGAAAGGATCACAAAATACCATGATCAATGGATCACAGAGTTAAAAGGGGAAGGCCTACCTCAGATATGGCACAAAGGAGGATCATTCGATATAAATGTCCTAGACATGGTAGCCACATGTCTGTTTATGAAATATAAAAGGCAACCAGTACCACAATAGAAGAGAGATATTAGATTTGTGGAGGCTCTTTGAGGAAGTATCTCCAATTAAAGGGAAAAGAACTGTTAGGCAGAAACCTGTGCTGTTCCCTCTGGGACCACTGCAAAAGATTTAAGACTACAGGTGGTTGGCAGTAAACCCAATTGGTAGCAGTCTGTACCACCCATATTTACCTGGTAGCTGTGGCTGAGCAGTCAGACGTCTCTCGAAAAGTTAGGCAGTATACAGAGTATTCTCAATAGGTCAAAAGAACACAGTAGAACAAGCAAACACTGACCAGAGCTTGGTGTAAAAGAGATATAATTATTTATTTAAAAACACATCTAGTAAAACACACTGGCACTAATATCAAGCGGTTCAAAAACACGGTCACTAAAAGATATACCCTCCCTTCAACGATTAGTTAGACAAGTCTTAAGTAAAGCAACACTTATTTTCAGACAGCGGTGAGCGCTTAACGAAGATGGCACTCTAATCAATCGGTTTAAAAGGGAGAGAAAGGCAGAGCAAAGATAAAAACAGATCCCAACACTTTCGGAAGAACACAGTAGGAGAAGAAGGCAGGTTAAAACCGTATAGTCAAAGTTAACAAGGCCGGACCCACTTTAAGAGGCTCCGGTCAAAATGTGTCCAAGGTCACACAGTTCGAAGTGCCCAAAAGTTCAGAAACAGTTGGACCAAAAAGAAAGGGACCAGTTAGATGGTCAAGGCGGCTAGCCCAGTCCAGAAGGTTAAGGGATTGTTACCTTGTAGCAATCTTTAGAAAGGGAGGCCTGGCAGACACGGTACCTTAAAATGGTGAGAACACTCCAGCGGGGGGAAGTTGTTCCTGGCAGCGGGTGCGAGTCGGTGCTTCGTCCGGAGGAAGAGAGGATCTCATCGGGGAGGAAAGCAGGAGTCCGTTGCACTGCCAGGGAAGAAACCAGCCGTGGAGTTCTCAATTAAAAGGAGCGGTCCTTTTATTCGCGGTCCAGTGGTAAGTGGCTATCCGGTTGCCGGGGTGCTTGGCACGGGCAATTCGACCACAAGACGTCCTGGGATGCGAGAAAAGAAGGTAAACTGGTTGTGCCCACCAGTCAGGGGAAGAAGACTCACCAGCCGGGAGATCTCCTCCGTCGTTGGGAAGTGGTGTCGTCGTAGCAGGTCGGCTCAGCTTCTCCCTTGTCAGATTTTCAGGTCCTGTGGCGTCTTCTGAAGTTCCAGTCCCAAAAGCTCTGCTTTTATGCAGCACACCCCCATTCACTCAGCCTAGCTGTCAAACATGCTAAGTGGTGAACCGGCCGGCTCACCACTTGGGCCAATCACACAAGAGTGCGACTTGAGTTACCAAGGTAACTCAATCCAGGGTGCCTAAACCCCCTCCCACACTCCCTGTGGTACCCAGACGGAGTGGCACCACTTTTGGAGGCTTCTGTGGAAAAGCCCGCCAAAAAGTGGAACAAAGGGCTCGACCTTTGGTTTGGAGTTACAGAGGCGAACACAAACGCCATTTTAAAACCGAGTTCTGGCAGAAAATACCAACCGGTGAATTAATATTAATTAAATAAACCGGCGGTATGTTAGAGGCTATGTTAAAAAGTATTAGCCTCGAACAATGGGAAATCCCATAGAGATATATTCGCGGTTGAATATAAAAAGTAGTATCCACTGCCACCAGCCAAAACTCGACGAGGAGGGGGGGGGGAACGGGACAGTGCACCCTCGAATAACAGACCCAGGGGCAATCGAATTGCCCCTACCAGTACGTCCACAATATGATGGTTTGTACTGGTTCTGTTAGTAATTTGGGACTAGTAAAGCCAATGGTGACTTTACATGCCCTAGGAGACAGTAGTCAGTCCCAGGGTATGGTGTCTATGGTGGGGGGTCACTATGACACCCCGGTGTTACTGCACGGAGGGTGCTGTGTAACACACCTAGAAAAAAAACATATGAGACCCTATGGAGTAAAAGACCCCATAGCCCATGAAACACATTGACATTCAAAGGAACACCATAAATCATGTCCAAGAGTGAGAGAAAGAGTCTCACTCTTGGCAGGAGAAAAAAAACAAACTCCAGAAATCCAGCAAAGCTGCTGGGGGACTCACTAGGTTAGGAAATTCAGCCTAAACAGAGAATTCTCCCCAACAAGAACCAACCAAAGAACATAACTCATCTCCCCCTGGCAGTAGGTAATAGTGGGAAGAAGGGGGCGAGAAGGAAGGTCAAATAGAGGTCGCACGGCTATATCCTCTCCTGCAAATGCCAGTACCAGCTGAAGGGTATAGTGACCCCGTGTATGTGTCAAAGCCTACAGCCCCGGCCGCAGCCCAACCCACAGCACCTCCCCCATAAGAGTGCCCAAGACCAGGTGGACAGGTAAGCACCCCAGCCATAGAGGGAGAAATTCACACAAGATCTAGAATCACGATTAACAACTTCCCAAACTGAACTATCCCGATTGAGAGACATATGCAAACAAGAGGGGGTGGGGGGGGAGGGGGGGTCTGGCACCTCGAGTAGAACAGACAAATGTCACAGTCACTTGACAGGTCCACGGAAGAAGGGTGGAAAAAGGGGGAAATACTGTTCCGGATAAATGACACACCAACATGAATAATAAACAAGAATAAACAAGAGATAGGTCAGGAAACAAACGAGGGGGAGGCAGAAGGAGGGGGCATGGCATCAGATAGAAGAAGAATTTTGGTGCGACATAGAAGAACAAGAACAAAGGAGAGTGGGGATCGCAGCAGGTGGGGCACCAGCAGGGGTAGAACAAACTCTTTTGGGGAGGGTGATGGAAGAAGAGTGGAAGGGAAGGTTGAGGAATAAAATGGGGCGAATGGCAATCCTAGGGAAAATGGGAACGAAGGTAAGTACAGGGAAAGTAGCCGGAAGAATGTTGCAGTTACCGCTGATACACAGGGGGTGGGGAGAGCAAGACCCAATTACATACCCTGAGCCCAAATGGATGAGGAAAATTTACTAAAATTGTTGCCCCCACTTTCGGGAGGGGCAAGTAAGTGGATATACGCATTTGAGAAAAACACTGCCAGGGTTCCCTTGGCAATAGGAGATGTTAAAAGTTTACTAGTGTCCGTAGTAGGTGACCAAGCTAACGGGGTTTGGGCAAAAGCGGGTTTTCCTGGAACAACTCTAGACTGTGACCGCCATGATGGAGCATCCTTTAACACATCAGAACGAGAGTAGGGGATGCACTAAAACACTTTTCCTGACGCACTAGATTTACAGTCTGTAATGCAGTGTACAATGGGTGAGGGTGAGGAGGAGGAGGAGGATGCAATGGCCTTCATTTTACAGGTGCAGGAGATGTGGAGGGCGGAGACGGGCACGGCTTGGGACCAGTCAACCTCCCTGTTCTACTTCATAATCAAAAGAGGCCTCCCGAAGGAAGTTGAGAAGGCTCTCGGAAAAATAGGTGGGATAGAAGCCAAAGGCTGGCCAGAAACACAGAGCATTATAGAACATCATTGAAAAAGAATCAAAGAAAGAGGGAAAGAGATAGTACAGAAGAGACTGGCAGACAAGGCTAAATTAATTCAGACAACACTAGTGAAGGTCACAGCAGCAGAAGCCGCCCTCCCCACAGACAGAGAACAAGAGGAAGGTACGATAGCAATACAAGCCAGAATGGCAGCAAACTGGGCAGGAAATGGACAGGAGCAGTGGAATGGTGAGGAACAATATGGAGGGCCACAATGGTAGTCAAGGAGCGCCCGCGGAGGAAGAGGTGGGTACAGAGGATCCAGAGGTGGTGGATACGGGTACGGAGGGTATGGAGGTGAGGGTTCTAGGAGGAGGACAAGGGAATTGCTGGAACTGTGGGAGGTAGGGGCATTTCTTAAGGTAATGTAGAAGCCGCCCCATGAACAATTATCAAAATGAACAGCAACATGGCCAACCCCACCCAGGGAGCCTGCATGGGCTGCCAATGGGTGGTGGTAGGAGAGAAGAGCAACCTGATCAGAGATACACAGATGATCGCAGAGCGCCCCCACAGAATGCACAACACCACCCAGTGTCACGAGAACATATGGCCCCTGTTCGAGGTAACCCCTTTGTTACAACGACAAATGGTGCCCCTGCGGCCTTCGGAGGAGTGGCAGTGGTATCAGGCAGTGTTTTCGATAATGGGGTAAACAAAATATTCAGCATAGGACTGCCCACAGAGCACTTGCGTGTCCAGTACTATCAACGACCCTCGACGCAGCTGAGGAACCACTGGTGGGGGTGGAGATAGGAAACAAACGGTTAATTTTCATGGTAGATTCAGGAGCAGAAAAATTGTGCCTACGAGAAGGCAGGTTTCCGTTATTTAATCTTAAAATGGAGTCGCGGGGGTTCTCTGGGGCGGTAGTCGAGGTTCCATACACAGAAGAATTGGATGTAACAGTCGGTGGAAAAACAGTGCGAGCACCCCTATTGTATTACGAGTCACCCATACATTTGATGGGGAGGGACCTCCTTACTAAGCTCAATATGACCATTTCCTTTACAGAAAGAGGGATAATGTGTTCTACCCTTGGGATCTGTCGAATGCGAGCAATGCTAGTTATACACACACAAACCACGGCACAGCAGGTGCGTGGAATACCTGTTGACCCAGACATGTTCATTCAAGGGCTAAAGACACTAGCACAGGTTGTGCCTGAACTGAAGCGCCAAGAATGGGTAGTGCCAGCAGAATTTGTGTTCCGTCCTGTCACACGCCCCGAGATAATGGCATGAACAGTGATGTCCATGGATTTACATGGGATGCAGGTCTCCTCACAAAGAATAGCAGTGATTGGACTAGACATGCATGGATGTGAATGGCGAACAGTGTTAAGTATCAATGCTAATAAAGCCCAGCAAAATTTGTTAGATGAGGAGCTCCTCTCTGACTCAGACAGTGACGGAGAAATAGTAATGGAGATACCAATTCCCTGTGACCTAAGGGTTTAGAACAGGCAGGTGCAACTACCGCTTTTGGCAGTGGTGAGTGCACAGTCTACATTTTTTTTAATGATGACATGCAACTGGTGCCAACGGATTTATGGCCAACAGGCCCACATGACGTGGGATTGTTGCGTGAAGTGACACCAGTGAAAATAAAACTCAAACCAGGGGCATTGTTGCCCAGGGTAAAACAGTACCCCCTGCCACGGGAAGCAGAAGAAGGGATAAAAAACAATATATGCCCTACTATAGCAAGGGATTATAGTGCCTTCAAATTCACCTTGTAATACTTCGATTTGCCCCATTAAAAAAGCAAAGGAGGAGCATCTAAGATTATACAGCATCTACGCCCCCTCAATGATGTCATACAAAAAGAAATCCCATTCGTCCGAACCCAGCATCAATTTTGTGCAGCATACCCAAGGAAGCATCAAGTTTCACAGTGTTAGATCTGAAGAACATATTCTTCTCAGTGCCACTAGATGCTGAGTCACAGTATTTGACAGCATTCACTCTGGCGGGGAAAAGATACAAGTATTACAGATTGCCCCAGGGATACTGTGAGAGCCCAAGTATATTCAACAGGATCTTACATGAAGATCTTGGAAACAGTGACACAAAGAGCACAATCATTCAATAAGTAGATGACCTCTTGATTTGTGGAGAGAATGAGGAGGAGTGCAGACAGGACTATTGTTGGCACACAAAGGCTACAAAGTGGACAGAGAAATTACAATACTGCTTGACAGAAGTGTTGTATTTGGGTCAGCTAATATCAAAAGATGGAAAAAGAATAATACCTGATAGGGCAGCTGCAGTGCGAGCTGTGAAGGAGCCAAGAACAGTGAAGGAAAGGCAGACATATCTGGGCATGTGCAACTACTGCCGTGCCCGGATATCGGAGTATGCAGGGTATACAAAGCCATTCCTACAGGGCCTCAAAGAAGCACAGCGAGAGGTCTTTGCAATTAATGGACACCAAAAATGCACACTGCTTTCAGTACACTGAAAGAACCGATATCAACGGCACCCGTCCTAGCAAACCCAGAATGACCGCAAATTTTATTTTTTGTGATAGAACACTCATGACAGCAGTACTGACACAAAAAACATCATTGGGTCACAAGCCTCTTGCGTACTACAGTGGTACACTAGACACAGTGATACAGGGACACCGCTTGCGAACAAGCTCTTGCAGCCGCAGTGTTCGCCATTGAATAGAGTGCAACAATTGTGATGGGATGCTCTGTGACATTGTACGTGGAACATTCACTGTTCGCAATACTAGAAAGGGACAACAGTATATGGACAACACAGAGATAGCCACAGCATACGAGATAATACTATCAAGTGCAAACATACACATAGTGAGGGGAAACACAATGAACCCAGCCAAATTCCTCAGAGAAGCATGCACAGTAGAAGACATGTAAACACATGATTGTGCCACATACAGAGGGGAAGATGATACACCCACGGCTAGTGAGGATGCATTGACTGAAGGAGAGGTATATTTCATAGATGGGTCAGCATCAATTAATTCTGAGACAGGAGAAAAACATGTGGGGGTGGCAGTGGTACAATTATAAGAAGGTGAATATGAAATAATCATCCAAAAAAGATTGCCCGCCCATTTTTCAGCACAGGCAGCCAAATTAGTGGCATTAATTGAAGCATTACATACAGCAAGGGGATGTGCAGTAACAATATACACTGATTCTGCATACATGACCACAACAGTACATGGGGGATTGGCAAGCTGGGGAAGGAGAGCAGATGAATCCCCAGTGCAACACGCCGAATTATTAGCAGAACTAATAGTATCACTAAAAGAGCCAACGGTTGTGGCATTAGTAAAATGCCAGGCCCATCCAAACAAGGATGACGTCATCTCATTAGGTAACGCGGCAGCAGACGCTGCCGCCAAAGAAGCGTCCTATCTAACTAAGGAAACAACGAGTGAGTACATCTTACAAAAGTATGTAGAGGAAGAGCAGAGGGAGGGATAACTCCATGCCAGTCTCTCATATATTAAAGTTACAGCATGAAGCGCCAGCCGAGGAAAAAGTAATGGGAAAAACAAGGGTTTAGCCAGTCATCCTCTGTCGGAAAAACAACACAGGTAAAGTAGTTATGACCCAGAAACTACTAGAAATAGCTTTCCAACAGCTTCATTTCCCAGTCAACAGTGCCAACCAACATATAGCAGGAGAAATTCAGGAAAAAAATATCCAAATTGGCGACAGAATGTACAACATGCCAAGTATACAATTCAGGGATGACACTAAGAACACTGCCTAAAACAATTAGACCATTCAGAGAGCTACACATAGATTACGCTGATATGGGCGAAAGATGCAATGGATCACAATACATGAAAGTGGTAGTATGTCCCTTTTCAAGGTGGGTAGAAACAGGACCCTGCGTCCACCCAGACGCAAAATGTGCAGCCAAGTTCCTAGTGCGGTTAGTTTTTCTGGGGAAATGTGTGATGTAATACGCTCCGACAACGGAACTCATTTCGTCAACGATCTGTTCAAAGAAGTGACAGCAATGTTAGGAATAACTCACAAATTATGCACGATTTATCACCCGCAATCAAATGGCGTTGTTGAGAAAATAAACTGTTTGAGTTAAGAAACCAACCCAGCAAGTACCACCATTTGTCCCCGCACGAGATAGTGACAGGTAGACTCATGCACACAGCACACTCCCCACTACGAAGACAATCTGATGCACACAGGAGTGCAACAGTACTAGGGGAAGAGTTTCAGGAGTATCTGAAAAAACTCACAAAAGCAGCGTGTATGATTGCAAGACAGCTTGCACCCCCATTCACACAAGAAGCAGCAAAGGATACAGTAAAGCCAGCCAGTGATAGCCCTACAAGTCAGCTCATGCCAGAGGAGATGGTGCACGTAAGGAGTTTCGTACATCGGTGGAATGCCCCCAGATTCCACGGACCACATGAAGTGGTGTACTGCACACCCACAACTGTAAAAGTGAAAGGGCTGAGATATTGGATACATTTGTCCAACGTATGAAAAGCATATGACAGTGTAGCACAAGATGCAGAGACAGACAGGTCGGAAGGGGTGACCCAAACATAAAAGGAAAATTAGACAACTGATGAGATCTGTCGAGGGGGAAAAAAATATATATATATCTATATGCCTGAAAGAACCTTTTCTAGTTATAAAAGGAACATTATATTTGGACAAGTGCCAAGACGAGCAGATAACATGCAAAGCAGAGGCACTACGAGGGTTGGCAGACGAAAAATTGCAATGGATCCAAAGAACATGCGCCTCGATATGGACCCAACACATCACAAAAGTCACGTGAGTCACAGCCCTTGAAAAGCCATCCAAACCACAGAAAGAAATATCATATCAACTGTGCTTCCATGGAGAGGGAAAGGTAAATATGGGTACAAACAAGAACTGTAACAAAACACTCGTCATTGCAGGCATGAAAAAAGGTACTGCTGCATTAATGTACACTTACTGGGTTTGCGGCAAACAGGCGTACCTGCACCTCCCACAGTCATGGAGGGGCACGTGCTCTCTGGAAATCCTGCATTCTGCCCTGATGGTGATACCTGAAAGCCATATTCAAGGGGAGAAAGGGCTGTCGGCCGTCATGGATTCAGAACCCCTGCAACCAACTAAAGATGCCCCTGTATATGCCCTATCCGAGGAAAATCGGTAAAGCACAGTTTCAAGAAAAAGAAGGTTGTCAAACTACATCTCCAGGGCATCCTCAGAACTCTTGGCTCAAATCCCAGACCGATTCCGGCTGTTTAACTCCGCTGAGATGTTCTTTGCCTCCCTCGTCCCAAGCATCCAAGGCAAAATGGCTCCAGATCACCTGCTGGGAGCTGATCCAACTGGCCAATGACACAGAAGAAGGATTTAACGTGATGAAGGTGGAGCTAAGGGCCCTGTGGCTGATGACAATGCAGAACAGGTACGTCCTAGACCTGTTAACAGACATGGACGGGGGGGGGGATGGTTTGCCGAAAAATCAGGTGCGCTTGCTGCACGTTCGTACCTTCTGCAGATGCAGACAATGGAACTTTGTTGCACGTAATAGCAGCCCGTGCACAAACTTGGCGAGCATATAAAAGAAGGAGTACAGCCCAAAACCTGGTTCGACTACATGTTTTCGTGGGTACATTCCTGGATTGGGATGGCTGTCAAACTATTAATACCCACCATCATTTTCCTGCTTTTAATTTTTTGTGTGTGTTAATTAGGCCTTAGGCACTGCGCAGATGAAGTACCTAACAGTGCAATAAGGATGGTGACAATAGGCAGTGCAAAAGGAGTGGTGCAGATGACACACGAGGCACAAGTGCAAACAGGGGAGGACTCGGGGCCCAACAATTGTACCCATTTGTCTGAGGTGATGCTCTCCCATGCTTGGGTGAAGTTTGAAATCCACCCTCCTATTGGAGAGACCGGGGAGGGCACGTGAAGCAGGTAGTCACTGTTTTGGGGGTGTGGTACCACCTCTAGACAAGGAAGACCTCCCTTGGCTGCTTGATCTGTGCTGCCCACCCTCCCCCCCCTTGGTAAGGCTGGCTGCTCAGCCACTCTACCGACTTGTGTAGTACAGGCCTATATTAAGAGTTGGGTGCCTAATACCAAGAGATAAGTCTTCTAGAGTCCCACACCAGTTGACCAGTGAATTTTGAAAAACCTAACAACTTGTGATTATTTTTCATTGTCCCTATTCGAGTGCCAATATTTTTCCCCTCTGGTAGGGAGAATTCTCAGAAATGTGCTCATTCCCTTCTACCATAGAGGCCACCAGCTCTTTTGCTGGACTTTTAATTTCTAACCTGGAGAGAGTGAGACCTTTTTCCCACTCTCTGGCGTCTTTTTTCTGTGATTTGCACTCGGTTTCTTTTGATTTTGGAGTCTAAAACTCCATCGGCATCATTGTTACATTGTGACACACAACACCTTCAATTGCAGTGGCACAAAGAAGTCTCTTAGATTTCCCAAAGGTTTAAATACCTTCTCTTGGTAAAACAACTGTTTCTAAGAGCAGTGAAGTGGAATTGACTTTACTTACATTTTGTAACTTTCTAGACCCAGCGCACACTATTTTACCATGGTGTGCTGGAGGGGTTACTTAGTATCCCCTTTGTCTAGTTTCTCATGTAACATTTATAGGTTACCTTTCTACAATTAATGGTTGGTGGGAGTGGTTTACTTTCTACTACCATTGTGAGTTTTTACCGTGGGCTGCGTTCTCAGCTGCAGTAAGGCACCCATGGGTGCCCATTTTGTCAAAATGGCCCCGGTCTTGTTCTTTCGCCATTTCTTGTTGGAAAGGTCCTTCTTGAGATTTACCCTGCATGCGCCAAACCAGGTTTGGTCTCTTTGTTCGTTTTGTCTTTGCCAGGATTCACGAGTGAAGGCCGCCTCTGGCAGGGGCAGGAAATGAGGGAGGTTCCCGAAACTCCCTGTGCTTAATCCTCTTGGTTACAGGAATACACATAAAGGTGATTGGTCAGCTGGCTGCCCTTGGAGGACAGCCACCCTGCTGGGTGAGTGACAGCTATGCTGGAATAAAAGGGAGAAAATTGTATAAAAGGCGAGTCTCTTGGCTTGGAAGGCAGAATCGACCACTGGAACGAAAGAACCGAAGACGACCTGGAAGAGGACGGCTAGTGCAACTACTGGACCGTTGGTTTGCCCGGTGGAGCCCTGATGCAGGTCCGAATCGCCAAGTTCACCACGACAAAGACGCCCCTTCAAGGACGACTTCTCCCTTTGAGTTGGTAGGACCAATCAACTCGTAAACCACCTGGATACCATTCTCGGAGCTGGTTAGGATTAACCAAGGAGAAGGACACCAGTTTATGTGATTGAAGAACAGCAACCGGAAATCGAAGATTTGCCATTTTGCCAGCTTTGTGATCCGTCCCCGTGCAGGAGTCGCCCGATGTCCTCCAACTTGTCCCCAAGATTGAGGCTTGGGAACAGCAAGATATGCAGGAACTGCCAGGAACACAGTCTTCAGCTGCATCTTTTTCTTCAATATAAGGTACTGTGAAAACTTGATCGAGAGAACTTACCTCTCACCGCTAATGTTCGTGGAACTTTGGCAACTTGCAGGCCTAGTCAGCTTGTGAACCGACATACAAACCTTTCTTCCGTGAATTACTTCTAAGAAACGTGGCAAAGACTTTTCCTTTTTAAATACCGAAACCGTTTTTACTTATGCAAGACACTAGGCCATTGACTTTGGCCTACCTATTCCACTGAATCAACTCCTTTGGTGAACTCAAACTATTTGCACTCTTTTAGAGTAATTGTAATATTTGTTTTATTAACCTATGCCTTTTTGCTCCTACTTCAATGTTATTTGGCTCCTACTTCGAGGGAGCTCAACTGCTTATTAATCAGTATTGTAGTATAATTTAATTTTAGTGTCATATTGGTTGCCTCATTTAGTGAATGCTTTATACCTGATTGTGTAATAAATTACTAAGTGTTTTTACCAATAAACCTTGAGTATAAGTGTCTATCATTGTAGACCTTTGTGTAACACCCTTACAAGCTCACATTCCCTCTTGAGAGAAGCCTGGCTGCTCAGCTCGCTACCAAAAACTGTGGTACAGATTTATACCAAAGGTTGGTTATGCTTACACCTGTAGTCCTAGTTGTGTGTAGTGGTCCCAGAGGGTACTTACTGCATACAAACTTTGCCTAACACAGATGTGGTGCCCGGCACTTGAAGACTCTTGGTGCCGACTTCAATCCAAAGGGAAGGACCTTGAATTGTTAGTGCTTCCCCTGAACGATGAAGCGCAGAAACTTGTGGTGTCCCTTGTGGATTGGGATGTGGAAATGCACATCCTCCAGGTCCAAAGACGACAGGAAGTCTCCCTCTTCAAGCTGTCCGCGCACGTGCTGAAGAGTGACCATTCAAAACTTTTGGGACTTGATGTATTTGTTCAGCCGTCGGAGGTCGAGAATAGGCCTCCAGCCCCTGGTCTTCTTTCTCACGAGGAAGTACCTTGAGTACACTCCGGAGCCCTGGAACCGCTTTGGGACGAGCTCTTATCGCCCCTTTCCGTAGCTTGGTCCGAACCTCCAGCAGCTGCCGAGGGGTGTGCTTTTCCCGACAGGCCAATGGTGGTATTTGGGGACATTTCTGTTGAAATTCCAGGGTGTGTCCGTGTGCGAGAGCGTCCAGCACCCAACAATCGTTGGAGATTGTCTTTCACACTTGGACTAAGTTCGCCATCCGGCCTCCTACCATCGTCCTCCGAAAGGCCCCCGTTGGTCTCTTGGGCCGAGGAGTGGGAGGGTTGGCGGTACGAAGAGGAACTCCTGCAGTAACCCTTGGCAGAACGGGGAGACTTGCCTCCTGAGGATCGAAAGGACGGACGTTGCTGCTGTAGCTTGACACAATGTAAAAGATGATGCCTATGGAGTTTGTCAGACTCCATAACCAGAAGAAACACAGTGTATTAAATCACATTAAAATACATTAGAGAGTGGGAAAAAGTCTCACTCTCACCAGGTTAAAAAAATCAAGTTCTCAAAATCCAGCAAAGTCGCTGGGCGTCTAAGGTGGAGGGAATTAGCAAATTTTTGAGAATTCTCCCCAACACCTATACCTGCAGTCATAGCTGTTTGTAGTGTTCCCAGAGGGTACTACATTCAAACTTTGCTATTGTGTTGGAATCATGCTGTTTGCTATAAGGTACCTACTAACACTGGATCGTCTTTTCTGTTTCCCGCCTTTCTGATTGGTCCTGTTTTGAGATGACTTCACACCTTCATGAATGTACTGGGGGGAGGGAGGGGGATGATGATGTTTGTGGTTATGTAAAATGTCAATAAAGAAAGTTTAAAAAAAAAAAGTATGCCAGAAACCAGAAGCAAGGAGAAACGTGCCTACTGGTTGAAAACCTGAGATTTAGTAGGAGAGGAATATATTGTGATTATTTGTTACAGATCAGAAAAGGATTTAAATGAGACAGGTTTTCTGGAAATGTGTTTTGGCTGAGGAATTCTGGATTAGTCTTAGCCACAAGGCTCAGAGAGTTGACAAGTTTAGGTTTGAACTTTATGTTGTACACTGCAGGACTCAATTTTTGGATTAGATTAGGGTGCCCCAGCCAGACACTTGTTGAGAATATCATTTGTTTGTGTTCAGATCTCATAACCATCATCCACTGCGAGGACAACACCTACCAGCCCACTTTGCTACCATTTCCTTTGCACTTTTTCCAAAGTTGTGCCTTATTTTTAGATACTACTCCTAGAATCTTAGGTGTTTGTCCATCCTGACTGTTTGACCAAACCTTTGTTTTAATAAACCTGACCAACATCATCAGAAAAAAATAAATTAAAAATAAAATAAAACATACTGCATCACATTGTGAAGGCAACCAGCGGGAACACTTTCTTCATTTTCAAGGTACTGTGGGGCTTGGGGTATTTTATCCTTTTGCCATTTGGGGTGCTTCCCATCTTTGGGAGTGCGATTTAACCCTACACTAAGTTGACCTCAATTTACCTGCATTGGACTTACAGGTCTCTTATGGACACTGAATATTTAAGAACATAATTCTACAAAGAAGAGCATCTGAACTTTTAATTTGTCTGTTCTGGCCCCCAAAAGACCTCCTTCTGAACCCAATGGTGTTGGCAATGCATGTTCCCTTAAAGGTTTTAATGTTGAACAATTTCATGCTGGGATAATAGACTGCATCTCTTTGGGAGAATCTAACTGTTCTTATAACCTAATCAGTCTGTTCTGATCTAACCCTAACCTTTCCTTCTCTGAAAAACTCAATATTGTAAAGGTGATACTATATAAATGCTATACTGAACTCAAATGACATCACCCCCGGGTGCTGGAACATGGGTAACACATGAATAAATTACTCATCTGCTTTATTGATCACTTTTTGAATTGAATCCTAACTTGGGATTATTGTTACAGCTAATTACTGCTTTTTAAAGAATGCTTTAAATATCTGTGTATAAATAAATATTTACTATATAACTTTTAGCGTGTAATGGTTTAATTGGATATTTGTATTTACTGGTTTCATTGCACAGCTCTACAGCTCACATTACCCCCTTAAGATATGGCTGCTCAGTCACACTACCAACTTGTGTAGTACAGCACTACATTAATTAGTGGGTCACCTAATACCAAGAGTTAAGTCTTGTGTAGTCCCACACTAGTTGGACTGCACTAATTCTTACCCACCACCACTGTGGGTTATACTCATGCACAATACCCAGACTGTGACACCATGGATGTGGAGTTGGACCAGACAGTCCCACCCACTTCCTGGGCCACAGACACGCAAGGCATCACTAGCCTCAAGAGCAGCAGCAAGTGCATGATCTAATATGGGATTTCATGACCTGGCAAGACAGAAAGAAGGCTAAACTACAATATGGCCAAAGAACAAGCAAGCATCTCATGGCCTGGCCATTTTAGGGCACTCGCCAACTTTATAATAAGACTTAAGAGTTTGGCAAAGAAAAAGGTTATTAGAACAAAAGGTTACTAGAACAGAACAAGGGATCAAACAAATATTCTGAAGCAGGTAAGTACTTTTGGTAACTCCCAATGCAAAGTTAGTTAACCCCTTCCTGGAAGGAGGATAACACACAATGTCACAGGGCAGAAGAGTCATTCAGGGAGCCAGGCTAGGCCAAAGTCAATTGAACAAAAGTCTAGGTGAGCTGAAGCACTTCTTGCAGTTAAGTAAAAGTCTTGCACAATGTTTTAGAAGTCTTTGTAGAAAAGAAGAATTCAAAGCAGGGCCACAATCTGTTTAAACTTGTGAGGTATAGAACCTATCAGCAGCTCTACAGAGCAACTACAACAGGTCTCACCAACCGAGATCAAGTGCAGTTTCACAACAAAAGGCAAGTTCTCTTAGACTGTACAGTACCTTTAGGTTGAAGAAAAAGGGCAGCAGATGACTTCAGTTCCTGTGCAGCTCTGCAGATTCTGGTGTTCATGTGCCTCAGTCGTAGGGACAAGATGAACGACATCTGGGGACTCCTGCACTGCAATGGGACGGTCACCGACCGCAACCGGCAATCTTTATCTTTAAACAAGTAGCACTTCGGTGTTTCAGCTCCTCGCGTCTACTGCAAATAGCAACACTGCGGTTCCTGTCTGTCGAGATGGGCTTTGCTTGCATCTGGGGTCCAGCACTCTGTTGAGGTGGCTCAGGCTCGGTCAATCTTGCTTCCTGGGAGTTGAAAGATCTTTCTGGAGCTCTTGGCCAGCTTAAAAACAATGCACAAAATCTGGTGCTCCTCTCCCTGGCTATTCAGTTAAAGCAACAACTGCAGTGGAATTTCAACCAACTCCGAGAGGATGTCCAGGTGGCTTACTTTGAAGTCGATTGGTCCCACCAACTCAAGGGGAGAAGTTGTCCTTGCAGGGGCTTCTCTGTCGATACAAATTTGGAGTTTCAGCACAGCAGCAGGGCTTCACCTGGCAAACCAACGGTCCAGGAGTTGCAGAAGGCGTCTTCTTCAAGTTCATCTTCGGATTCCTTCGTCCAGTGGTCGACTCTGCCTTCCAAGCCAAAGAGCCTCGCCTTTCATGCAGGTTTCTCCCATTCATTCCAGCCTAGCTGTCAGTCACCCAGCAGGGTGGCTGTCCTTGCCGGACAGCCAGCCGGCCAATCACCTAAGAGTGCATTCCTGACTCCTAGGAGACTAAGCACAGGGAGTTTTGGGACCCTCCCTCGCTTCTTGCCCTCGCCAGACACCCTGGAGCCAGAGGCGGGTTTCACTCGTGAATCCCGCCAAAGATCAAATGAACAAAGGCACCAAACCTGGTGTGGCATACAGAGTAAATCTCAAGAAGGACCTTTCCACAAAGAAATGGCGAAAAAAAAGACTGGGCCCATTTTGACAAAAAAATGGCACCCTTGGGTTCTTTACTGCAGTTGCGACTGCAGCCCGTGGTAAATGCACCCCACGGTAGTTAAAAGTAAACCACTGCCACAAGCCATTCATATAAAAGTAACAAAAAATCCAAAGTGTAAAAGACTACGATAATACAAAAATATCCCGATTGCACTACATTGTAAGAAACTGTGTGCAATGTTAAAAAGTTAAAGTGTTCAAGTCAAAAGGGCAATAGTTTCCCAGTACTGAACCACTGTTCAGTTTCCCCATACACAAATGAGCATAAGGACAGCAGAGTGAAGCTGAAGGCTTCACCTTCCTGTAAAGAGTCAGGCTAGGTTCAGAAACAAAAGCACCAAGTTTGTGGTCAACAGAACATAGAGGGAAGGTTATCTTTCCTAATAGCCATCCTAAAGTGGGTCAAATGAGAGCTATGCAACATAGCCCTTGAGTGCACACCTTTCTCTTACCCAAATATGTACCTTTACTAAAGTAATTTTAGGCACATCCCACTTTCTGCTCAACTTTTTCATCCACCATAAAATTCTGACACGTGCAAGAGTGATTTTTCTCTCTCCAGTTTACACCTTTCAATTGAGTGCAATTGCTGACACTATACAACAGTGATGGACAGGTTAAAGAAAGGTCATTAGGCGATTTAATTTGAGCCTCCTCTGAAGAACAAGAGTGATCCTGGATTGGCTACACCCCCGCAATATGTCATGTTAGCAGAAAGATACACAGGAGTTAAACTTGGGGACACAGCAGTAAGAGCACACATCCTCTTGTAACATAAAATATACAATTACACATTAACCCCATATATTACCTTGCTGGCTGGAGGGAGCATGTTGTGTTGGGAGCTGGTGGGAATCATGCCTCGATAGGTCTGGCTAGTTTGGAAGGAACGTGTCAGATTTTGGTGCTGAGTCTGGGGTGAAGGCTGAAGGGACTGTGGCAAGGCGATGAGAGGCTGTCCAGGTGTTGATCCAAAGTTGGCAAGGGATAGCTGCGATCCTTGTAACGGTACAGTCATCTGAGCATGAAAATAAACAACTTGTACATATAGGCATTGCTTTGCACAAAAAGTGACTGTGCTTATTACTATGCTTTTCCTGCAGCACAACCTGGGCATTCCTTGCAAAACACCCTCAGTGCCACTACCGCAAACAAGACTACTTCGGCCATACCTTCACATCCAACCTAGAGATAATTTGATATCATGTGATCACATCAGTGGGGAAACTTTGTTTAGCTGACTAACTAGCCCTTCCCGCACATATGCTAGAACTGGAATGTGATTGCATATTTACACTGGTGCTAGAATATGTTGAGAAGACATATTGGTTGGTGAGAAAAGAAAAGACCATCTGTTCACCCCAACACGGTTTCTTCCACCAATGTGTTCTTCCCACTTATTTACAGTCTTCAATTGGATCACACATTTCAACTCACAACTGAATGAGAGCATGGCTCTTGCCCAACACCAAAGTCATAAATAGCAGTGGATTGTGGGACTTTCACAACTTCTTTTCACACAAAAGATTCCTGATTTAAACACAAAAGCTCAAAAAAATAATGTTTAGAAGCTTGTTGCAAGATCGCAAATATGGAATATATGTTGCTTCAAACAAAGTAATGTGTATTCTGTTTCCACACTAAGAAAACTATGCACACCCAAATCTGTTGCCACCATCCTACCTTTTGATAAGGATTGAAGAACAAGCCCTGCATGCCATTCTTGCAGGACTGCCCAGTACTTGTTAACGGTGCATCAGAATCAGTTCGGCCTGTTTGCAAGCAGACAAACTCGGCAGGCATAGACTGGGAGAGCCACTTTCGTTCTGGAGCAGATGTCAGCTCAGGGCCGGCTCTCACCTGACTCAAATAGCGCCACTAAAAGAAAAATTGGGAAAGGGGTTTGGGTGCATTTAATTTTATGTTTTTCCAGGTCTTCTTTTAGATTCCGTCAATATGGAAGTTTTGATTTTAATAAAACATTTTGCATTGTATGTGGATTACAATATGGCTGCCTAAAATGATGCAATAGTTATCTATGACAACATTATGGTCATCTACACAGTTGGCCATATCTGAGCAGAGGGACAACAAGCACCAGCCATCAGAAATAAACAATACTGCCAAAAGTCACTGGAACGTGAAGCAGCAATTGTTGGGCAGAATTGCATGCAGTACCCCCTGGGGCTACCACACACAATTAGGATTACAGGTGTAAGGAAGACCAACCTTTTGTATAAGTCTGTACCACACAGTTTGTTGGTAGTGAGCTGAGCAGCCAGGCTTACTTCAAGACTCAATGTGAGCAGTACAAGTAGTTACACAGAGTACTTTCAATCACAGTGGTTCAAGTAGACACTTATACTCACGGTGTCTTGGTAAAACAAATATTAATTTATTACACACTCATTTATAAAACATTTCACTAGAAGAAGACAACTTATTATATACCAATACACTTCAATACAAAATTTGAGCTCCCCTGAAATAGGAGCAAAATGGCAGTTCAGTTACTTAGCAGCGAGTAAAAAGGACAAAAGTAAGTAGAATAGATTACATATACTTTCTAGGCAGTGAAAATAGCTTCAGTTCACCAGAAGAGTTGAATTCAAGCCAAAAGACCAGGCCAAAGTCAATGGGCTAGTGTTCTGGATAGGAAAGAGCAGTTCTGGTATCAAACGGTAAAGTCCTTGTAAATGTTCTCAGTAGTAGTTTAGGCGAAAAAGAATCATTTGTGGGGTCACAAGCTGATTAGGCCGGCGAGTTGGGAAATTTTCACAAACATTCACTGCGAGAGTGGCGTTCTCTCAATCGGGTTGGCACAGTACCTTTATATGAGGAAACAAATGATACTGAAGTTGTGGTTCCTGACAGTTCCTGCAGATCTCGCTATTCCTGAGCCTCAGTCGTGGGGACAAGAGGGAGGACGTCGGGGGACTCATGCACTGCACAGCAGCGTTGAAGAAAGCAAACAAAATGGAGTCACTTCAGTTCCAGTTGCTGTAGGTTCAAGAACACAAACTGGTGTCCCTCTCCCTGGTTAATCCTAACCAGCCTTGAGAATGGTATCCAGGTCCCTTATGAGTCGATTGGTCCCACCAACACAAAGGAAGAAATCGTCCAGGAGTTGCAGCAGCTGTCCTCTTACAGCTCGTCTTCGGTTCTTTCGTTCCAGTGGTCGACTCTGCTTTCCAGTCCAAGAGACTATCCTTTTAAACCATTTTCTCCCTTTCATTCCAGCCTAGCTGTCACTCACCCAGCAGGGTGGCTATCCTTGCCAGACAGTCAGCCAGCCAATCAAGCCAGAGTGCATTTGGGTCTCCTAGGAGAATAAGCACAGGGAGTTTCGGGCACCTCCCTCACTTCCTGCCCACCCCAGACACTCGGACGCCAAGGGCGGACTTCAGTCCTGAAGCCCGCTAAAGGCACACGAACAAAGGGACCAAACCTGGTTTGGCGTGCAGAGACAAACACTAGAAGGACCTTTCCAAAAGGAAATGGCGAAAAAAGAAGACCAGTTTAAATAAAGGGGCTTAAGGCGCCATCTTGAAAAACATGGCTCCCGTGATGCTACCGGTGTTCGCTGTCGGGGAAAAAACTTGGTAGTTTGTTGTAAAACCACTGCCAGCAGCCTTCTCAATAGGAAAGGGTAGCATTTGACAGCTACATGAGTATTTAGACACAGGGGATACCATGTAACCCCTCCAGCAATCCATTGTGTGTGCTGGGTCTATGAATTTGGAAAGACTAGTCAAGTCAATTTCACTTTACATTCTCTGGGAAAAAGTAGTTTATCCCAGAGAAGGTATTTAAATCTTTGGGAAGTCTAAAAAGATATCCCTGTGTCACTGCACTGAGGGTGCTGTGTAACACACATGTAAAGATAATGCCTATGGAGTTATCTAAAACTCCATAATCAGAGAACACAAATGTAAAACACACATCCTCAAAATCCAGCAAAGTTGCTGGGTGTCTCTAAGGTGAAGGGAATTAGCACATTTATGAGAATTCTCCCTAACAAGCAGTACATACATACACAACGATGGAACATGCCAAACGATGGAACGCTATCCCCATTCTTCTTAGGCAGGAAGGAACAAGTTACTTACCTGTAACTGTTGTTCTCCAGCATGGGTCTGGCATGGATTCACATGCTCATGAATATTCCCTGTCGTCAGGCTGGGAATCCTCGGTAAAGAAAAAAATCAGTATCAGTTTCGTTTCTGATCTGTCTTTCTCAGTAGTAACCAATCACTGATCTCTGGGTCATACTGCCCCAGCCAATGACTGCCCTCTACCTAAGCCCCGCCTCCGGCAGCCATCCTCAGATTTGGTAGCACAAGTGGCAGTATGACCAAGTGAAGAGCCGCAGAGGGGTAGGTGGGAGGGTCTGGCATGGATTCACATGCTCATGAATAATAGAATACATAGCAGTATACACATGCACAGCCACGGGAGGTGGCAACAGGCTCAACATTAAGCATCTCTTACCTCCTCACCAGGCTCACCTTAAGTGAACAGGTTGCGCAGCACTGCTTGGCCGACCCTGGACTCCTCCCTGGAGTCCCGATCGACGCAGTAGAATCTAGTGAGGGTGTGCGTCGACCTCCACGTAGCAGCCCTGCAGATGTCCAGCAGGGGCACACCAGACAGGAACGCTGTGGTAGCAGCGATGACTCTGGTCGAATGGGCTCTCGGACAGCCGGGCAGCGGTCGGTTTGCCAACCGGTGGCACTGCATGATGCAGCCGGAGAGCCATCTGGAAATGGAAGTCTTCGAGAGAGCCTTCCCTTGATTCACAGACCCAAAGTTCACAAACAGTTGTGAAGTTTTCCGAAAACTCTTTGTGTGGTCCACGTAAAACTTGAGCGCTCTAGCTACATCCAGCGAGTGCAAAGTCCTCTCGGCCGGCGTCGAAGGCGACGGAAAGAAAACTGGTAACACCAAGGGCTCGTTGAGGTGGAAGTCCGACGGGAACCTTGGGCATGAAGGAGGGGTGCGTCCTCAGCACCACCCTCGTGTCCTGAAAAGTCAAATATGGAGGCTTGCAAGATAGGGCCTGGATCTCTCCCACTCGTCGTGCAGAGGTGATGGCCACGAGGAACGTGGTCTTCCATGACAGGAACTTCAAAGGTGCCGAATGCATAGGCTCGAATGGGGCCCCCATGAGCCTGGTCAGCACCACATTAAGCTCCCACGCCGGTGCAGGAGCCTTCACCGGCGGGAATGATCGGAATAGTCCTTTCATAAATCCTTCACCAGGCGATGAGACCACAAGGACGCCTGTCCCGTCGTCCTGGTATATCGGGAGATAGCAGCCAGATGTATTTTTATGGAGGCGTGAGCCAGTCCAGCCTTGGCCAGCGACAGCAGGTACGGCAGCACTTGACAGGCTGTAATTCGCAGAGGTTTAATCTGTGCACGGCACCAGACCGAGAACCTCTTCCATTTATGACCGTAACACTTGAGAGTTGAGGACGGCCTGGCCTTTGCAAGAACCTCTCTGCAATCAGCCGGGATATCGTACCCTCCAAACTCTAGTGCTGCAGGAGCCAGGCCTGCAGGTTCAGCAACTGTGGGTCATGGTGGAGAATGGCGCTCCTTCTCTGGAGAGAAGATCCGCGTCTGCCGGCAGCCTGACTGGCGGGGACGTTGACAAGTCCAGAAGGTCCGGGAACCAGACCTGCCTCGGCCATGCCGGTGCGACGAGGATCATCCTGCACCTGGACTTCTTGAGCTGGTTGATGAGGGGGAGCAGCAACGGCAATGGAGGGAATGCGTATAGAAACAGGCCATCCCAAGGGAAAGAAAGCTTCCCCCATGCTCCTCGGCTGTGGGAACCTGCTGGCGAACCTCTGGCACTTGGAGTTTGTCGCCCTCGCAAACAGGTCGATCTGGGGTTTGCCCCATCGTTGGAAGAGTCGATCCACTTGATCCTGGCGCAGTTCCCCACTCGTGGCACGAGTGCAGCTCCCTGCTGAGTGAGTCGGCGATGGTGTTTTTATTCCTGCCAGGTGGAAGGGAACCAGAAACATCCCCTGGGCGACTGCCCAGTGCCACAGATCCTGGGCCTCCTTGGATAGGGCTGGGGATCTGGTGCCCTCCTGCTTCAGTATGTAGAACATCATGGTGGTGTTGTCGATGAAGATCCTCACCACTTTGTCCTTGAGGGACGGGAGGAACGACTTGAGCGCCCAGAACAGTGTAGTTGATGTGAAGAGACCTCTCCTCCGGGAGCCAAAGGCCTCTTGCGTGGAGATCTCCGGTGTGGGCCCCCCAACCCTCCAGAGAGGCGTCTGTAGTCACCGTCTCGTGAAATGCCGGGGTTTGAAAGTCCGTGCCCGTCGTGAGGTGAGCCCGGGTGCCCCACCATAGGATCGCCCGACGGAACTCCTCGTTGAGGGGGATCCTGTCATCGAAGCAACCCCTCGCCTGAAACCAGCAGGCGTCGAGGAACTCCTGTAGCGGACGCATCCGAAGTCTGCACAGGGGCACAAGGTAGATGAATGAGGACATCATCCCGAGAAGGGACTTGATGGGCCTCACCCTGGCCACGTCCGTGGCTAACAGGCGCCGCACCTTGCCCAGGATGGTCTTGGTCCTCTCCTCTGAAGGGGAGGCCAATTGCTCCACTGTATCAAGCTTCGCCCCCAAAAACAGTGCTACTTGCGATGGAACCAGGTGGGATTTGGGGTAGTTGATGGAGAACCCCAGCTCCATGAGCAACCGGACGGTCCTCGCCGTATGATCGACGGCGAGTTCCCTTGACCTTGCCCGGATTAGCCAG
This sequence comes from Ambystoma mexicanum, assembly GCF_040938575.1. Lineage (NCBI taxonomy): Eukaryota > Metazoa > Chordata > Amphibia > Caudata > Ambystomatidae > Ambystoma > Ambystoma mexicanum. Next base: position 659,184,153 of record NC_090922.1, read on the forward strand.
TCGTCCAGGTAGGGGTAGACGTGGATCCCCTGCAGGCGCAGCCGCTCCGCCACTGGTGCCAGGCACTTGGTGAAAACCCTGGGTGCCGAACGGTAGGGATCTGAATTGGTAGTGGCGTCCCTGAACCACGAACCTGAGGAACTTCCTGTGCCTTTTTAGAATGGGGATGTGGAAGTAAGCATCCTCCAGGTCCAACGACGATAGGAAGTCGCCTTCCTCCAGCTGTCCCAGCACGTGCTAGAGGGTGACCATCCTGAATTTCTGCGCCTTGATGTATTTGTTTAACCGACGCAGGTCTAGGATGGGGCGCCAACCGCCTGTCTTCTTTCTGACGAGGAAGTATACTCCAGAGCCCCGGAGCCTCCTGGGGACGAGCTTGATGGCACCTTTCTTGAGCATCGCCTTTACTTCCAACAGCAGTTGAGGAACGTGTTTCTCCTTCCTGGCCACGGGAGGAATGCGAGGGCACTTCTTTAGGAATTCCAGCGAGTGCCTGTTGGCCAGAGTGTCCAAAACCCAACGATCGGTGGAGATGGACTCCCACACTCTGACAAACTTCCGTCAGCCGGCCTCCCACTGGGGTGCTTCGGTGGGGGCCCGACAACCCAGCCGGGTCAGTCTTGCTTGGAAGCGGCCTTGCCGCCGAGGGCGGGAACCCCCTTGCTTGCCGCGACCTCTGTAGGCCTCCTGGGAAGAGGAGCGGGCCGCCTGGCGGTAGGTGGAGGAGCCACCGCTGAATCTTTTGGAGGCACCCTGTCTGCCTCCAGGGCTCCGAAAGGGCCGTCGCTGCTGAAGTACCCCAAGGGCCCGGGCCGTCTCCGAGTCGGTCTTGATGGCCTGTAGAGACTCATCCACCGCCTTACCAAAGAGGTTGTTGCCGTCGAACGGCATGTCCAACACTCTGGTCTGGATGTCCTGGCGAAAGTCTGTCGCCTTGAGCCATCCTCGTCGTCTGAGGCAAACTCCGTTGCCCAGTTGGAGAAATCCGGTATTGGCAATGTCCGTTGCCACCGTAATGGCGTGATCCGACGCCACCTCACCCTCCTGCAGAATTTCTAGGGCCTCCGCCCTTTTGTCATCGGGCAGGAAATCTAGCAGGGGAGCTATCTTGAACCAGAGCTCCCTGTCATAGCGGGCCACGATCGCTAAGGCATTGGCCGCCTTAATCGTCATCACCGCCGACAATGAGATGACTCGTCGTCCCATAGAGTCCAACTTCTTACCCTCGCTGTCCGGCGGGGAAGTGGAAGATGAAGCCACCGCGCCCGCTGCCTTCTTCTTAGCCGCTGCCGAGACGACCGAGTCTGGCGTGGGCTGGGCCCTGAGGCACAAGGGGGCAGCATTGGGGACTCGGTACTTCTTCTCGTACCTGGCCCTCTTGGTGGGTGTCGTGGCAGGGTTCTTGAGGACAGCAAGCCCCTCGTCCCAGATGTCGTCGAGTAAAAGCACTGTGAGGACCGTCTTCCTCTTAGCCTCTCGTTGTTGGTACAGAAACCCCTACTTTTTCTGTTCTTCAGCCCAGAGCTGGAAGAGCTTGGATGCCCTGGTTATCATGGCGTGGAAAGAGCCAACCTCGTCGGCTGGGGACGCCGTCATTTTCCGTCACCGTATCTGTCGCCGTATCCTCTCCCGGCGAGGGGGATGAGGAGTCCATCGGTCTCGCAGGCACGAAGGGCGTAGAGGGGTGGACTCTTCTCCGCTTGCTCGGAGGGCTTCCTGACGGGCCTGGTTCTGGCTCCTCCGTCGGGGTGCTTGGTAATCTCGTCCTTATCTCGGTACATAAGTATAGGATTGCCAACAAAATGGCTGGCAGGCTCGGGCAATGGCTGCGACGGACGGGATGGCCGCTCCACTGGGCCCTGTTCGTCGTCGCTATCTTCGATAACGTCAGCAGGGACCGTCCCCGGGGATCGAACCTTCTTGAACTTCTCGTTGAGGTCTATGGACCTTTCGTTGAGGCCCTTCTCGGTCTCCACCAGTTCCTCCTCAGACGCTGATTCCGAGTCTGTAATGGCCCCTGCTCTCTTTCAGTCAGGGGCTTCACGGGGGTCTTCGCGATGGACTGGAAAGAGGATTCCCTCCGCGGCGGCAGGGATACTCTGGGCCCAGAGGCCGTTTCCACTGGTGTAGTCTCAGCCGGCTCCGCCAGGGTTGCAGCAACCACTTCGGTAGAGGCCTTAGCCGGGTGGATCAAGGCCCTCACCACCTTAGGTGCGTCCTGGGCCTTCGCCTTGGGGGGAGGGTCAACGCCTCGCTCCCCCTTTGAGATCGACCGGGTCCGCTCCAGCGGCCTACCCGGGTTCTCGGATTTCCTCTTCCCCGAACCAGAGCTCTGGCTCGTGGTCGAACGTGCCGGGGAAGTAGCGCCCTGCTTGGCAACCGAAGAGCCCGACCTTTCGGCGCTCCTGGAGCTCGCGGTGCTTTGCCTTCTGTTGGGCCCCCGTCGCCGGGGGCGCCCTCAAAGGACTTAGAAGCCCGCTCAGACTTCTTCTTCGCCTTCTCACTTGCTGTGCCCTTCTCCAGCCAGGTGGCGAGGTGGGAACGACGATCTTGTTTGGTCCGTTCCCGAAAGGTTCTTGCAGAACGCACAGTCCTTCTCCAAGTGCGTCTTGTCCCCATTGAGGCAGTAGAGACATTGCAAATGCTCGTCCTCCTTGAAAACGTTATATAATCCGCATCCAGGGCAGTTCCTCAACAGCTTGGATCCGGGTGTCGAGCTCCCTTTGTCCTGGGCCATGTACGTTGAGGTAGACTGCAGATCTTCCGGAATCCTCCAAGAAGTGTAAACTCGACGAAAACTTCACCCTTGAGGGGCGTAGAAGAATTCCGAAACAGGTCTGCGTTATCGGAAGTAGAAACGGTGGAGCTTGAGGCTCGATTAAACCAAAAAAATGAGAAATTCTCCTGAAAAAACGTGAACACGCAGTAAAAAACTCGAGAGCTAAACACGAGGACTCCCAACACTTGGGCGTGCGGTAAAAATCTGAGGATGGCTGCCGGAGGCGGGGCTTAGGGAGAGGGCAGTCATTGGCTGGGGCAGTATGACTCAGAGATCAGTGATTGGTTTCTACTAAGAAAGACAGATCATAAACAAACTGATACTGATTTTTTCTTTACCGAGGATTCCCAGCCTGACGACGGGGAATATTCATGAGCATGTGAATCCATGCCAGACCCCATGCTGGAGAAACGTCCTTCCTCACCTTTAAAGCGGGCATAAAAAACTGGCTGAGGAACAAGCCTCTCACTAAGACATAATCGCCATATTAGCCAACCACAGTCCATCTATGCCACTGATCAACATCTTGTTTCGTTTTTACTACTGTGCATGATCTCCTTATGTCATTAACTGACCTACCTGTAACCAGGGTCCCTATTGTTGTCTCCATTCTTGATCGTAACCTGTCTGCCTTACTATGTTTGTATCCTCCAAGTTTTTCAAGCGCCCAGTTACCTCAGGGTTTGGTGCGCAATACAAATAATAAAACACTAAACAAATACAAAATACAACCAAGGGAGGTGGCAAGGCTCAAAAGAAGCAATTACTCTTACCCCCTCACCAGGCTCACCTTCAAGCGAACAGGTTGCGAAGCACTTCTTGGCCGACTCTGGACTCCTCTCTGAAATACCTGCCGGCGCAGTAGAATTTCGTGAAGGTGTGCATAGACCTCCATGTAGCAGCCCTGCAGATGTCCAGCAGGGGCATACCAGATAGGAATGCAGTCGTCGCAGTGATCGCTCTGGTAGAGTGGGCTCTCGGATGGCCAGGCAGTGGTCGGTTTGCCAACCGGTGACATGGGTGATGCAGCCGGAGAGCTAGCTGGAGATGGAAGCCTTGGACAAGGCCTTTCTCATGATTCATAGGATCCAAGTACACAAACAGCTGAGAAGTCTCCCGGAAACACTGTGTGGGCCACACAAACTTCAACGCTCGAGCCACATCCATTGAGTGCAAAGTCCTTTCAACCCACGACGAAGGTGTCGGAAAACGCACAGGCAACACCAAGGGTTCATTGAGATGAAATTCCGACTGAACCTTCGGCATGAAGGAGGGGTGAGTCCGCAGCACCACCCTTGTCTCGTGGAAAGTCAAGTAGGGCCGCTTACAGGACAGGGCTTGGATCTCACCTCGGTCAGGTGATGGCCACAAGGAAAGCGGTCTTCCAAGAAAGGAAATTGACGCACAGGCTCGAAGGGGGCACCCATAAGCATAGTCCGCACCACGTTGAGTTCCCACGCGGGGCAGGTGCCTTCACAGAAGCAAACCATTGGAACAGTCCTTTAATGAACTCCTTCACTAAACGGTGCGACCAAAGAGAAGACCATCCCAGAGAGCTGGTGTCGCAGGAGATAGCTGCCAGATGCACTTTGATGGAGGCGTGCGCCAGCACCGACTTAGCCAACGACAACAGGTAAGAAAGGGTGACCGTCAGATGGTTAATCTTCTGCGACCAGTACCAAGTCGTGAAACGCTTCCACTTGTGCCCGTAGCACTTGTGGGATATTTTGACCCACTCAGCTATGCTTCACTACATCACTTTGCTGCATTGGTGCAACAAACAGCACAAAATGCCCGCGCAGACCCCTGTGCGTGCCAAGATCGCGAAACTGCGTTTAGTCACAACCAGAAAATGGCTGCACTACCCTACCAAACCCATTTCAGGTGGGGTAAATCAGAGTACTTACTGCAGGACTGTGCCAGTGTGCTCAGCAACATTTTAAATGGAGCAAAGGAACGAAGCAGCATTACTTTGCTGTAAACCCAAAATGCCTCTTTAAAATATCATATTTTCAACCTTCAAAGTGCTGTTTGGTGCTAAATTCATCAATTCCTCCTGAACCACTATGATCAAAAATGCCCTGCAGTGCCCAGGATCATTCTTGAGTCTCCGAGGAACTGGGCCTCATCTGAATGACAGCCCCTAACAAAAGTATCTTTGGAAAAGCAAACCAGGGACGGTTTTCATTTTCCACGGCAAACACAGCTATTTCTTTGCAACAAGTACCAAGAATCAGCTGTCCAGAGAAAGACTCTATAACAGATGCATGATACATGTATCCATGCTGCAAACAACTCCAGCACTCAAGGAAGGAAATAGAGCTGCCCAAAGTGTGGATTTGCTGAAGATGAAAACCGATTTTAAAGAAATAAGTTAAAAGTGCTTTTTCCTGAATGAAGAGCAAACTCGCCTATTTAAAAGTACGTTGTGGTGTAAAGGCATGCTCATTTAGAAATGTAAAAATATTTCTTACTGGGAAAAGTACTCCTATAAACTGTTTTGATTCCTAGGTTTCAGGCAAGATTTAAAATGAGAAAAGCTAAACCCAGGATAAGTTGGTAAACTATATATAAGAAAAAACCTGCTCTGCCAGTGCTGGCCCTGAGAAAGGGTGGCACCTCAAACTGCTGGCACAGGAAAGGCTAATTGCTAGCCAGGAGGCTTTGAATACCCAGGACAATGGGACTTCCCAGTCATCATCAAACATTCGTCTACTGCCCCAGGCTGAGACAATAGCAGGCTAAGACTCTCACCTTTCAAGTAGGAGAGGCAGGAAACTTCAGTCAAGAGAGAGGCCCCTCATTCTGCTTCAAAGGAATTGACATTTGCTTACAATTGGGAAAAAGAAAAAAAAAACGGACAAGTGACATTTGGTGTTTAAAAAGCCTATTTTGCAACTGATCTTTGAAGACATTTAACTTTGCCACAAGAATGAGGAAAAATCTGAAAGTTGGTAGTTTTAAATCTAATTTTATGCTATTCATTTGAAGACTTGGTAGGACACAGTACTGCATAAGAAACAGAAGATATAAAGAATGACCAATTGTGCGGCAAGTATTAGTGTTGCAAGCATAACATTGTGTACACATATCCCAGGGGTAATTGCGCATATATGTACAAAATTGGGAAATGTTAGGCAAACTCTTTCATGGATAAAATTGCCAAAGTGTAGCAGAAAGTCAAAACCAGGTCCAACAGACTTGGGATTTGGATTGAAATGTGACCCACAAAATATGTAACCTGTGTATCTGATTTTCTCAGGAGGTTCTAAATGCATAAATATGTATTTGTGGGAAAGTTAGATTTTGGTTCCAGTGGCTAGGGGAGGTTTCTGGACATTGTAAAAGTAACACCATAAACAGGACATCCTTTTCTGTTATCCAATCAGCGAAAAGCAAGGCGGAAACTGTGCTCCTGCACAATCCTAGCATTAGGGGTGTGGGTAGTAAGCCCGCCCCTGCCATATAATTTAGTGATGTCATTTGGCATGATAAATAAGGGAACCTGCCACACAGAGGACTGATTCCTGATTTCCTGGGTTTGGTCTTGTTCCTGGTTTCTTCATCTTTGATCCCGATTCCTGATTTTCCTTACAAAGCCAAGGCCTATGCATTGCTGACTCCATTTTCAGCTAGGTCAAATTCTAGAAAAATCCCAATAACCCAAGGGAAGCATCTTGATCCAGTTTGGCTTACTACTACTGGATGCATGCCTGCAAACTCGCCATCCCACTGATCTCCAGTCTCCAGTAAATCAGAAGGGCCTGTCCAGTGCCCTCCAGGTGACTAGAACCGCCTAGCTGACCCTATCCCGCCAGATGTGCCCTGCTGTCCTTGGTTAGACCCAATCCGTGTGATGACCAGAACCCTTGACGTCCAAAATCCCAAATTAAAGTGGACTGTAAGTATTAATAGGAAGCATAGAATATCATCGCCTACCTTGCCTTGCTTTGTCCTATCACAATCTCTAAACCATCCTATCCTTACCTTAACTTGTAACATTGTCGGAATCCTTACTGCCACCGTGCCTTTGCTTCCTTGCGCTAGTGCCAGCTTCTTTAAATAATTTGCCTTGTGAAATCCTAAACCCTTTATCCTCATTCGGGTAATCGGACTGGGTCCACCAGGGCAGGCACGGAGGTACTAGGGTTAGTTCCGCGGATCAACTCTAGAGCTTACTGTGTTTCAATCTGGTAACCTAGCCTGAATGCCCTAGTGTAGAGCATAACTAGCCTTGTAAAAATTGATTTTTTTTTCTTTTTCTGCGCCTTTATTTTCCAAAAACACCTCTCATTCAACATTGCATAACTCACTCAATTTAATAGGTAGAGACTTCATTTCAACTCTGGATTATACCCAAGACCCATAGCTACACCCCAACCTAAAACCGCACTCCAAATCAGTGTATTACATGTTTTTCTTAAAAACTGTTTGGTTAAATTTACGCAGGAATCCGCATTTCTGCAAAGTTTTACAAGTGTGATTTTTGTTTGAAATTATTTTCAAACTTCCATTAAGATTCAAGGTGTTTACTTTTGCTCAAACTATAGCTCATGATTGTTAGCATCTTTCCAATGTTGCTTCCATAGAAATTTGTATTGATTTAAGGATTTTTGCACACATTCATTGTTTTACACAGCCATTTTCAAATGTCATTTTAAAGTGTAAGATTTCAAAGCTGTTTTTCTCTCTTGTTTGGGGAGGGAAGGTTGTATTGAAATTCTGTTTACTGTTCTTTATTCCTGAATACCTGATGCTTCCTTATATCTAACTAGATTGCTTATTTGTGGGTTGAGGAATATTGTAGGGGGAAATGTTAAGTTAAATGCTATCTTTCCCCACAAGCCAAAAGTGTTCTTTGCTCTGGAGTTTTATATTTTGTGTTGCTTAAAAGTGAATTTAAGTGCATCACATACCTTTTTATCTTTTATTGTCACCACATTGGTGATTGCTGCTCCCTATTCAAAAGTATATTTTTGATTTGAATTTTAAATAAGTATTACCTTACCAACCAGTCTGATTCCTGGTCCATTGTGACCTGGGGTATTTTGAGAAGGGATGTGATATGAGTGGTAAATCATTAAGAAAAATGAACCTATAGACTCATTAAAATAAGCATTTCAGCTGTGCGCCGCATACTAGGCTGAGACCAGGGCTTATCGCCCGAGAAATAATTAACACACTTAAGAGTCGAAGACGCCCTGGCAAGGATCTCCCTGCAGTCCGCCGGCACCTCATACCCACCGAAATCTGATGCTGCAGGAGCCAGGGCTTCAGGTTCAGTGATCCTGGTTCGTGGTGCACATTGGCAGCTCATTCCCTGGCCAGCAGATCTAGTCAAGCTACCAGTGGCCGCGGAGGTGCCGCCGACATGCTGAGAAGGTGCGTGTGCCAGATCTACTGCGGCCACGCTGGTGCGACGAGGATCATACTGCGCCTACACCATCTGAGTTGAACGATTACTCGTAGTAGTAGAGGCAACAGAGTGAGCGCATAGAGGAACAGGCCTTCCCACTGGAAGCAGAATGCCACCCGCCCCCGTGCTTCCCGGCTGTGGGAACATGCAGGCAAACCTCTGGCACTCGGGTGTCCATCGATGTCACAAATAGATCGATCTGGAGTCTGCCCCACCTGAGGAAAATGCTGTCCAATTGATCCTACCAAAGCTCCCACTCGTGGCAAGAGCGCAGTTCCCTGCTGAGAGAGTCAGCAACAGTGTTCTTTACTCCTGCCAGGTGATGGCCCAGTGCAACAGCTCCTGCGCCTCTCTAGAGATCGCTGGGGACCTGGTAGTGCCCCCCCTGCTTCCTGATGTAAAATATTGTGGTGGTATTGTCTGTGAAGACATTCACCACCATGCCCTTGAGACGCAGAAGAAATTACTTGAGGGCCCAAAACAGCTCCAGGAATTTGATGTGGAGCTCCTTCCCCTCTGGCAGCCACAGACCTGGCGTGGGCTTCCCAGCTCTCCAGGGAAGCGCCCATCATGACTGTCTCCTTGTATGGGGGTGGGTGGAACAGGGGCACTGGAAGTATGTGCCTCCGGCGATGTTGGTGCGCACACCCCACCGCCTTACCGCTTGACGTAACTCCTTGTCGAGAACAAACCTGTCCTTTAAGCTTCCAGACACCTGGATCCAACGGGAGTCCAGGAATTCCTGGAGTGGGGTCGCATTCGCAACCGGCAGAGCCCGATTAGGTAGATACACAACATCATGCCGAGCAGCAACTTGATGGTCCTCACTGTGGTGATCTTCCGTGCCAACAGCCGTTGCACCTTGCCCAAAATGGCTGCTATCCTCTCTACCAAGGGGGCTGCCAGGCAGGACCTCGTGGTTGAGCCAGGCCCCTAGGAACAGCGCGTCCTGTGATAGAGTCGAGGAGAACTTTGCATAGTTCACCAAGAACCCCATATCTGTCAGCAGCCGGACGGTTCTCTCCATGTGATCGACTGTGATGTTCCTCGACTTGGCCCGGATGAGCCAGTCGTCGAGGTATGGGTACACATGAATTCCCTGTAGGCGCAGATGAGCCGCCACCGGTGCCAGGCACTTCGTAAAGACAATGTGTGCCGACTTCAGTCCTAAGGGGAAGAGCCTTGAACTGGTAATGTTTCCCCTGTACGAAGTGCAGGAACCTTTGTTGTTTTTCGTGAATGGGGACGTGGAACTAAGCGTCCTCTAGATCCAACCACAACAGGAAGTCTCCCACCGCCAGTTGGCCGAGCACGTGCTGCAACAGGACCATCCTGAATTTTTGGGACTTTAAGTACTGGTTGAGTCGTCGTAGATCAAGAATGGGCCTCAAGCCCCCAGTCTTCTTTCTTACTAAGTAGTATCTTGAGTAAACTTCAGAGCTCCGGAGTCGGTTCATAAACAGTTCTATCGATCCCCCAACCCCCCTCCACTTTTTTTTATTTTTTTTAACATGGCCCGAATCTCCAGCAGCAGCTGAAGGATGTGTTGCTCCTTTCAGCCAACAGTGGTATACGTGGACACTCGCTGAAACCCCAAAGTGTGTCCATGGGTGAGAGCGTCCAGCACCCATTTATTGGTGGAGCTGTTTTCCCACATGCTGACGAAGATCAACAGCCGGTCTCCTATCGGGGTGCAGGCATGGGGGACCAACGTCTTGGCCGGTTCAGTCCTGCTTGGAGGCTAGCGCGCTGCTTTGTGTGCCTTCACAACAGCCACCTCCAAAAGCTTTGGAACGACCCCTGTGGGCTTCCTGGATCGAGGAACAGGAGGGCTGGCGGTAAGAGGAAGGTCCGCCACTGAAGCCCTTTGAAGATCTGCCCGAATTCCCTGCTGAGGACCTAAATGACAGACTGTGCTGTTGCATCGTGCCCAGGGCACGGGCCGTCTGTCAGTCTTGATGGCCTGAAGAGATTCATTGACGGCCTTTCAGAAGAGGTGGTCTCTGAACGGCATGTCTAGGACCCTCGTCTGAACCTCTTGCCTTAAATTGGTGGCCTTAAGCCAGCCACGAAGACAGAGCCACAAGACATTTCCCATCTGGTGTAACCCAGTGTCCGCAATGTACAGGGCCATGGTAATGGTGTGGTACAACGCCACCTCGCCCCCTTTAAGTATCTGCATCACCTCGTCCCGTTTGTCTTTGGAGAGGAAATCCAGGATCGGGGCCATCTTGTAGCATAACTCCCGGTCGTACCTGGCTAGGATAGGCAAAGCTTTTGCCGCATTGGCCATCGTCTGCACTGGGTAATGACTTTTCTAACCACAGCATCCAACTTCTTGCCCTTGCTGTCCGGAGGAGCGGAGGCTGAGGACAACGGGTTCGATTTCTTCAGCGCAGCCGCTGATACCATCAAGTCCGATGATGGCTGTGACCGCAGACACTTAGGTGCAGACTCTGGAACCCTGTATTTCTTTTCTAGCCAGTCTCTCTTTGCCAGGACTGAGGCGGGGCTCTTCAGCAGCGGCACTCATACCAGACGTCGTCCAGGGGGGAGGTTGGAAGGGGGGCAACGCCAGACGAACAAGTTACTTAACAACTGGTAACGTTCTTTCCACTGGATGTTCCTCCAATGCGTTCCACATCTTTGACATGTAATGTCCACAGCTGTGCACTTCGGAAACTTTTTTCGGCAGAGGGCATCCTGCGTCAATGGCGTCGGGTCCATGTCCCTCGAAGGCCGCCATCAAGGGTGATGTCACAGGATGTTAAAAATTGGACGCAAGGCGCCCGTAGACTCAGTTTACATTTTTTCCCCAGAACGTGTGGCACCAGTCTGCCTGCTGGACTGCACTTAGCCTTGTGGAAACCGGAAGCTGCAATCGCATAGGAAATTCTCTGGCGGGGCAGGCTGGGAGGGCGATGTGGAATGTTGGAGGAACATCCAGTCAAAAGTACGTTACCAGTTGTTAAGTAACTTGTTCTTTGAACGCATTGCACATCTTTGACCGACTCCCAAAGCAGTACCAGTAAATGGAGGAGGGAAAATAATTTAGAGTAACCAATCCGATTGCGGAATAAAGAACCGCCTTCCCAAAGGCCATATCCTGACCATGGATTGTATCCAGGGAATAATGTTTGACAAAAGTGTGGATGGAAGCCCATGTAGCGGCATCACAAATATTCCTAATAGGAACACCCCGCTGGAGGGCGGTGGAAATAGCCACGCCCCTAGCGGAATGAGCTTTCAACCCATCAGGAGGGTCCGTCAATCAATAACATTCCGTAATTGTGAGGATAATCCACCGGGACAAGGTCTGTTAACAGCCTGGCCCAATCGGTGTCCAGCATATCCTACAAAGAGTTGATCGTCTACTCTGACCATGGACATCCTAGAAATGTAAAAGCTCAGAGCTCTCCGAGGATCCAACCTATGGAGTCGCTCCTCTTCCTCACCAGGATGAGGAGGCGGGTAGAAAGATGGAAGAACCACCTTTTGACTCCAATGGTATTCAGAAACTACCTTAGGTAGAAAGGAGGGACATACTCGCAGTACAACCCTGTCCTTGTGAAACAGTAAAGGGTGGCGTAGATGAAAGTGCCTGCAATCCACTCACTCTGCAAGCGGAAGTAACTGCAACTAAGAAAACAGTCTTGAAGGACAGTAATCTCAAAAGACAAGAGTGCAAAGGTTCAAACGGAGCACCCATGAGAAATTTCAAAACTAAATTCAAATACCAAACCAGCAGCTGGAAAGGGGACGGCGAGAACACATTCGTCAGTCCTTTAAGAAATGGAGAAATCAAAGGAATCTTAAAATAAGAGCATTCTTCAGACGAGTGCTTAAAGCTAGAAAGTGCCGTCAGGTAACCTTTAATGGTCCATACTTGAAGGCCCCTGTGGGCCGAAGAAAGTAAGAAAGACAAAACCATTGGAATGGAGCACTGAAAAAGGATCAACACTGTGATCCCTTCACCAGTCGCAGAACTTATCTCAACGGGACAGGGATCTTGTTGCAGGCCGCCTGGCCGAAAGCAACACCTCCATCACGTCATCCGGGAGGTCCCAATCCTTCTACCTCAACCTTTCAGATACCAAGTATGAAGGTTGAGAGTCTTGACCTCTGGATGGAGAACCTGACACAATGCGCCCCCCCCCTCGTGCGCAAGAAAGAGAGCAGATCCTCGGTGGGGAAGAAGGCGTGGAGGGCAGATTCACATTTCCAGACGGTATGGGTACCCCGCTCTCCTGGCCCAATCCGGAACAATGAGGATCATGTGGGAACCGACTTCTGCAAACACTGGAGGAAACACGTACAGCAGTGGGAATGACCATTCCAACACAAAGCGTCTCCTAAGGATCTTCTTGGAGGGAATTCCCTTGAGCAGAATCTCTCGCACTTCCGGATGCCACTGGTGGTGAAGAGACCCACTTGCGGGGTACCTCAAAGGGCGAAGACCTCCTGAAGGACTTCCTGAGCCAACTCCCACTCGTGGGAGACCGCGCTCTGCCTGCTCAGAGCGTCCACCGCCGCATTGTCGTCTCTGGCCAGATGTACCGCCGAGATCGAAAATTCCTGCTGGATGGCCCAGAACGAGAGCTGCATTGCTTCTGCACAACGGAAGTAAGTGACCCTCTCCCCTGCCCCTTTTTGGTGAGGTAATGCATGGTCACTGTGTTGTCCATCATGATTAGGACACAGTTCACCCGTACAGAGGGCAGAAACGCTTTCAGGGCTAGGCTGATGGCCCTCAGCTCTAACAAATTGATGTTGAGTCTGGACTCCGACGGAGACCAACGACCACTGGCGGTCAAGTCGTTGGCATGAGCGCCCCATCCTGTGAGGGAAGCATCCGTCACTACCATCACCTCCGGCCACGGTTGCCAAAACAGTCCTCCCCCCCTCATCAGGTTCATTCCGTTGGCCCACCAGAGAAGATCCTGGGAGACCGAGAATGGAATCTGAAAGGGATCCGACATCTTGGCTGAGAACTGCGACCACTGCATCTTGAGTGCCTACTGCAGGGATCTCATCCACAGCCGGGCCTCGGGCACCTGAAAAATGCAGGATGCCATGAGGCCGAGCAACCTTAAGAATTCGAAAGCCAGGAGACTCTGGGCATGTTGAAACTTGTCCACCATCTGCACAATGTGATGAGCCCTTACCTTGGGAGGTGAACACTTCCAAGGACGTGTCCAACACAGCCCCGATGTACTGGAGCTGTTGGGAAGTAGTCTGGTGCGGCTTCTTGAAATTCAGGGAGAAGCCCAGCCTGTTAAGGGTGCAGAAGGTGACTCGGAGATGATCCAACGCTAACTCAGGAGAGCGCGCCCGGATCAGTCAGTCGTCCACGGAGGGGTAGACGTGAATTCCCCCCCTCCCTCGCCTGAGGTACGCTGCCGCCACCACCACCATGAGCTTGGTGAAGACCCTGAGGGCTGAGGTCAATCCGAACGGCAGGACCCGAAACTGAAAGTGCGAGTCGCCAGCCGCAAACCTCAGGTACTTCCTTTGCGCGGGAACAAGCGGCACATGGAAGTAAGCATCCTTGAGGTCCAGAGACACCAATCAATCCTCAAGTTGAAGGGCCTGGAGGACTTGAGAAAGAGTGACCATCTTGAACTTGTCCTTCCTGAGGAGTTTGTACCACCAACGCAAGTCCATGATAGGTCTCAATCCCCCGTCTTTCTTTGGGATAAAAAAATATGGTGAATACCATCCCCTGTTCTTCTGCGCTACAGGCACCAGTTCTATAGCGCCTTTCTCAAGCAGGCTCAAAATTTCCTGCGCAAGGAGCGGATCCGGAAGCTTCAAAGAGTTTTTCCCCGGTGGATTGTTGTGAGGCCGCTTAAGGAAGGGAAGGCAGTAGCCGTGGGCAATGGTGTCCAGAAACCACGCATCTGAAGTAATGGCACGCCATTCTTCGAGATGCTGAAACAGTCTGCCCACAATCGGCAAACCATGGGACATGGCCTCACTACTGTTTGGAAGCAGAGGCGGCAGTGCCTGAAGACAAAGAGGCAGCTGCCTGAGTGGCTTTTGGCACTATGATTTCCCCGACCACCACGGGTACTTTTTCGCTGGGCCCTTTGACGTGAGGCCCCTCTCGTCTTACCAAAGGCGTAGTAGTAACTAAAGGATCCTCCCCTCCACTGCTGTCCCCTAGGATGAAAATGCAGAGGTTGACACCGCGGCGCTTAAAGATTGTGCCACAGCTTTTGAGCTCTGCAACCTCTCAAGGCTCTTATCAGCCTTGCTGCCAAACAAATGTGCGCCATCAAAGGGCATGTTGAGAAGCCGGGCCTGCACATCCGGAGCAAACCCAGACTTCTGCAACCAGGGAAATCTGCGGATAACGGTGCTTGCAGCCATGGATCGGCTAACACTGTCAGCCGTATCCAAACTTGAGTGAAGGGATTCACACATGGCATCCTTGCTGTCCTGCACGAGAGCAAGGAACCCATCCCTTTCTTCCCCCTCGGGAATATGCTCAGCTGCCAAAGAAACAATTCCAAAGAGTGTGTTAAAACCTTGCCAAGGCACACGTGGAGTTGGCCAATTTCCGGGCCATTCTCCCAGCAGAAAATACCTTCCAGGCCCAACCGTCGAAGCGCTTGTCATCCCTATACGGAGGGATGGCAGGGTACGCCGCCTGCCTCGAGGTGGCCGTAGCCACCCGAACCACCAAATTCTCGGGAGTGGGGTGATTAGATAGATAGCTGGGGCCGCTAACGGAAGGGCGATATTTCTTGGTTAATGTTAAAGGACATTTGTACCGCGCACTATCACCACCGGAGTAGTCCCCTGGTGCTCTGGTGGCTCTGAAAGAGGAGGGGAGGTTGAGTTAGTGGGGGGAAGCAGGAAAAGTGCAAGGGAGCAGTGATGTGCTGTTGGCGGCCTCAGCCCGGTGGGTCCGTTGGCTGGACCTGGGATGTTTGCGGCCGGTAGTCGTCGTGTACTGTTGTGCGAGTCTATTTCTCTTTTGTTTTATTGTTGCAATGTAGTGAAGTTTGTGTGGTTTGTTGTGCTGTAGGTTTTGGTTGTGTTGGTTTGGAATGTGAGAGGTGTATGCAGAGGGGAAATTGTTAGTGGAGTTGGTTAGTTGGCATCTTTATTCTGAATTGAGGCGCTGGGCTTGTGTCGTCTCCCCTGATGCGGGTCCCTCTGACATTGAAGGTTCCTTAATCCTCTGGTCGCCGCCTCCATCAGGCTCTCTCATAGCCCCACCTGTCCTCCCTTCATACTCCTGTGGCCAGTGCACCTGCCAATGTCAACAAGTCAGGTTGTGTGCTAATTGCCAAGATCTCTGCAATTCCACAACACTGAGGTACCTGGTGGTAACTAAGGGGTGGGTGGAGTAGTTGACTGCGTTTTGCCTGAGTTCCAGTCTATCCGGTGTCACCCGCCCAGGTGCCGCGAGAGCTTCCCCGTCATTTCTGTGGCTGTCCGTGTCCTTTCCAGTTTAGCCATCCTTTTCTCTGTAACGGTTATCAGTTTGAGTCAGTGGTGTTGAAGAGTCAGGTTTTTAGTGAGTTCCTGAATTTTAGGTGATCTTGGGTGTTTCTTATTTCTTTTGGGATGTTGTTCCAAGTTTTTGTGGCTAAGTGGTCAAAGACTTATTAGCAGCCGGAATAGATTCTGGGGAATGCCAAGCAGCTGCCACCCTTTTCTGTAGGGAAAGATGAAATGGCAACACAGGGTCAGAGGACGGACCTTGAGCCAAGATGTCCCGTCAGATCATCCTGCACAAAGTCCTCCGAAGGACTAGACCAACCCAGATACTCTGAGACTCGCGCCATGAGTCTCCTATAAGAAGACTCTGCATGAGCCCCAGACTCAGGTCTACCAAATTCCACTTCCGGGGAAGTGTCCAGTCCACTTGCATCATGGAGTGACTGCCTCAACTCCCCCAACTGACTGTCTCCAGAAAAAAGTGGATCATCATCAAGGTCACCAGGTTCCTCAACCTCAGACCTTTCCTCCTCATAAATATCATCCAGAGGGGGTTGAAACCCAGGTCTGGTGACAGAAGAGGGCCTGGAGGCCAAAACCGGCCTCACAGACTTTGACCTAGCCTTCCTTGGAGGATCCACGATGTACGGGTACTCCACTGCAAATTGAGAAAAAAATCCCTGAAGGCGCTGATAGCGTTGACGGCTTTGACGTCGAAAGCGTTGATGTCGCGATCGCGGAAGGCTTCGGTTTCGACACAGGTGCCGACGGCGCCGTGAGCGGATACGACGGCAAGGCGTCTATGTCCGAATCGAACAGACAGTGCCAAACGAGTCGACGCCGGCCCCACACCCTCAATAGGTTGCTGCGGTCTCACTGGAGACGAGGACCTAGACCTAAAGACGCGTCTCTTGCGACCTTTCGATTCCTTGTCCGTACGGGACCTCGACGGCTCCCGATGTGTGTCGCGTCGCGAGCCCCAAGGCATGCGACCCACGGAATGAGGCTGATCCTGGCTGGCTTCGTCAGAAGGCACGACCGGACCCGTGTCCTGCGATTAAAAAATAGCTATCATGGATTTCTTAAACGCGCCCATTCCTCCGGAGACGAGGGATCTGTAGGGCACGCAATCTTCCTCGAGGTACCATCTTCCGAGGAGGACAGGGAAGGCAACCGGTGACGGCACTTCCGCGAGTGCCGGGACGAGGAAGACAAGTGGCAGGAACCACTCTGGGACCGAGATCCCCGGGAATCCCCTGACGCGGAGAGTCGCCCTGCAAGTCGTTAGTGGAATTCCCCTTGGACTTGGAAGCACAGGACTTAACAGGCTTCAAGCCCCTACCTACCTGGAGCTTCCCCTTTCGCAAGGCCTGGACAGTCAGTGACAGTGGCATTTCGAGCAGTCAGTGTCATGCGACTCGGCCAGGCACCACAAACAAATGTGGTAAGGGTCGGTGAGCGACAACTTCTACTTGCAGTCCCGGCAGGTCTTAAAGCCAGACCGCGGAGTCGGAGGGGTCGAAGAGAAAGCCATTTTCTATGAAGAAAACACACGAGGCGCGCCGAGTCTCACGAAGTGAACACATTTGCGGAAAAAACAGAACTGAGGCTATGGGCGCTGTGCGTCCTATTTATAACATCCTGTGACGTCACCCTCGACGGAGGCCTTCGAGGGACATGAACCCAATGCCAATGATGCAGGACGCCCACAGCTATGGACATTACATGTCAAAGATGTGGAATGCGTTGGAGGATACAATCCATTTGAATGGTCTTCCTTTTCGCCTCCCGACGTTGATACAGGAAACCCTCCTTCATCTACTCCAGTGTGAGTGAGTTCTGATGCGTGGACGAACATTGAGTGGAAGGAACCCACTTCATCCGGGGGAGAAGCCCTTTGAGGCAGAGAGATTCCAACATCATTGGTGCGTCGTCGCCGTATCCATCTCCGTATCCCTAAAGGGGAGCGAGGGGGCACTGCCGGCTGGAGCGGAGGCGTAGGGTGCCTCTGGTTGGGAAGCAACTAGGGTCCTCCCTCACCCCCAAGTGCTTTAGAATTAGGCAAGACTTCTTTTAGGTGCTACAATGGGGGAGGAGGGGCACTGGGAAAGCTTTTTCATGCAAATATAATCACATACACAGACAGGCACTGAAAAAGGTCAGTTATTGTTTAAATATAAAGCACAATTAACGATTAGACTAATACATTTGTAAATGTCAAATCCTATGCATTTCTAAAATCTTAATACGGTACGAGTCAAAAACTCCCCCTCACTTCCAGCAAAGAATGCAGCCTGTGCTAAAATTGGACTATGGGCTTTGCGATGTTCGTGCTAGCACTAGCAGCACAAATTCACTGACCAGCTGCCCGTCAAGAGCCCATGCAGGCTCAAATGGATTTGCATATTGATGCACACAATGCAATATTATGAAAATAAGGTTTAAGAGATTATAGGACCAGATAAAAACAAGAGTAGAATGAGTGGAGTATGGATAGAATGAATGAAAATTAGTTGTAGGAATGTTTAGTTTTTCTGGGGCTAGGCCTCAAGGTTTGCAAAAGTCTGCAGGGGTGCAGTGTGTTTCTATGTAAGGTAGCAAAATGTAAAGTAGCATGCCCTGACAGAAATCGCTGACAATGAAGAAAGGAAGACTTTGGAGCATCCCTTGTATGGAAGCAGGACGGTTTGGGATGGAGCTATGGCCTGGATCCAGTGACAACTGCAGCAAGCCAGGAGTATACAAACCCCTGCCTGGCATCAATGTGGCAGGAGAAAGGGACAGAAGTCCGTTCAAGGACCAGGGTTCTTTGCTCCCATCCTCATTTCTGTAAAATTAAATGGGTTATGCTTAAAAGATAGACTCTTGGCCTTACTTCTCTAGAGAAGTGTATTTATTCTTGTGAGCTTAATTATGGGACACTCTTATAATCAGGGCCACCATTACAGCGGTGTCGTCACAACGTAACCTCAGTCTTTCCCCCGTACTTTGCATAGCCCAGGCCTAGTCACCAGGAAGGAGTCACAACCATCAATAGCGACCGGTCCCCTAAATCAAAAAACCCAGGGTTTCCTGAAACGTTTTAGTAGGAGCCATTTTAATAGAAATCTTATCTGCTCACTAAAGAGGGGCGTGGCTCCAGAAAGAAAGACAGGCCAATAATGGGACTTCGTAACTGAGGGAAACCCCGAGTGCACATGTGAGTATACTCTTGTAAGAGATAACAAGGGGACATGTATGTATGACAGTATGCTGGTGTGGATGAAGTACAAGGTCAGTGACCTAGATTGAATAGGACCTTTGGTGATGTGTTACGGTATAGATTGAATTGGACCTTTGATATGTTATAGTACAGAATGGATAGGAGGTCGGTTATGTATTGAAATTGTCGCGTATTTCTGTTTTTCAACTTTTTATAATGGAAAAAGGGAGCCTCAGCCTATAAAGACTGAGAGGTACGGGATCCTCAGCCAGAATAGGTTGAGAAGGTAGTACCACACATTCTTTTAGGACGATAAAAACAATGGGATCCTCAGCATATTAAAAAAGCTGGGTAGGTCTTACTACAAGGACATGGGTAGTGGCTTGGTATAAGGTATGGGCCGGGATTTTGGCCATTATTTTGTATATTTTCTCTTGCTTTCTTTTGTGCTAAAAATGGAAGGTGGATGAGTCGCGGTGCGTGTGTGTGAAAACAAAGTGGAAAAGAATATAAAGGGGGTGGGCGAAAAAGTGGGTTTATCTGTATTTTTGTTTAACAAGCAGCAGCGTGCGCAGCATAGCAGTAAGGTCCAAGTGAAGCATTAGGGACGCCCGCAACATTATAAGGGAAGAAACTCCAATAAAACACAAGCATAGGGTACTGCCACTGTATTGTGACAGGATAAATATCATACACAATGGGTATTGGAAACAAAGGAAGGGCGGTGTCTTGCTCCTGGCCAGAGCAGGGTTCCCATAACAGAAACATGCTAGAAAAAATGTCCATCTTTTTAGCAGCAAAATATAAGGGGAAAAAATTCCAAAAAAGAAAAGAGATTCTCGATCTCTGGCGATTGAGGATATGGAAGATCAGGAAGATGAGAAAGAGATCCAATGTAAGGGGCTATACCCTGTAACGTCTAAAGCGGCAGAAGGGTATAAAAATACAGTCTACCGGCCTCCAGTAGTAGAGAGAGTGTCAACAGGATTATCGGGATTAGCAACTAGGGGGTGGGGGAGATTCAACAGCTTTTGCACCTCCACTTCCATATAACCCATCCACAAGCGCTAATATGAACGTAGCTTCAGTGTACCCAGGGGGTCCACAAGCTGAAATAAACAATGAGTTAAGAGCATTGCAG
Organism: Ambystoma mexicanum; assembly: GCF_040938575.1. Lineage (NCBI taxonomy): Eukaryota > Metazoa > Chordata > Amphibia > Caudata > Ambystomatidae > Ambystoma > Ambystoma mexicanum. The sequence goes on from NC_090922.1 coordinate 659,204,143, forward strand.
GAAGGATTGGTCAGGTTACAAAAATGTGAAGAAGTTAACACCAGAAATAAGGGTACTGGTGCAGACAATAGAGGATTGGAGGTCAGGAGATTTTTTGGTTAGATTCAACAGTAGGGCAATAAGAAATGTGTGTCGAAAAAGATTGATGGGAAGAGTGTATGCACGGTCCTGCACCAAGAAGTCGAACCAGCAAGGGAAAATGAATGGGAAGATCAAGGTGGCAGAAATGAGGAAGAGGCATGGCAAGAAAGAGGTCAAGGAGAGGAGGCGGCGGGAAACCCATCCCCGCCACAGGAGGCAGTGAGGAGGGATAGACCGAGAAATTGACCAGATTTAATGGTGGTAGTACAAGAGCAGAAGAATACAAAAAAAGGGGTAGAAACAAAACAGACATGCAGATGCCTCTTGTACATAAAGGAGTAGGGATAACGCAGTATGTGCCATGGCCTCAAATGGACAAAAATAATTAAAGCTTTCCCCCAGCTTGCAGCCAGTGCCAGTAAATGGATCTATGAATTTAAAAAACAAAATAGCAGGGGTAGCCTTAGCACTAGGAGACCATAAGAGTTTACTGGTCGCCATAGTTGGGGACCAGGCTGCGGCCATATGGACAAGGGCTGGGTACCCTGGGGTAAGTCTTGCAGATAATTAACATGATTGAGCAGCCTTTAATGAGGTAAGGGCAAGGGTATAGGATGCCCTACGAAGAATGTACCCAGATACCCCCGATTTACATTCTTTAATGCAGTGTACGATGGGTGATGAGGACCCAGTTAGGTTTATTCTTAAGTTACAGGAAATGTGGAGGGTTGAAATATGAGGGCAATGAGACCATTATATACCATTTTTCTAATGTACTGTAAAGAGGGGATTACCAAAAGAGGTCCAGAAGGCACTAGATAAAATTGTGGGAGTTGAAGCCAAAGGGTGGATGGAGATACAAAGTATAACAGTTCACCATTGTAAGAGAATCAAGGAGCAGGACAGGGAGACAGCCCAGAAGTGGCAAACGGATGAGGCCAAACTAGTGGAAAAAGAAACTATATAAGGTTGTCATCCAAGCACCAGTGACAGCACCGGCTCAAGGGGAAAGGACAGGAAACACAACAAATTGTGAATGCCACAATTGATATATGATATGATATTTTACTTATATCGTGCTCATAAACAAGTGTTTCAGAGCGCGACACGGGAGGGGGACAGGGGAGAACAAAAACAACAATCTTACTAGGCCCAGTGAAATTGAGAATGCGCAAATGCATAGGAAGGGAAAAAGGGAAAAGAGCATGCAAGGGGAGAGAAGTGGAAAGTGCGGGAACAGAGGAGAAACACAAATAAAATAAATAAGGCGATAAACAGTGTTAGTGCAGCCAGAAAGTGGCAAGTGCTAGGTTTAGCTGACAGGTTAGAACTGGTAAGTGCAGAAGAAGAGCATGGTGGGGGACTATGGTTACAGATACAGACCTCAGTGCAAGGGGTGGCCCGGAAGCAGTGCAGGAGGCTGGCAGGGTGAGCAGGTACCTGGGCCCTGGGGACAGAGGGTGGCCAGGTGCACAGTGCCAAGAGAGAAAAACAGATCAGCAGGGTAGAATGCAGAGGCAAAGAAGGTGGTCTTGAGGTGCTTTCCAACCGGAGATGGTTCTCCTCAAGGTTCAGAGTGGCAGGGAGGTTGTTCCAAATGGAGGCCGCAGCTGAAGACAGATCTACCCCCAGCTCGTTTCTTTGAAAAAAGACAGACCCCGAGGAACAGTAGCGAAGAGCTCCAGAGGGGAGGTATTTATAGAGGGATAGTTTAAGGTATTTTGGACCCAGGCCCCAGAAAGCCTTGTGAACAATGCAGAGGGTTTTAAATTTGATCCTTGCATCCACTGGGAGCCAATGAAGAGATTTCAGAGATGGAGAGATACGATCTCAGGGCTTGAGGCCAAGGACAAGTCTTGCAGTTCTGTTCTGGATTAGTTGTAAAGGGCGGAGAGTAGAGGCAGGTAGATTTAGAAAGAGGCTGTTACAGTAGTCTAGCCTAAAGAGAACCAGAGATTGGGAGACAGTGAGCTTCTGGGGAAAGGAGAGGAAAGGCAGAGTACCACTGAGGAGGTACTATGTGGCGAAGGAGGACAGGGACAATAGGGAGAATGGGGTGCGGAGAAGACAGTATCCCAATCCACAGTGGCAGTATGAAGGAGCGCCAAGGGGAACAGGAGGATTTCGAGGAGCAAGAGCAGGAGGCTTTGGGCCCCAGGGAGGAGGAATGGCAACATCACAATGCTGGTATTGCAGGAGATGGGGGCATTTCGCAAAGGAAAGCAGGAACAGGCATGGGATGGGATTTAATTATGGGCCATCACCTCCAGGGCAGGGATTCCAAGGGCCTCAAGGAATTTGGGCGAGGGGGTCAAAATCAGTTCCCTTATGGGGCTGACAGCAAGGGCAACGTGGGCAACAACCGCAGCAGGGTGAGGGAACACAGTTTAACAGGATGGCAGGGGGAACAGGCACCCCATTCCAAGGAGTTACAATGGCAGGGCAGCCCTTTTTCATTCCCCGGGACAAATGCATATTCTGATTAGGACAGCCCACAGAGAGCACTCGCTTGTCCAATCCTATTGACATCCGCACACCCTGAAGAGGAGCCCTTGGTGGAGGTGAAATTAGGAAACAAGCCATTTATATTTATGGTATTTATGGTAGATTCAGGTGCAACTAAGTCATGCATTATGGAGGGGAACTTTCCATTATCAGGTAAATCTCTCTACACGCAGGAATTCCCCTGGGGATATTTCTATGGTTCCATACATTGAGGAGCTGGATATAAAAGTGGGAGGGAAGGTAGTACGAGCCCCCTTGTTAAATTCAGAGTGATCCCCTGTTAACTTGTTGGGTAGGGATCCGCTCAGTAACTATATCATTCACAGATCAAGGGGCAGTGTGTTCCACTCCAGGGATGTCTGTAGCTCGAGCAATGGTAATAATCCATGCAATGGCAAGGGAGTCAGTAGCTTGTGGGATTCCTGTGCTCTGACATTTTGGTCTATGGTATCAAGGTACTAGCAAAAGCAGTGCCTCAAATTGTAACAAAATGTTGGCGAGTGCCCACAGATTTTATTTTACGACCCATGGTACCACCCGAGATGGTGGCAGTGACAATATTGTCATTAGATTTGCAAGGAATAGTAGTGTCAGACAAAATAGTCCTGATTGGAACAGACCAGGACGGGTGCAAGTGGCGCACAGTACTATGTGTAGACCTTACAGTACAATTGAAGGAAATGATTGAGGAGTTATTTGAGGACAGTGAGCAAAATCGGGAGATCATTTGGGAAATCTGCACCCCCTGTGACATCATGGTAGAGTATAGGAAAGTACAATGCTCCCTAACTGCAGTGGTGACCCGGTCTATTTTTTGAGGACATGCGATATGTGCCAGCACAATTATGGACTGTCAAGCCACATGATGATGGGTTATTGAGAGATGTGACCCCAGTGCAGATTACATTGAAGTCAGGAGCAGTACTCCCGAAGGTGCGGCAGTACCAGTTGTCAAGGGACGCGGAGGAAGGAATAAAAGGTACTATTCAGGATCATTGTGACATCCACGTCCCCATGTAATATAGCCATATACTCCGTCAAGAAAGCAACAGGTGGTGGTTGGAGGATGATCCAGGATCTACGTCCTTTTAATGACGTGGTGCAGGAGTTGTCTCCGGTACTCCCAAATCTGGCAACAATCCTATGTAGCATTCCAAATACAGCTACATATTTCACAGTGGTGGATCTGAAGAATGCGTTCTTATCAATCCTACTTGGTATCTCACTGCGTTTGCACATGGTCAACGGCGCTTCGAGCACACAAGATTGCCTCAAGGGTACTGAAAAAGTCCAAGAATTTGTAATAGAGTACTCCATGCCAACTTTGGAAATATTCACACAATCACCAGGTGTGTAGGTGTGCAGGTATGTAGAGAAAATGAACATCAGTGCAGGAGGGATTCTATTGCAAATGCTGGCTCACAAAGGGTACTAGGCAGATAAAAAGAAGCTACAATACTGCCAACAGGAGGTACTTTACTTGGGGCAACCTTTTTCTGCAAACAGAAAAAAATAATTACCAGACAGGGCGGCGGTAGTACTTGCCACCCCTTGGCCCAGCACGGTCAAGGAAATGCAGCAGTTTTTGGGCTTATGTAAATATTGTAGGGCATGGATCCTAGACTACGCATCCTACACAAGGCACTGTTACAAAGTCTCAGGGAAGGACAGAAGACAAAAAATTGTATATTGGAATGGACTGAAGAAATGAATAGACAATTTGAGGACTTGAAAGAAGCTATTTGCACGGCCCTTGTTTTAGCAACTCCGGATTATACAAAGGAGTTATATTTATTTTCCCACTCTGATGGACGGCTCATGACAGCAGTATTGACCCAAAAGAGAACAATGAGCTGCAAGCCATTGTCTTTTTATAGTGGGATGCTCTACTCAGTCATGCAGGGACAGTTCACGTGCAAACAAGCACTCAGAGTGGCTGCATTTGCAATACAGAAAAGTTACACAATTGTCGTGGGATGCTCTGATAGCTTGTTTGTGGAACATTCACTTTTCCACATTTTGAAACGGTCTAAATCGTCCTTGATAACTCAGATCCTCTGCATTTGAGATTATAATATCCAAACCTCATTCATATAATAAGGTGTAGGACGGTGAATCCCGCCACATTTTTGACAGAGGTATCCACTGATGGGGACCTGAAAATGCATGACTGTGCTACATACGAGGGTGAACAGGAGGGTAAAGCTAGAAACAGTGCAGCGACCGAAGGAGAGACGCTATATGTTAATGAGTCATCAACAATTGACCAGGAAATGGGACACAGGCATACAGGGGCAGCAGAGGTGAGCGGTAAAGGGAGGGCGTGGGGGAGCATGAAGTTCTGATCATGAAAAGATTACCTATGCATTATTCAGCTCAGGCAGCGGAACTTGTCCCTCTCATTGAGAGCCTCTCAAAGGCAGTGTGTCACCATCTATTCAGACTCTGCATATGTCACAACAGTTAATGTTAAAGGTATTTATACCGCGCCGTCATCAACAGATATGACCCCCAGGCGGATCTGCAAACAAGAAGGTGGGGTGTGTTAGTCGGGTGAAGGTGGTGTAGGAAAGTGAGATAAGTTGTGTGCTGTTGGCAGCTTCAGTTCGGTTTTCACTGTGCGCCGAGCTTTGGTGTGGATATCGGACAACAAGACCTTGTGTGCTGTTGGTGTGGCTTATGCGTTTGTTGTTGTGGAGTGGCGACGTGCGTGTGGTTTGCTGAGCAAGAAGATGATTGTGTGGATTTTTGTGTTAATTAGGTATTCACAGATTTGAGCATAGGGTTAGTGGGTTATATTTCTTAGTCCATATAAATCCTGTTCTATGTATCCGGCTGTCCTGTAGGTTGGCATATTTTCTACTTTCCTTTCAAGTCATTAATTGTTATGAGTGATGGCGTGGCGCGTTCCTAGCTGCATTATGTTGAGCTTGGTGTAATGGGAGGGGTCGTGTCTTGTCCCCCCCCGGTATTGGTGCTGTAAATTAGCGGTCAACGACTCCCTTACTATCTAATTCCGATGGTGTTCCATCGGTGCCTATGTGTAGTTTGTAGGCCAAGCTGTTATTGATATATCGTCCTTGCCCTTCCATCCCGATCCATCTGTGTTTAATCTTTGGTATCGTCCTATCAAATCTATATCTCAGTTGGTAAATTGATATGCCGTAGATTATTCTTCCTCAACTTCTGTTTATGGGCAATGGCTTAGAGGAGGGATCAGTTTCTTCACTCTGCATTGTTTCTGCTGTGTATATGCCCCCATAGGCGTTCTAGTAATGGGGAGAAGAGCCAGGATTTGTGGAGTTTTATGACTAGTAGGTGGTTTCTTGTGTTAGGTACGTTCTTTGGTAGCTCGTTCCAAGTTTTTTGGGCGATATGAAAGAAAGAAGATCCTCCGAATGTTCTTTTGTTGTAGAGTTTTTGTTCCAAACGATGTCGCTGCTCGATCTCAGCATCCTTGTTGGGTGTTGTAGGCTTAATTTGTCTCTTAGGAACTCTGCACCTTGGTCATGGTTTGCTATGTGCGTAATGCACATTGATTTGAACTTGATTCGCTCTTTTATTGTTAGCCAATGTAGTGTTTTCAGAGCTGGTGTGATGTGTTCTCTTCAGGGTAGTTTCAGGAGAAGTCTGGCCGCCGCATTTTGTATGTGTTGTAGTTTTATTTTTTTAGAAGGCGTTCCGGCATGCCCAGATAAAGGCTATTGGCGTAGTCTACTCTGGACGTGACGAGAGGGAGGACGGCGAGTGTTTTGTTGGCGAATGACAGGAATGGTAGGATCCTTTTTACTGCTCGCAGGAGAAAGAAGCATTTCTTGGTTATAGCGTTAACTTGTGGCACCAGAGCAAGTTTGTTTTCCATTAGGAATCCCAGGTTTTTTTTTTTTTTTTTTTTTTACACAAATCGACAGGCTGGGGGCAGTATGAACCAGAGCTCAGTGATTGCTTTATAGGAGAAAGATAGTTTGTAAACGAAAGTGAAACTTTCTTTTACCGATGATTCCCGGTCTGATGACAGGGAATATTCATGAGCATATGAATCTATGCCAAACCCCATGCTGGAGAAGATTTGTAAAAGTTACTTTACAATTCAACAGGCACCAAATTACGTGGAATAAGGTACAAAATGTGATATCAATATTTATAGTTTAATAGACAACTGCTCTGATGCAACTAAGGAAGAACAACAAGAGAACGCTCAACTAAAAAGGAACCAGACAAGTCACTGGCACTTACCTGCTGCAGTGCACTTGGAGACTGTGCAGTATTGTAGAAGTTGGTCTGAGTCGGCTGTTGCACTTGTCCCGAATAAAGACTTGAAGGCTGGCCCATACTTTGTCTTGCCTATGGGAAGGGATTTCAGGTTTTACACAACTATAATTTGGACAAGCATACGGTAAGAAAGATTGCATTTTTAGAAACATTTAGAGAGACATCCTTGAAAGTAAAAAGCTTCATCCAGCTGATAAAATGTTTTATAAGTCATCACAACCTCCCAAAATGTTATGCTTATGAAAGGTGAAATGGAAACGTCCTGAAAAGCAAATTTAAGATTGTGTCCATGCGCCTTTTAGATGACCCTTTGAAAAAGAGCAACGAATTTATAAAAATGTTTAAATTTTTAGTCATTGTAGGCACACAGCTTTCATTCAAAAACACATTAAAAAGGTAGATGTGGGGTACGTCGGTGTACACATCCTTCGCCATACTATCTCTGGCTAAGGAAGATAACAAGGGCATTGAGCGATGTCGGGGTGCTCAAATATTACCCAGATGCTGAGGTCTGGTGCAGTTATGCCAGTAGTTTATCTATCGCTGTAGCCAAAGTGGAGCAGGCTGTAGGCCAGCAGTTCGAAGTAGGTAGGCTGCTGTCTCGGGCAGTCGTACATTGCGAAGTCTATCTCCTGCCTTCACTTTTACGAGTTTTGGTAAGGTGCACCGAGTTTTGGTAAGGTGCACCGAGTCCTGCATATGCTTTTTTTTCCGAGAACACTGTGTGGTGGTGGAAATTAGCCCAACAGACTTCGGCTTAGTCAAACAAAGGGAATGCCAGTGTGGGTCCCTTTAACAGTATTAATGAAGTCTGGGTTGGGCAGAGTCAGTTGCATTTTCAGAGGAGATGTCTCAGGGGAGATGCCTCAGAAGAGTTTTGCGTTGTCTTCCTTCACCGAGTAAATTGGTCAAATACTCCAGGATTAGCTTCACCTAATGACAAGACAAATGTTACTTGCCTGCATCTATAGATTGACATGATTAGAATAACTTGGCTGGAAATCCTCTGTATTCCTTTGCCTTACACAGGATGTACAATTGTCCAGGCCACCCATCTCAATAGGGTCAGTGTTCTCGAAAAAATAAGCATATGCAGGACTCTGCAGGAGTCAATAGGAATGCAACATTTCTGATGCAAATCTTCTTAGCACAATGTTCAGGAGCTTATGAGAAGCATTCCTGGAGGGCACAGGTTGTAAGACCTGGGCAACTGCAAATGGGTGAACACTCAAACAGTAAGGACAGTGCTTCAAAAGCAAACCAACGACACAAACTGCTTCAGAGAAGTTTCTCTTAAGCCAAACACTGGAAAGTGAAGAAGCTGATTAAGCTGGACGCCTTCTGGATGCACGACTGCAAACACGGTCTCCTAGACCTTGGTCGTGGTGACGAAAGGGGGGGCGGGGTGGGGGGAGACCTTGGATGGGCTCCTGCAGCAGTAATGATGATGATTGTATCTGCTTAGATTCACATGCTGTGCATATGGTCCGACATCCAATGGTAACCGCGCAGTATTGCATCTTGTCTTTCAGGGACCGCAAGGGGACGTTGGCATATGCATGTTTAACACTATCCCTATTGTGACATGTGTAGTACCCAAAATCCCTCACGCGCCAATTGTATTTTTTCTGCCATGAGGGAGCCCAAGGCTATAGTGAGTGAGTACATAAAGCGAGAAAGCAGTAGACGTCTATGTTCCTTCCACCCCGAGCAGGGAGGTAGCGAGGGCGCATGTGAATCTAAGCAGATACAATCATCAGAAATGCTATTAGGGTGAGTAATGCATGTCTTCTGATGCTTGTTAATCTGCTTAGAATCACATGCTGTGCAAAGACTAGCGAGTAGTACCCAGAGTTGGAGGTGGGTTGTGAGAAGGAACAGTAGAGAAACGAAGTCTTAGTACTGTTTGTCCCACCTGAGAATCAGACCTAGAATGAGTGTTTAGGGAATAGTGTTTTGTAAAGGTGTGTACAGAACTCCGGGTTGCCGCTTTGCAAATGGACTCCAGGGGAACATTTGCAATGGATGCCCCAGTGCCTCGAGTAGAGTGTGCTCTAGGCTTGAAGGGCAGTTCTCACTTAGCAAGAGTGTAACATAGTGTGATGCATTTGACAATCCACCTTGAGATAGCTGATTTAGAGACAGGATCCCCTTCTCTACCAGTGCAACTGAAACGAAGAACTGTTTAGTCTTCCTTAGTGGTTTAATTCTTTCCAAGTAAAACATGACTGCCCTGCACAGGTCTAATGTGTGAAGGATTCTTTTGGCCATGTTAGTAGGGTTCTGGAAAAAAAGTGGGTAGCTCGATTGATTGGTTCACATGGAACTTTGAGATTAACTTACGCGCAAATCTGGGATGTGTACGCAGAACTACCTTATCTTTGTGGACTGAAACAAATGGGTCTACAACAGAAAGAGCTTGTAGTTCGCTCACCCTTCTGATAGAAGTGATAGCCACTAGGAAGGCTGTCTTATAAATCAGGTCTTTCATACTTGCTTTATGCATAGGCTCAAAGGGAGCTCCCATGAGCCTGGTCAAAACCACATTCAGATCCCATCCAGGGGCTGGGTGAGAGATGGGAGATAAATCCTCTTAACCCCTTCCATAAAGGCTTTAATCACCGGTACTTTCCACCACGATACCTTTTGTTGTGATGTGGTGTAGGCTGACAGAGTAGCCAGATTAACCTTTAGGTAATTGAAGACTAACCCAGAGTCCAACAGGTGGGTTAGGTACAGCACAATGTGTGAGGGTGAGCAATCGATGGGATCGACGCCCTTGGAATTGCACCAGATGACAAAGCGTTTCCATTTGCTGGCACAGCAATACCGTGTATTAGGTTTTCTTGCTTCCCCAAGTATGTCCATGCACCTTTGAGGGAGTTGCAGATGTCCAAACTCTATGATCTCAGGAGCCAAGCTGCTAAATTCAGAGTTTGTGGGCATGGGTGTAGGGTCTCCCCCTGTCCTGAGACAACATGTTGTACGGACAGGGTAGCTTGAATGGTGGGGAGAGGTACATTTCAATCAGGTGAGAGAACCAGGGTTGGCGGGCCCACATGGGGCCCACCAATATCATGGTGACTGGTTCCTGGTGCATTTTGTGCACTATCTTGTTGAGTCAGGGGAGAAAAGCGTAAAATTTCCCTGATCATGTGATCGAGTCCGTTCCCATTGGACAGGCTTTGGGGTTACCTGGAGGCGTAATCTTGGCATTGAGCGTTCTCCAGAGTTGTGAACAGGTCGATCTCTGGGAAGCCCCATTCTGCGAAAACGTTGGAGACTATGATTTTGTGTAATCGCCATTCGTACTCCATGGGTAGTGGGAAACCTCTGCTGAGTAAGTCTGTCAGTAGATTGAGTTCCCCTGGAACATTTTGTGATAAAAAGGAACATGTGTTTGCAAGCCCACTGCCAGGACTTTGGTAAACACCCTTGGCGCCGAGGCGATGCCGAAGGGGAGTACCTTGAATTGGAAAGTATGCATCTTTCATGTCCAATGTTGCCATGAAGTCCCCCTGTTTCAGCAATGGTATCACCTCCTGCAGTGTTACCATGCGAAACTTCTGGGGTTTTATAAACTTGTTCGTTGGGCACAGGACTAGAACAGGGCTCATGGTGAGATCCTTTTTGGGTACAAGGAAGTACACTGAATAAATACCCTTGTTTACCTGAAGAATAGGGACGGCTTCTATGGTGTCCTTTCCCAGCAGTGCTTCCACCTCTTGGATCAGGATTTCCAGATGGTCCAGTGAAAGGCGGCATGAGCGCGTAAAATTTCCCTGATCATGTGATCGAGTCCGTTCCCATTGGACAGGCTTTGGGGTTACCTGGAGGCGTAATCTTGGCATTGAGCGTTCTCCAGAGTTGTTTGGTGTTGAAGTTACCTGTGCTGTAGTTGTTTTGACCAGCACGGGCTTGCCCTCGAAAGGACCGCCGAGAGTTATCACCTCTCTGGGAGGAGGGTTTTTGTGTAACTTGATGCAGAGAGTCTCATGCTCCTTCGTCTGTCGCCAACGCCTCATCCACTGCTTTCCCGAAGAGGTTAGTTTCCTCAATGGGTTTATTAATGAGGGAGGCCTGAGTTTCAGGTCTAAACCCTGATGTACGCAGCCAAGCGCGTCTTTTCAGTAGAGTCCCTTGAGCAAGAGACCTGCCTGCAGTTTCCGCAGTGCCCAGGGTGTTCTTCACAACATTCTGGTTAACCGGTCTTCCCTCCGAAACAATGGCGAGAAGTTTTGATTTGGCGGGTTCGGGAACCTCTTGGAGGCCTTTCTGGAGCAAATTCCATTGGGCATCAGCATAGCTTGCTAATTGGGTAGTATTATTAGCAACCCGTAGGGTGTATGCGGCTGCTGACGTGACACGTTTGCCCAGGGCATACAGCCGCTTAGACTCCTTGTCCGGTGGTGATTCTCCCGTGGCAAGGGGTACCCCTGCCCTCTTTCGAGTGGTAGTCACTACCAGTGAATCTGGGATGGCGTGCCCTTTGATGTATAGAGGGTCGGTAGGAGAAGGTCAATATAATATTTCAACTCTCTGGTTCACTGCCCGTGTTTGAGCAGGTGACACCAATGAGGGAGATACCCGTCTCTTAACAGAGTTAAGGAGGGGGATGGACTGACTTGCCAGAGGTTTTTCTTTAATGATATCCTCTACAAAATCCTGCTCAGGTACCGCCTCCAGAGTGGCAATTTTGAAGTATTCAGCTGCTTTTTTCAACATTAAGTTGAATGCCATCTGGTCATCTACAGGTGAGGCCTGGCGAGCAGGGGTGGACGGAGGAGAGTCTAGGCACAAAATATCAGAGTCCTGATCTTGTGTCCATGGGTCTTGACCTTCCTGCTGGGTTTCCTCCCAGTTGTCCGTAGTATCCTGTTGATCTTCCTTATAATTTTCGAGAAGAAGCTTCTTCTTCATTATAGATGTCTCTATATGTGTCCATGTGGACCACGTCTTCCTATTGGAAAACATGAGACTGATCTTCCTGAATTTGGAGGTTAGGGTCTACCCGAGCCTTTTTCGGAGGAGGATGATCAGAAGAACTGATAATCTGCTCCAGCCGATCCATACACCCTTCACATTTTTCTGTAGTCCATTTAGAGGACCCAAACGGGCCTACGTGAGGAGTAACGACGATCTTCGCCCGCAGCGGCGAACAGAATTTCTCAGGGTGTCAGAAAGAGGTTCTCGGGATATCTTCGTAAGCCCCATCAGAACCGGGAACCAATCCGCCGTAATGTTTTCCGCGGCTTGTCCCATAACCTTAGGCAGAACCGGAGTAAGGGCCACCGCCGCCGTAATTCTTCCGATGCTACTTTCAATAGTCGCCGAATCATCATGAGACAAAGGCTCCGATGATTTGTCGGCACTTGTAATACCGTCCCCGGCGCAAGAGGCCTAGCAGTCGGTTTTCCGGGTAGAGGCCCAGCCGTAGTTTTCGAGCCTACCGAGGCCTTAGAAGTCGCCGTAGCGTCGGGCTCCCGCACTTCGACGCGTGTAGGTTTTGGAGTAGCACCCTTAGTTTGTTTAGATTGCCCAGTCGCAAAACGTTCCTGCGGATGCGGGGAAGGCTTCGGAGCTGAACGATAAGAGGGAACCGGCAAAGTTTTTGGCAGACCCGTTGGCGCTTTCGCCTTTTTCGACGAAGGCGTTGAAATTGGCGTAGGGATTGTGTGCTTTGTGCAATGTGCTTGTACGCCCCTGTCGCCGGGTATAGTCCCTGTAGCAAGACCAGAGTCGAGCCTTGAAGGGTCGGGGATGGGAGTGGCGGACCTAGAAGCAGCCGCCTCGAGGTCTATAACATCCGAAACGGACGTTTGGTCCCCCGAAGTACCCCCGTCACTTTCAGCTGGCGTGGAGGTGGTGAAGGGGGCTCCACGCGTGACATACCATACGCGGCCCACTGCTTTAAACGGCGCTCCTTAAGGGTCTTTGGCTGAAGGAGTTTGCACGCCGCACACTGCTTCTCGTCGTGCTCTAGGGGGAGACGGGAGTTACACGTCCTGTGTTCGTCCTGCCAATTATATCTAACCCTACACTTAGGGCAGAATCTAAAAGGAGTCCTTTCCATAGCCAAAGGAAAAGAGGGGAAAGGAGGAAAGATATAATAATGTGGCCACCCCGAACCCACTCTTCCCTACTGTATTGGTCGGCCAGAGGGCCCGACCACGTGGAAAATCCGGCCGCCGGATCTAGGCACTGAAATCCACAGCCGTCGAAGATTCCCGCGTAGTCTTCGTCGAAGATGTTCTTATTGGGCGAAGTGACTTAACAGGGAATAAACCGACAATTCGGTAAAGATAAACAATGTCTCTAGTAAGAGCTCTGCTATGGGGCGACTAGTATCTGGGCGAAAAAAAAAAAAACAATCTGAGGGACCTCAGCGCGTGAGGAATTTTGGGTACTACACACATCACGATAGGGATAGTGTTACAGACACGCCTATGCCGACGTCCCCTTTCAGTCCCCTAAAGACGAGATGCAATACTCTGCGGTTACCACTGGATGTCGGACCATATGCACAGCATGTGATTCTAAGCAGATTAACAAGCATCAGAAATAATGTTCACAGCTGTGCACTTGGGAAACTTTTTCGGCAGAGGGCGTCCTGCGTCGATGGTGTCGGGTCCATGTCCGTCGAAGGCCTCCTTAGAGGGCGACGTCACAGGATGTTATCAATAGGACACACGGCGCCCGTAGCCTAAGTTTAAGTTTTTTACCCCAGAACGTGTGGCACCAGTCTGTTCCCTGCTGGACTGCACTTAGCCTTGTGGATAACAGAAGCTGCAATCGCATAGGAAATTCTCCTGAGGGGCAGGCTGGAAGGGTGATTTGGAATGCGTTGGAGGAACATCCAGACGAAAAAAACTTTACCAGTTGGTAAGTAACTTGTTCTTCGAATGGATGGTCTCCTCCAACGCCTTCCACATCTTTGACAGACTCCCAAAGCAGTACCAGTAAATGGAGGAGGGAAAAGAGTTAAGAGTAGCCAATTAGATTGCAGAATAAAGAACCGCCTTGCCAAAGGCCATATCCTGACCATTGATTGTATCCAGGGAATAATGTTTTACAAATGTATGGATTGAAGCCCAAGTAGCGGCATCACAAATATTCCTAATTGGAACACCCCGCTGGAGGGCGGTGGAAGTAGCCACGCCCCTAGTGGAGTGAGCTCTCAACCCATCAGGAGTGTCTTTACCCGCCAACGCATTGTTTACTCTCAACCTTTATCTCGAACCATTCTCTCCTCCCCCTACCCAATCTGGTTTCCGCCCTCTTCACTCTACTGAAACTGCTCTTACCTCTGTTCTCAACTCTCTCCTCGCTACTCTAAGCACTCCTCTATTCTGGTCCTACTCGACCTCTCTGCTGCCTTTGCCACGGTCGACCATCCTCTACTCCTTACCACTCTTCATTTGGCCTTAAAGACTCAGTTATTAATTGGTTCTCCTCCTATCCCTCCAACCGCACCTTGTCAGTCTCCTGGGGTGGCTCCACCTCCACAATCTCTCCACTCAACCACAGCATTCCCCAAGGTTCTGTCTGTTGCCCCTTTCTCTTTTCGCTGTATATTTCCCTCCTTTCTCCTATAATCTCATCCTTTGATGTCTCATCATTTATATGCCGACGATATCCAGCTCTTCCTCTCTTTCTCCTCCTTCTCCTCTCCTGACATCCACCATAAACTTTCTTCTTACCTCTCTGCTATTAAATATTGGATGTCCTCTCACTCCCTTACTCTTAATTCAGATAAAACTGAACTCCTTTTCTTCCCTGCCAACACTCTACCTCCTCCATTCCCTCCTCCTTTCATTCTTTTTCCTCCTTCCCAACTCCCCTTCTCTCCCCATGCCCGCAACCTTGGTCTGCACATTGACACCCACCTCTCTCTTTCTCATCACATTTCACTCACTGCCAGATCTTGCAGTTTCCACCTCTACAACATCAGCAAAATTCGTCCTTTCCTAACCTTCCAAGCTACCAAACTCCTCATCTCCTCCCTCCTCTTCCTCTTCCAAATTGCTGGTTCCAAATAAGAGCAGGAATCCTCTGGTGTTCCAACATCCTAATACCATAGCGAGTGTTTCGGATGCAACAACCTTCTTTAGGCGTTATGACCTGGGGCTTTTATTTGCGAGAGCGCCTGCAAGCAAGCTACAGTCTTCCCCATCTGGAGCCTGAGCTCTTGGCCCCCTGACAACCTGGAGCCCCCCAACTGGTTTGCATTTGTCCGCCTTAATACTCAGACCAAGGTTTCACCTGGCAGCCAGGGGAAGGGTTTTAGCAGTATGCACTGCAACAGTTCTACGGTCCTCACTTCTGAGTGATCCGAGTTCAATCGGGAAGACCACTGGTTTAGTACTCGGTCTGAGTCTTTTCCGTAGGGGTTGCAAGGTCCAGAGATTTTTCTTTTAAGTCATATATTTGTTTTATTAATGACAAATAGATAACCTTGTCCAAGCGCTCTTCCTATGGGAATTCGATCAAAAACAAGTCGCCAGTTTGAATGCTCTTAAGCAAGGGGATACAATGAAGCAGTCTTAGCACATTTGTCCTGTTCAGAATGAACTTGTCATTTATATAAAACACTCTCTCCAATAGGAACCTGTGCGTCTCCCCACTCTTCTCTTTAATTGTATGTTGGGCTTTGCTGCCATGTTTCCTTTTTCTGGCATCCATTTGGTTAGTGTGTTGTCCATTGTCCCCCTTTTGGAGTAGCTGTTTGCCAACCAGTGCCGACATTCTTTCCTCTAACGTTCTAAAATTTACAGTCGAACTGACAGGTACTCTAGACTGTGTATTTTGTTTCTTGACCGGGTAAAAGGTACCAAAGTTTTCTAGTTCAGGGGTCACCCCCCTCCTTCCATGGGTGGCCCTCCAAATGTCAGGCTGTGTTGACATTCGATTGGTCGTTAGGCAAAGGGACTACACATACTGCCTCTAG
Organism: Ambystoma mexicanum; assembly: GCF_040938575.1. Lineage (NCBI taxonomy): Eukaryota > Metazoa > Chordata > Amphibia > Caudata > Ambystomatidae > Ambystoma > Ambystoma mexicanum. Next base: position 659,219,948 of record NC_090922.1, read on the forward strand.
ATGGTCTTCAACCTCTTCAACACTAACCATGTGCTCTCCGTCTGACAAGTCCGTCAAATATCAGGGGGGAGTGAGCTGTCAATGAAGGCGAGTGTCACAGTTCTCTGCACCGTTTCTGTATCCCCCTCCTCTGTGTAGGAATATATGGACGGGTTGGTTAGATCCACACTCTCCCCTTCCTCACGGGGTTCCTCGGTCAGGCTTCTTTCCGAAGCTAATCGTTGAGGTGGCCGAGCTGTTGAGCAGACTCTGAGGCGATCTTTTTGAGAATTGTCCACCTCTGAGATTAACACTACATTCCGGAAAGGTTACATTCCAGAGTAGTGGTTTTTCCCCAGAACGCAAAGGCTCCTGGGCGGTCATCCTCTTCCCTACTTTTGTTTCTTTCTTACAGCCAGACAACTTAAGTTTTAATGCCTTTCTTTGAGTTTGCGGGGATAAGCCTAAGGCTGTGTGGTCCTGCTTCCCATCTGTTATGAATCCTTCTATAAATATCACCTTAGAGTGTAACATGACCAAAACTGTGGTTTAGTCTTTTAAGTTGTCACTCACTGTTTCACATAATTTCATGAAAGTCATCATTGTGATTGAGAGGGCGGCAACAGTGCTTGCGTCGATTCCATGCTTGTCGGGCAACTGGTCTTCAACCTGAGCAGCCGCCATTTCCATCAATCGGTCCTCGTCAGACAGTGCGCTGTCAAGGAGAGGCCGAGGCACGTCCAGGACCCCCTGCCCCGTGCCACATGGTACCATAGGGTTGATATGCGAGGATCCGTTCAGAGTTTTAACTAACCCAATGTTTGCCCTCTTGCTTCTCAAGGTGTCCAGTCCGGTAGTTTCATGGTGGGTCGAGCAAACTCTTTCGAGAGAGTTCTATATCCGTTGCCCACTGCTTCATGGCTGGAGAGTTCAGGTCACTCTCGGGTAGTGCCCTCTGGCACTTCCTTTGTCCTTTAGGAGGGTTGTTCCTTTCGGCGGCACTAGTCGAATCACTCGGGCCTGGGCAGAGTATGGGTTGTTCAGTGCCTGCAACGGAAGTCGTCAAACGGGGTTCACATATTGGCTCTGGCTCCTCTGCCGCCACCAAAGAGGGATCAACCGGCATCTTCAGCCCACTTGGATAGACAGGAATGGCGGCAGAAGCAGTCAAGTCAACTGAAGCTGCTAGTTTGTTCACCTTTCCTGTAAGGCCAGCTGAGGGCGTCTCCGGTTTTCTGTAGAACCACCTTTGTTTTGACAGAGGGCCAGATGTTGAAAAACTGCTGAGCTGCCACACCGCCTTAAGCGAAGACAAACCCTGTTTTTGTTCGAGTGTTCTTAAGGTTTTTGGATTCACCAAAAGTAAACACTGGCAGGGGCTAGGCCTGTCTTGGGCTCATACTCTATCTCTATGTTCTTCGTATTAGCCAAGACTTCTGAAGGTAAGGTCGCAACACCCAAGGACGGCGAGGGCCCAGACAGGGGCCCAGGCATTAAATCTGAGAGTCTGCACATCTCCCCCAATTACGCACTCCCCTGTACCAGGCGCGTGTTCTCCCCAAGTCCAGTTGGGATTATTTCCCTAGCCAACGTATTTATAGAAGAGGAACTAAAGGCCCCCATTTCCACTAGTACCTCTAGGGGGCACCCACCCGTGGGATTGTTAACAACCAGGCCCATCAGGTTCTTATGTGGAGACATTCCGGTGAATACAGGCACTGACATGAGGCCTGTTACAACCAGGTGTTTTATCCTTCACGCAGGGTAAACCCACCAGGAACCAGATCCTTGAATAAACGTTTGTCGGGTAATCCGGGTCAAAGGGCATTGCCCCGCAGTTCTTGCAGTCCCCGGTTTCTGTTAGATGTTACAACAAAATGGAGTGAAATTTACAGCTGTTGTACTCATGCAAGTTGGATTCTTTTAAATTTGATGAAGATTGTGGATCATTCCCTGCTACCGCTGCTGTCTGCGCACTGTAGACTGCAGCACCGTTTTGAGACCACTTTGCGGTCCCGTGAGGTCTTATGGATGCAGTGTGGGGTGGAGCCCTTCCGCTCAACACGGAGTCCCCAGGCAGGATTTTTGCTGGGTACTGTAAACGGCTAAAACTATCAACAGAGCCTTTCAAAGCAGCATCTCCTCCTGCAGACTGCTGCACCACTTTGAGACCACTTTGCCAAAAAAGTGGTAACAATTGGAAGGGTAGCCCGAAGGACTCCCCAGCAACACTGCACAGAGGGTGCTGTGTGCTGCATCAATTTATTACAGATGCCTGTAGTGAAATTCATGGAGGAAAGCATGAGTCCATTAAAAGTAAAAAGAATACAGTAGCAGAAAAATAGGGCTCCCACGTCCGAGCAAAGAGAAAGAGTGGTAAATAAGTCCCACTAAGGAGAGTCCAGCAGTCCAGCAAACGTGCTGGGGACCTCTCAGGTTGATGAGAATTGGCACAAGAAATGAAAATTCTCCCAACACTCAGTCATCGGATCCTTTATAGGACTACATGCTTAAAATAAATTATGAAGCAGTTTACTAAGGGGGCGGGGGGGCAGGTGGGATAGGTAGTACAAAGAAAACAAAGCCTCGCCTCTAACATAACTGATGCTGCATCACCGCTTGGGCCACTGTAGACTATGCTCTGGCATAAGACTCCAAGTGCTCCACTAACCTCTGTACAGGTTCATCACCCAGTAACGAAAAACCAGGTACCAAGCCCAGGGCAGGTACTTCTGTAGCCAAGGATGCAGACTCAGTGAAAAAAGTAATGAAGATGGAGGCCCAATGGTTCTGAATGTACATGATGCTGGTGCAGTGGAAGGTGTTAGATGCAAACTATTTCTGGTGCATTGCAGAAGGTACAGATTCAAAGACTCAAGGTAAGCGGGCAAATACAGAATAATGATCTAACATGATCATGAACTCTTCACACAAGTGCAAAATGTCTAACTGGACTATTACAGAGTGTTACAGGGTCATGAACCTGTCAGTGGGTGGGAGGGAATAGGGAGCCCTCCTGAGCTGGTATGGTAGCATACCAGGGTGTATGCCAGAGCCAAGTCTACCCCAGACGGAGTTTGGGAAAGGTAGCCCATGAAAGCCCTTCATGTGGATTGAACATTACAATTTCTGCCTTTAGGCCATCACCTAAAGAGATTGTATTTTGTAGCTACCAGTACTGTTGCGGTGCTAGTTTTTAATTGAAGCTGTTTTTATTGCTTTTACCTTTAAAGTTGTAATTGTGTTTTTATTGGTAACTATTGGCAATTACGGAGATAAAGTGTTTGTTCTCTGCCCTATATACATACTGTGCGATTTGAATCAGAGTAATTGTTTTTACTCTGCACGCACTGGTCTCGCGGCTCTGAGCTACATTTCCCAGTGTCCCTTGTAGTTCAGAGCGCGCATTTCAATAGAAACCCGGCTCAAACGCGCCGGCGAGGAGGAGCTCGCCGGTCTGTGCCGGGACGTGCGGCTGTGGCTAGTTACTCTGCTTCCTACCGCACCATGGGGATCACTGAAGTGTTGGAGGCAACTGCTATTGCCAGAAGTCAGTCCTACACTCGTACCTTTGGCACTAATGGAACACAGGTAACGGGTAGAACGGTCGAGCAAATTGCTCACCTTGATAATACCACTCCCGCCCCCAACTGCTGTAACCGCTGCAGCGTGTACTGCACCCTGTCTTATGCTTACAACTGCGTAGAAGGAAAAACGTGTGTTTGGTGATGTTATCGACAGTTGTAAGGAGTTTCAGCCTGTTGGAATAACAGGTTTACTCACCTCAGGGGATAGAGGTCTAAAAGTTGATAACACTTTGCCTAGTATTGTTTCACTCAGTACTTATACCGAATATGTGCAACAAAGCATGGTCTGCCCCAACCTTCCATCTCCCATGCAAAACAGTTTGACATAGTGCACCCAATCTAGACCCACTATAAGGCAGAATGTCATGGAAAATAATATATTACAAACAAAATTTCCCATTTTGACCCTGGCCCCAGATCTCTTGTTAAGCATACGATAGATGTGGATGTCATGGTATCACAGCAACTTGGCTTTCTTACACCCATGGCCCTACAATTGAGCAAGAGACCCCAACCTGGGTATGTTTTCTTCGAAAAACATTGAGGGGAAGGACCGGAAGGGAGAGTTGCAGTTATATGCAAAAAAAGAGCTTGGTGTATATTAAGTCAAAATCTAATGTCAAGGTTGCGACATACTTCACATTAAACTTATCCCAAACTTTAATCAAAGTATTAACTTAGTATTGGTTTATAGACCCCCCCCCCCCCGGCGAATTGTCTAGGTTCAACGAGGATCTTATAAATGTTTTAATCCCCATGCAAACCGCAAACTCAGCAGTGGTTTTGCTGGGAGACTTGAACCTTTGGAAGGGACACCCCTAAGATAAAAAAGCCATAGATCTTCAGAAATGTCTTAAAAACAATAAGATAATCATTCATGATTCTGGACGAACACATATGAAAGGGCACACCCTTGATTGGGTGGGGAGTGGAAACATTCTTCTCACCGATTTTATAACATCTTGCAAATAGTCTGATCACTTTATTTTATGTCAACTACAGCTTCCGTTGCCTTCATACAAACAGCATGGACCTCTGCGCAAAGGTCCTAAATAGAAATAAGGCCATCACAGCGGTTGCTTTATCAGACTGTTTGAATACCCTGATGAACAAAACAGAGGATTCTGATGATCCGGATATCCTTATAATAAGGACATAATTATGCTAGATAGTCTTGCTCCATTGAAAGCCAGAAATGTCAGAGACACCCCTAACCATCAGAAATGGTTCTTTCCTGCTACAGCGAAATTAAAAGCCAGTAAGAGGCAGAAGGAACATGCTTGGTCGAAAGATAAAACCCGGAGTAATCAGCCAGCAAAACTTAAGGAAAAAGAGTATAAGGCCAAGATCATTGAAGCAAAAAGCTGATTTTATAATGATCCGATAAATGAGGCCGGAAATCAAACAAAAGAACTCTTTAAACTCCTTAGATCCTGGGAAAAACCCAGAGTCTTCAACCTATATTGATTTACTTTGGCTAGTCTTCAGTGTCTTTGCAGTTTGCCATAAAAGTTTGGCCTCTGAAAATCCACCACCTTGGAAATCCATTTTCACACTGTCAATGATTGGACAACCCATCCAGGTTGAATGGTGCCGATCCTTACCATTTGTGGACTTGGAGGCAACTTCTTGGGGGTGGATTATCAAATCCTGGATAAAAGGAAGACTTTTGCAGCCATTCATCAGATCGTCATTGCAGCCAAGCCCCCTAAAAAGTGGAGTATCCTGCTGAAGAGCCAGATGTCAGCAGTGTAGCCATCCAGCATTGTTTTCATCAATCGTCCTGGTGAAGCCCTGCTCCTTTGCTGATCTCCGGAAGACGTTAATAGGTGCTTTGACCTCTGGACCATTGGGAACAACTGGGCTCGACGCCTGCTTCAGGATCCTGCACTCAGAAGCCCATCCTGTGGCCTGACCAGCTCTCTTGTGGGTTACCTCATTGCATCTGTTGCCATCTCAAGTTGGGATGTGGGCCTCGTCAGATCCTCCACATGTGAAACAAGACGCCCCCCCCCCCCCTGCAGTTGAATTGTGTCCTGGGGACCTCTGAGGGAGTCGCTGTTGGGGAGAATTCTAATTTCTGTGCTATTTCCCCTTCAACCTTGGAGACCCCAAGCTTTTGCTGGATATAAGGACTTTTTAATTTTAACCCTGGAGTGCGTTTTGACCTGATTTGGATTATGTGTTTCCACTGTTTTTGGAGTCTGAAACTCCATAGGCATCTACTTTTTGTATGGTGACAGACAGCACCTTCAGTTCAGTGTCAGAGAAATCCTTTTGATTTCTCACAAGGTTTAGATACCTTTTCTTGTGAGAAGTACTATTCCCAAGAATAGTAAAGTGAAAATGACTACTTACCTTTTCTCTTTGTAGGTGCAGCACACACCATCTTATGTGGAGTGCTGGGGGATACCTAGTAGCCCGCTATCCTACATTCTCATTTAAAACATTTTATGTTACCCTCACTACTTTAAATGGCTGCTGGCAGTAGTTTAATTGCCCTACCATTGTGCAGCACCCATGGGTGACCCATTTTGTCAAAATGGCCCAGTCTTCTTTTTTCGTCATTTTCTGTTTGTGAGGTCTTTCTTCGGTTTTACTCTGCGCGCCAATCCAGGTTGGAGCCCTTTGTTCATTTTGCCTTTGGCAGGCTTCAGTCCTGAAACCCACCTCTGGTTCCCAAAACTCCCCTGTCTCTAGGAGTGCCTGAATGCAACCAGTCCCGATTGGGTGGCTGGCTGTCCGTACTTTCAGGACAGCCACCTTGGTGTGTGATTGACAGCCTAGGCTGTGCATGAATGGGAGACACCTGCTTAACCTCTTAAGTGCCAAGGATAAGCATTACATTGACATTACGTTTGTGTTGCCAAGTAAGAGCTAACTCGTCCTTTTTGGCACATTCTTTTGTGTGAAACCTGCAAAGCAGGGATCGCACAAAAGTGTAATCCAACCCCCGGGCTATGTGAGAAGGAGGGTTCCCACGGCCTGGGGGTTGGATTTCCTTAAGTTTCACGTCAGCACACGTAATGAGTACTGACGTGAAACGGAAAGTAAATTTCACTGCGGCAGCCATTTCGGCTGGCACAGTGAAAACAGAAGCTAAGTTTCCTTCGTTTTTCCCCTCGAACTGAGGCACTATTGTGCCGTTCAGACCGAGGGAGGTGTAGCTGGAAAGGGGCAGAGGCTCCCCTTTCCAACGACACCTTTTTTGAAGCATTGCTGGGCGTGGCTATGGAAGCAGCCCTCCACAGCCCCAAAAGCATGGGGTCACATGTATTGACCCCCCTGGGGGAAGATGGGCACTCATCTGCACCCAGGGGGGGGGGCACCTCATGTAGCCCTCCCTGGGGGCAGATTTCTGCCCCATCTGCGCCCAGGGAGGACCACATGAGATGTTCCCATCCATTTGGGTTGGGGGGGGGGAGAGGGAAGAGGGCCACACAAATCTTGGTGCAGGCCCCCCTACCGCCCCAAGCATGGGGCCACACGTATTGCGCCCCGCCCGGGGGCAGTTCAGCACCCATCTGTCTCCCGGGGAGGGGGTTGGGGGTGAGGAGGAGAAAAAAAAAGTAATACAAAAAACGATTTGGGTGGGGGCCCACTAGACCACCAGGATTTTTCTGTATTGAAAGGGGGGGGGTGGGGTTGGCGCTCTCCATCCCCCTAAATGGATGGTGGGGCACCTCATGTAGGCCTCCCTGGGAGCAGATTTCTGTCCCTATGTGGCCCCAGGAAGGGGTACATGAGATGACCCCCCCCCCCCCATCCATTTTGGGTGGGTGAAAGGGCCACCAGAATTGTCACAGACCCCCAAGCATGGGGTAGTAATTGGAGTCCCCCCCCCCCTTGGGGCAGATGGGCACAGTAATGTGCCCATTTGCCTCAAGGGAAGGGGCAAACAAAGGTTTTAACAATTGAAAATAAAATGGGGTTTTGATGGGGGTGGGGAGCAACCTAGACCACCAGTGAGTTATGTATTGAAAAGAGGGATGGCCCTCTCTGCCCCACCCAAAATGGAGGGGGGCATCTCATGCAGCCATCCCTGGGAGCAGATTTCTGCCCCCATGTGGCCCCAGGGAGGGCTACATGAGATGCCCCCCACCATTTGGGGTGGGGGGCCAGTAGAAAACTTGACACAGGGCCCCCAAAGCATGAGGCAGTGCATTTTGCCCACCCTGGGTGCAGACAGACACACTAATGTCCCCATCTGCTCCAGGGCTAAGGGACAAAACAAAAAATATATCGAAATACATGCAGATTTTGGGGATTGAGGGGCACCCTAAACCACCAGCGACATAATGAAGAGGGTGACCCTCCCCACCCCACTACAAATGGGTGGGGGGCTCTCATGTAGCCATCCCTGGGGCCACATGGGGGCAGAAAACTGCCCCCAGGGAGGGGCAAATGCGTTTTTACTGGGGGGTGAGGGTCAGCAGACCACCAGGGATGGCTTGAAAGGGAGGCTGTGATAGGAGAGTAGTAGTTATGATTTGTTTTTTGCTGCAGTGACCATAGGTAACAAATGTTTTTTGTTTAGTTTACAGCTTTTTCTATGCGAGCAGCTGCAACGTTATGAGTATGATATGCATTACTTACCGTAAAAGCATTTCTGATAATTGTATTTGCTTATATTCACATGCTGTGCATATAGTCTGACATCCAGTGGTTATTTGTCTAAGAGAATCGAAAGGGGGGACGTGGGCGTGCCTGTAACACTATCCGTGATGTGTAGTGTACCCAAAATCCCTCACGCGTCGAGGTCCCTCCGATTGTATTTTTTCTGTCGTGAGGGAGCCTTATGACTATCGTGAGGGAGTACAGAAAAGAGAGAAAGCAGCAGAACTATGTTCCTTCCATCCGAGCGGGGAGGAAGGGTGGGTGCATGCGATAGCCCTGGAGAGTGCGTGCCCCCGTTTGTTCAGGTAATACATTGCTGTAGTGCTGTCCGTCAGGATCAGCACTGTCTTCCCTTGCAGTTGCACCTGAAAGGCTTTCAAAGCTTTGAACAACGCTAACAGCTCCAGTAAGTTTATATGGTTGGACGCTACTTGAGGAGATCAAACTCTGTGCGCTGTCTTTTGAAGCAGAAGAGCTACCCACCCAGTGAGAGATGCGTCCGTCGTGAGATTGGGTTCCATTGCGGGGGTGGTGAAGGACTTTCCTTTCAAGAGGTTATCCCTCGACCAACACTGCAGAAAGAACGAGGGCTGGTTAGACAACCACTAGATCGTCCCATTGTCCGCTGGCCTGACACCACTGGCTGTCGAGGCCACTTTTGCATTGGAAGCATGCGCAGCTGCACGTGAGGAACCAAATAAATGGATGGCGCCATCATTCCTAACAGTCGCATTGCCTTGCGTACTGTCACCTCTCGACCGGCTACATATTGAGGGATTTGAAACAACATGTTTTGGACCCTCTCGTTGAGGGGAAGACGAGGCCGTCCCTTGTTCGAATTAGAGCGTCTAGTAACTGTTTGACTTGACCGGGGTCTAAGCTGGATTTCTTCTCATTGATGGAGAATCCCAGGCTGAATAAGAGGTCCATCGTCTTTTGAGTATTTGACATATTCTGTAGGAATCCCCTGTTATGAGTCAGTCGTCAAGGTAAGGATAAACTGGGATGGACAGCCTGCGCAGGTGTGCTGCTGCTACTGACAGTACCTTTGTAAATACCTTCGGTGCAGAGGGAATGCCGAAGGGTAGTACTTTGAACTGACAGTGTTTGTCTTCTATCGTGAATCAGAGGTATTTTCTGTGCGCTGGCAACATTGAAATATGAAAGTATGCATCGTTCATGTCCTATGTTGCCACGTAGTCTCCCTGTATGAGCAGGGGAATTACTTCCTGCAGAGTGACCATACAAAACATTTGAGGTTTTACAAATTTGTTAGTTAGGTGCAAATCTAGCACAAGGCGCATGGTGAGATCCTTTTTGGGTACAAGGAAATACACTGAATAAATACCCTTGTTTACATGTAGAAGCGGTACGGCTTCTATGGTGCCTTTTTCCCTCGGGATCTCGACCTCTTGTAGCAGGATGCGCAGGTCTTCCGGCATCAGGCGTCTTGATCGTGGAGGTCTGAATTGGGGGTCGGAAGAATTCTATGCAGAACCCATGGGCGACGGTGTTGAGTACTCACCGGTCTTGTAGTTGTCCCCTCCCGTGCTTGAAGAAATGATGTTACCCGTCCCCCTACCGGGAGGCGTGGGAGGGGACCCGGATTTGCTGGTCATTTTTGACCCGAGGCTGGGGAGCCTCTAGGGTGGAATTCCGACCCCTTCCCTTTCCACGTTGTTGACCTCTAGGGGTATACAGGGTAGCGTAGCTGGTTCCCTGGGGCGAGGACCAGTTATTTCCCGAGCCATTATTGGTTGTGAGGGAAGTGAGATTGGCCACGAAAGGAACATCTAGAACTGCTCCCTCTCCTTGTGCATGGCCTCTTGGTGATTTGATTCAGGGTCTTCAGAGTGTCATGTTCCTTTTAAGCTGTTTCAAGCACTTCGTCAACCGCTTTCCCAAATAAGTTAGTTTCCTCCACCAGCTTATTTATTAATGAAGCTTGGGTTTCTGGTTTGAAACCAGAGTTTCGTAACCATGCATGCCTCTTTAGGAGGGTACCTTGTGCCAAGGTCCTGCCAGCTGTTTCTGCCGTATCCGAAGTATTTTTGAGAATACTCTGATTTACCTGTCTGCCCTCACCGGTTCAGGGACTTCTTGAAGGCCCTCTTGTAGCATGTTCCATTGTGCGTCTGAATAGCTAGTCAACATAGTTGTATTAGCTATGCGAGCGGAAAAAGCCGCGGCAGTTGTAACCCTCTTCCCTAGTACGTATAACCTTTTGCACTCCTTGTCAGGCGGTGCTTCCCCTGTGGACAGGGGGACCCCCGCCCTCTTCCTGGTTGTAGTTACTATCAGGGAATCTGGAGTAGCATGTCCCCTGATGTAAAGGGGGTCAGAAGGGGAAGGGTGAACGCTTTTCTACACTAGGATTGACTGCCCTTGTTAGGGTGGTTGTCAACAATGAAGGGGCCAAGCGTTTGAATTCAACAAGGGAATAACCTGGCTGACTGGTGGTTTTTCTTTCAAGGTGTCCTCAAGAAAATCAGCCTCTGGTACAGCTTCCTGCGTAGCAATCTGGAAATGTTGAGCTGCCCTCCTTAAAATGGTGTTAAACACCATGTGGTCGTCAACTGGGGAGGCTTGTCGAGTAGGTGTGGTAGGGTGTGAATCCATGCACAGGGTGTCAGGTTCCGGTGCTGGAGTAGGTGATGTTTAAGGCTGAGGGTCGACCCGGTCGTGGTTGTCCTCCCATCCCTCTGTGGGGTCATTCAACCGACGCCTTCAACTGATGTACTACGAGGGACGCTTGACTATAGGCGGTAGCGCCCTTAGATTTAGATTGCCCTATCGCATGCCGCACCTGCGGTTGCGGGGGTAGGTGCCGATCCAGACTATTGGCGGGCACTCCCGAACTATCCGGTGGGCCCGTTGGCGCTATGGAACGCTTTGACTGTTTTGTCAAAGACAGACCGGGGGTTGTGTCTTTAGTGTGGGAAGAATGTGCATCCTTGTCGCCGGATATACAGTCCCCATAGCAGGAATCACGTCGTCCCTGTTGGGGCCGGGGATGGATGACGTGGAGCGGGCATGCTCCGCCGTGAGGTCAATGGCCTCTGATTCAGAGCCCTGGTCGTCACTAAGCCCCACGTCACACTCGGCGACAACCGGGGACTACTCTCGGCCTGTGACATCCCGTAGGCCGCCCTCCAATTAACATGGCGCTCCTTTCGTGTCTTCGGAACCAGGTGTTTACAAGCCGCACAGGGCGCCTCGTTGTGGTTAAGGGGAAGACACCTGTTACACTTAAGGTGTTTGTCTTTCCACAGGAATTTGGCCTTGCATGAAGGGCAAAACCTAAATGGAGTCCTCTCAATAACGGAGGAATAATACAGTGACCGCAAGACCAAGGGAAGAAAGAGGAAAGGGAAAAGCATTCTTATAAAGGAACTGTCCACCCCTGCTATCCCTACTGTGCAGGCCGGCCTGAAGGCCCGCCCACGTGGTCGGCAGCGCCGACCGGATCACTTTCCGTCGAAGGTCCGTGGAGCAGGCTTCGGCGTAGGTCAGGAAACGGCTGTCGAGGGAAGAGCAGGCAAGATAATATATTATAAAAACGACCAAAGGTCGATAAGTATAATAATAGCAATGTCTCTGGAATAGCTCTGCATAAGGCAACCAGTACATTGGGTGGAAAAAACAATCTGATGGACCTCGACATGCGAGGGATTTTGGGTACACTACACGTCACGTTGGGGATAGTGTTACAGGCACGCTCATGTAGACGTCCCCTTTCGATTCTCGAAAGACAAGATGCAATACTCCACAGTTACCACTGTATGTCGCACTATATGCACAGCATGTGATTCTAAGCAGATTAAGCATCAGAATGTTTATTATTATTCTATGTTTAGGGCCCATTGTCAGTGGGGTGGGTGGGACTGTAGCTGGATTGTTGGGGTGGGAGTGGGTTGTCTGGGGAGGTATTTTGGTGGGCTGGGACACAATTGCAGGTTCAGGCCACAAATTGCCCCCATGCCAGCATAACATTGGTGTTTCCCTGGGTGCGGCTGTCTCCCATGTGGGTTGACCGTCCGCAAGCCCAGGCTGCGCCCTCTGATTGTGCTGCGTTACAGGTGTCACCTCCGGGGAAGAATGGGGATACTGGCAGGGCTCCCCGGAACTGCCGTTGGACTTGGGGATGGTCAACCCTTATGGGAAACAGCCGCCCAAGGCCAGGGACATTACCCGCGACTTTTCTGGAACTCTACCTGGCCTGCGTTACAGCTTCTCACTGTGGCAAAGGTCGAGGACCCTGACGTGGCTCCCTGAACCCACGGACCCACTGCTGGGTTTGGGGACGGCCAAAACACATGGGAGACAGCCGCCAAAGGCCAAGGACATCACCCCGACCATCCGGAAGCACTGGTGGGCTGCGTTACAGAATTTCCCATGGGGGGGGGGAGGGAAGGGGAACCTGACGGGGCTCCCCACAACTGCAGTTGGCCTTGGGGACTGTCGACCCACATGGGAAACAAGGCGCCCAGGGCAAGAGGCATCACCTCCGACCATCCTGGAGTTCTGGCTGGCCTGCGTTACAGCTTCTCCCTCTGAGAAAAGGATAGGGACCCTGCCGGGGCTCCCTGGAACTGTCACTGGGCTAGGGGACGGTCAACACACATGGGAGACAGCCGCCCAAGTCCGGGGACATGACACCCCCCCCCCCCCCAACTATCCTGGAGATCTGGCGGGCCCGCGGTACAACTTCTCCCTCTGGGAAAAGATGGGGACCCTGCTGGGGATCCCTGGAGCTACCGCTGTGATTGGCGACCGTACACCCACATGGCAGACAGCTGCCCAAGGCCAGGGACATTACCCCCGTCAAATCCTAGAACTCTTGCTCGGCTGCGTTACAGAATTTCCCTCGTGGAAAGGTCGGGATCCTGCCGGGGCTCCCTGGAACCGCTGCTGGGCTTAGGGATGGGAGACAGCCAGCCAGGGCCATCACCCCCGACCATCCTGGAGCGCTGGTTGTGCGAGTTACAGAATTTCCCTAGAGGGAGGGAAGGGGACCCTGCCGGGGCTCCCTGGAGCTGCCGCTGTGCTTGGGGACCATACACCCACATGGTAAATAGATGTCCAAGACCGGGGACAACACCTCCAACCGTCCTGGAGTCCTGGCACTCCCTCTTGATTCCCCCCCCCCCCTTTCCGCTTTCACTTCCATGTATGCCCGCCTCTCGGCCCGCCCTGCATCCCTGGTTGGTGTTATGTCGGTGTACTGCTGACCTAGTTGCCCATGCTGCCCGAAATCACCTCTTTTGGCCCAATTCGCTCCAGGTGAGTGTTTGCACGTCTTAGACCCTCGTGGGCCTTTGCCCCCAGATTTTTAGTAAAATGTGAGCCCTCCCCAGCCCCACCACGCTCCCTCTGGACTCCCTCCCCCTGCCCGCTTGTACTTCCATGTTCGCCCGCCCTCCATCCCTGATTTGTCAGTCCACCTGGTCATAACTGACCGTCCCAGGGCAGCCCTTTGCCAGTTGCAGCCCCTGCAGCTAAGGGCTCTGAGGCAAAGGGCGGCTCCTACATTGGCAGCTCCAGGTTGTGTCTGCAGGTGTCAGCAGAGGATGCTTAGGAAGCCAGTGGCAAGCCGTCAACCAGCAGCAACAAATAAAATATAAGTGTGGCATGGGTGGGGAGTAGAGCAATCACTCTTCTCCAGAAAGCCCTGCCACTACACATTACCTTACCCAAGAACATAGCCTGCCAGGAAAACATCACTTACATCACTCATACAAAGATAGAACCGCTAGAAATTAGCCTGCATAGCATCTAGACAGGATTTTGAATGTAAGCAGATGCCACACTGGGATAGATCTGAATGTTAGCTCCCCAAAGTCTTTGGGGGATAACCGTGGTTTAGCCTTTTATCTTTGTGCCCAGGTAGGTGCACCCACACATTCGAGGTACCGTTTTCGTTGGGACACCTGTGGGAACACGGGAAGGTAGGACATGTGGTGTTGGCAGCGTGTTTCGGTGGGTGGGAAAAGTGAAATGTCAAACTTTATTTCGCCGAATTTCAGGCATTACGAGGCTTATAGGTTAAGGCTGGGATTTTTCAGTCAGTCTAAAACGGGGCCCAGATGTTCTGAAAGCAGTGAAGAAACCCTCCTCTAGCGGCTGTTATTTTCTCTGCAATCAGTATACCCTATATTTCTTATTTACCCTATATTTTCTCCCACCAATGGAACATGAGGGGGCCGTCCGCAGATTTCCAAGAGCGGGCGATTGCTATTTTTCCCTGACAGAAGGCACTGGGTTAGCAGTTTGGCTTTCTTTCCGGAAAGTGGATAGATCCCTGGGATCGAGGTCCCCAAAAGGATAGGCTCAGACTCTAGTAGGAGCGCCGTCTGGGTGATCTGTTCAATGGTAGCTAGACAGTCTCCAGAACTGTTGGATTCTAGGGCATGCCCACTACTTGTGGAAAAAAAGAGCCTGGCATGCCACATTGTCTCCAGCAAGTGGGGTCGAGTGCCTGGTTCATGTGGTGAAGCCTCAGGGGAGGATAGTATCAGCATAGCAGGATTTTGTAAGCACATTCTCTATTGGTAACAGAGGAATGATTTATGCGTTTGGGTCCAGATATCCACCACGGCCTGGTCCTCTATGGGGTGTCCCAGATTTGCCCCCCAGTGAGCCATGGATAGAGTTTTTGAGGCCAGGAAGTCTCCCAGAAAGTGCTTGTATAAGGTGCAAATCCTGCCTCGGGCCGGGAGATCATTGAGAGTCAATTCGAGGTCTGGGAGATTGCGAGTCGTAGCCTGGAGAGTTTGAGGGAAAGAACACCAATGACGTAGTTGGATGTAGGAGAATCTGTCTCTTTTCTGCAGCTGAAAGGATTCCTTACATTGTTCCAAGGTGCGGGGTAGGCGTCCCACAAATAGTTGACCTAAAGTTTCAAGGCCTCCTGCAATCCAGTTCTTAAAGTTCTGGGCGTTCGCTCTGGGTGAGAAAGCTGGGTTGAGGAAGACTGGGGATAGGGGGCCTAGCCCCCTCGGGATTCTCTTACGTCTCAGAGCACAATCCCAGGACTGTACAGTATGTTTAGTAACTAATAGGAGTCCTTCCCATCGCCTTCGCATAGGGGGTGGGATGTGTGGGAGAAACCGCAAAGGGAGTGGGAGGCGTGATTGTTCCAATTCTACCCATCTGGGACGGTTGATGGTTACCTGCCATGCTTGGATGTGTGCCAGCTGTGCTGCCACCTGATAGGCCTGGAGGTCAGGGACTTCCAATCCACCCAATCTTGCCTTATCTAGCATTGCCCTTTGAGGGATCCTAGCTTTCTTCCCTTTCCAGATAAATTGGAACATTTTCCACTGCAGATTACGGAGGGCGAAAGCCGGGATTGCAACAGGGAGAGATGAGCAGGCATATAAAAATCTGGGGAGAAGGTTCATTTTACAGACAGTGATATGTCCCATCAGTGAGATTTCTTGGGACGCCCAGCATTTCAGATCATCTTCCAGTTCTTTGAGGCGCGTGGGGAAGTTCACGGAATAGGTATCCCTTGGATTTGCGGCCATTCGGACATTCTAGATAGGGGATCGCCTTTGTTTTCCATTGAATGGGGCATATCGGGGCTAAAGATTCTCGTTCAGCCGGGGACAGACCTATCCCCAGAGCTACCGATTTATCAAAGTTAATGGAGAAGCCGGTGACCCTTCCATAACTATTTCAGAGAGGGCATGCCTTAATGAGGAACAGGCTTCCGAGATGGTGAGAAGGACATCGTCCGCATATAGGGCGATTTTATGTTGGGAAGGACCCACCTGGGGGCCCTTGATGTGGTTATTGAGTCTGATTTTCTGGGCAAAAGGTTCCATGATGAACGCGAATAGAAGCAGGGATAATGGGCAACCCGGTCTGGGTCCGCAGGTTCGGGGAATTGTGGCAGAGAGGGAGCCATTGATCCTAAGGAAGGTCTTTGGTGACTTACAGTTAGCTAGAACCATCGCTTGAAACGCCGGTCCAAACCCAAAGTTTTCCTGGGTAAGACTGAAAAGACCAATCTACTCGATCAAATGCCTTGGTAGTGTCCAGAGCCATCAACACTAATCTCTGAGAGCTTCGGGAGGCAAGGTCCACCAGGTTTAGGGCTCTGCGAATGTTATCACCTGCAGATTTATTTTTAATAAAGCCAGCCTGGTCGGGGTGAATTATGTCCGGCAATGTGTGATAGGCGATAAGCAAGAACCTTGGAATAAATATTGGCCTCTATAATCAGCAGGGCTATTGGTCTGTAGGAAGCAGGGTCCCTCTGGTCTTTTCCTGGTTTGGGTAAAAGGACGGTGATTGATTCCTGCATAGAGGGGGTCGCAGTACCTGTTTCCCTAAAAGAATTGAAGAGTGCCACTAGAGGGGCATCCAGCTGGGGCCTAAAGATTTGATAACATTTGGAGGAATATCCATCGGGGCTTGGCACTTGGGAGTTGAGACTTAATGGCCTCCTCAACCTCACCTGAGATCAGAGCGTCTAGATTGTCCCGGGCTAAGTCTGGAAGCTGAGGGAGTGCCGCTCCCTGCAGGTATTCTTTTTGTTCATTCCGGTCTCATGGTGGTGCGGTCATCACCTGAGCCAAATGGTTCGAGGCCAGCTGTTGCTTATCTGGTTCCGCATATTGTATTACTCCTTGTGAGTCTCGCAGCCCAATGATGGTATTGCTCATTTTAGATTTAGCCACTAGCAACTTGTTTGCTTTGTTATTCTACATGTAGTAGAATTGCTTGGGTTTAGCCAAAAGCTGATCCGTGTGTTCAGCGTAGTGGGTCTCGAGCTTCTTTCGTGCATTGCGGATGGCTCACTGTGTTTTAGGGGACTAGCCCTTTTTCTTATGAATTTCTTCCGCTTCCCTAAGTTCCTCCTCAAGAATCAGGCGAGTCTGCCGTCTCCCCCTGTGAAATGCCACACCCTGTGCGATTAGTTCTCCCCAAACCACCACTTTCAGGACGTCCCAGGTGTTCGCAGGGGAGGTATCCTCGCTGGGATTTTCTCTGCAGAAGTTTTTAATTGCTGTCACAATCCTGTCTCGTAGCAGCATTTCGTTAAGAATCGGGTAGTATAAGGTCCATCTATGCTGGGTGTTAGGTGTTGGTTCATGTGCTCGGATTTCTAGGGTTACTGCGGCATGGTCAGTTAAGATCCTTGATCCTATAGATACATCATTAGCGTAGGCAAGCACCTGAGGAGACGTCAGGAGGTCAATCCTCGAGAAAGTTCTGTGAACATAGGAATAGAAGGAGAAGTTCCTCTCAGAAGGGTGGAGCACCCGCCACGAGTCCACCACCTCTAGGGATCTGAACAGATGCAGAAGACTAAGTGCAAGAGTGAAGTCCCCAGGGGAGGGAGGGTGGGATCTGTCTTTTGTGGGCTCTGGAACTCTGTTAAAGTCTCCCCCAATTATAATCTGGCCTTCTGCGAAGGGGGAAGGGGGGGAAAGAGTTCAGTGACTCATAGAAAGCGGATTGATCAGCATTGGGGGCATAAACTGAAATAAAAAAGGTATACAAGTGTCCGAGCAACAGACATTTGACTGCCACATATCAGCCTTCTAAGCAAGTTTTCATCTCCAGGAAAGTTTTATTTCAGGAACGGCTGATGGCTGTAATAGCTTCCTGGGGGTTCAGTCCCTTCATGAAAAGGATTGCTGTACCTCCTTTCTTAGAGCCAATTGAGGCGAAGAGTTGAAGTGGGTAGTGTCGGGAGCGGAGTCACCCAAAGTCCACTGGCAATAAATGAGTTTCTTGTAGCAGCGCTATAGCTGCGTCATGATCCTGAAGCTCTTGTAAAATAGACTTACGCTTAGCGGGAGAGTTTAGTCCTCTAACATTGAGGGGGAGAAATTTCAAGGTCTGGTGTTCTTTGGTTAACTCTGGAGCCACTGCAGGATCCGAGTCAGCCATCACTTCGAGGGGTTGTTAAGCGAATGTCATCCTGCTCTCTGGGTATTAACTTAGGCCCCCAACGGGAGGCCAGAACTTTAACTGGTGGGGGGTGGGGCGAAGTTGTGGGTGTGGCTACCCTCCAGGTCAACAGGGCCAAATGAGTGCCTCTAGCCACGGTGGCTGGGGCCCGGAATAAGAAATGTTTGACATTCCAAGGACTCATAGGTGGAATTTGACTTGAAAATGGGCATGGGCTGTGAAAGTGGGCTACATCACTTATAGCTATTTGTTTACTTTTTCAGGATCAGTGAGGTTTCCATGGGATTAAAAAGTCCCCAATTAAGAGGGAAGCCGGATTCGGTTATCTGAGGTTGTGGTGGGGCAGGGGACCCGGCCGGAGCGTTTACTCTTTTCCTGCTGTTCTTCGGTGCCTTCGACCAGGATGCCCGCCTAGGTTTCGGCAGAGAGATAGGCCCTCTGTCAGCAGCGCATTTCGAGGTTGGTGATACAGTTTCCTCGGGCGGGGTTGGGAGCATGATCTTTTCAGCATACTCAAGGTAGCTAATTCTACGTGATGTGCCTTTATAAGAGAACTATAAGGCCGATGGGAAGAGCCATCTGTAACAAATCTGGTGGTCTTGAAGGAAGAGGGTTAGGGGTCTCAGGGATTTTCTCTTCTGAAGTGTGAGGAGAGAGGTCTTGATAGATCTGAAGGGGTGAGCTCTGGAAGGATAGTTCGTCCCAGGAACGGCTGATGGCTGTAATAGCTTCCTTTGTGGTGAAAAGGTGCACCCTGGTTATTACGTCCGGGGGAGTTTGATTCCACCCCCGACGTGGGTGCAGCCTATGGGTGCGGTCCAGAAGGAGCTGAGGTTTGTCCAGCTGTGGAAGTAAAGATTGAAAGAAATCTCCCACATATTCCGCCAAGTCTTTGTCTGGGACTGAGGTTGGGATCCCCCGAATCCAAAGGTTGATGCGCCGGGACCTGTTTTCAAGATCTTCTTGCTCGAATTTGAGGATTTCACACTTATCTTGCAGGGTTCTGATCGAGCATTGGATTTCCCCCAAAGTGGCTGCGTGGTCTTGGGAGCGATATTCAACTTCCCCCAGCCTATGCTCCGCCTCCGTCACCCTCTGGTCGGTATGTTTGTGTTGAGCTCGGTCATGCACAACCTAAATTCCTATTATGTTGTCCTTGGTAGCCAGGGCTCCTTTATCCTGGAGGGATTTCTGCGGAGTAAGCTTGGGGGTCAGACAACATCAGCATTGTGGTAATGTCGGAGTTCTTACCAGACTTTAGCAGATCCACCTCTCGGGGCGAAGGGGCAGAACAGCCACAAGGAAGAGAACGGGCGATACGCTCCGTGTGGAGAACGGAGCATTCTTATCTCCCGCAGCAGGCCAAGTTGTTCAGCGCCGTTGGGAGCAGAAGGGGGGAAGGGGTGGTGGGCGTTTGCACTCCTCAGGTTACGGTGTTGTGGGGCGGGGTGGAGCCCACAGCCCCTGGATCACTGCGCCTTGGGGGGTGGAGGGGCACTTGGGCCAGGTGGGCCGAAACCCGCGCCCGCATCAGGAACCGCCATGGAAGGTAGGTGGGTGGGGTTCCCAGGCGGGGCCGCGTCCTCTCCAGCAGACCATCCGAGAGAGGGATACTGTGCAGGAAGGCTCGTCAGGGTTAGTGAGGCCAGCCATCCGGTCTCTGTCCAGCACAGTCTTCGTCAGCTCCGCCCGCCATCTTGGATGAGGGCAGCAATGAGCCCATGGAATCTCGTTGTGTAGCTTCTCGGGGGCCAAAAGTCCTTGTTTTAGGCTCGGTGAATGGGGTTTCCAACACACTAATAAGGGTTTCATTCCAAATTTGATGCGCTGAAACCTCACTGAATCAGCAGTGCAGCGGGTCCCTCACAGAGGCCATCAGGAGAGCGTCTGCATTGCTGGCGCTCCAGGCCACGCCCCCCTGCCTGTGCTCTTTCAAAAAAATGTATGCTTGCCCTTCCTCACCACACTTGTTTTCCTTATTTACACATGCTAAGTAAGTCTGTTTAGGCCGCAAGTATAAAAAGCCTGTGTACCGTCTCAGTTTTTGGCTTGCGGTAATTGCTTGTTTTGTGAAACATTACGAAAAATATGTGGTTTTCTAACGGAAAGAGTCTGGGGGAAATGTAGCAAAGCATTGTTTTTCTCAAAATTCACAGAAGCCATTTCCTTACCGGGCCAACCATGCCCACCACATACCTCTGGCGCCAGATTGTCTGGGGTGGGCAGGAAGTGAGGGAGGTGGCCGAAACTCCCTGTGCCATTGACTTTGGCCTACCTATTGCATTAAATCAACTCCTCTGGTGAGCTCAAACTATTTGCACTCTTCTAGAGTATTTGTAATATTCGTTTTTATTAACATGCCTTTTTGCTCCTACTTGAATGCTATTTTGCTACTACTTCAAGGGAGCTCAACTGCTTAGTATTCAGTATTGTAGTATAACTTGTGTGATATTGGTGGCCTCATTTAGTGAATGTTTTACAAATGGTGTAATAGATTAAGTGTTTTTACCAAGAAACCTTGAGTGCATGTGTATATCTGAATACTTGTCATTGTAGACCTTTGTGTAACACCATTACTAGCACACATTCCCTCTTAAATAAGCCGGGCTGCTCAGCTCGCTACCAAAAACTGTGTGGTACAGTCTTATACCAAAGGTTGGTTTTGCTTACACCTGTAGTCATAGTTGTGTGTAGTGGTCCCAGAGGGAATTGCATGCAAACTCTGCCTAACACTGCTAAAGGCAAATGAACAAAGGAACCAAACAAGATTTGGCACGCAGAAACAAACTCTAGAAGGACCTTTTCACAAAAAAATGGTGAAAAAAAGAGGACCGGGACCTGTTTTTACAGAGGGGGGCTCAGACGCCATTTTGAAAAACATGGCTCCAGCGATTTGACGCTACCGGTGTTCGCGGTCGGGAAAACTCATGGTAGTTCGTTGTAAAACCACTGCCATTCTGAGAGGAAAGGGTAACATTTGACTGTTAAATGAGTATCTAGACACAGAGGATAGTAAGTAACCCCTCCACCACTCCATTGGGTCTAGGAATTTAAAAAAAGACTAGTAAAGTCAATTTCACTTTTATCACTCTGGGTACAGTAGTTTATCCCAGAGAAGGTATTTAAACCTTGGGAAAACCTGAAAAGGTTTCCCTGTGCCACTGCACTGAGGGTGGTGTGTGACACATGAAAAGATGATGCCTATGGAGTTGTCTAAAACTACATAACCAAAGAAAACACAAGAGTAAAGCACATTTCAAAACACACTAGATAGAGGGAAAAAAGAGTCACACTATCTCCAGGTAAAAAAAAAAATCAAGTCCTCAAAATCCAGCAAAGTTGCTGGGGCTCTCTAAGGTCAAGGGAATTGGCAATTTTCTGAGAATTCTCCCCAACACAGCAAGGTCAAGAAATCCCCTCTTCCCAGTTGGCCGAGTACATGTTGCAACGTGACTATTCTGAATTTCTGAGACTTGAGGTACTTGTTCAGTAATTGCATTTATATCACCAGTACACATTGTAAATTCTGAGGCTGGCAGAAGAACAAGTTACTTACCTTTTGGTAACGTTCTTTTGATTGGATTATCCTCCAACGTATTCCACATCTTTGACATGTAATGTCCACAACTGTGTGCTTCGGAATCTTTTTTGGCAGAGGGCGTCCTGCGTCAATGGCGTCAGGTCGATGTCTCTCGAAGGCCTCCATCGAGGGCGACGTCACCGGATGTTATAAATGGGACCCACGGCACCCGTAGCCTCAGTTTATGTTTTTTCCTCCATAATGTGCGACATGCACATACCCAATGCCTGCTTGACTGCACATAACCTTGCGGAAACGTAAGCTGCAATCGCATAGGAATTTCTCCAGAGGGGCAGGCTGGGAGGGCGTTGTGGAATACGTTGGAGGAACATCCAATCGAAAGAAGGTTACCAGTTGGTAAGTAACTTGTTCTTCGAATGGATTGTGTCCTCCAACGTATTCCACATCTTTGACAGACTCCCAAAGCAGTACCAGAAAATGGAGGAGGGAAAAGAATTTAGAGTACCCCATCAGATGGCAGAATAAAGAACCGCCTTACGAAAGACCATATCTTGACCATATCTTGACCATGGAGTGTATCCAGGGAGTAATGTTTAACAATAGTGTGGATAGAAGCCCATGTGGCTGCATCACAAATATTCCTAATAGGAACTGCCCGCTACAGGGCTGTGGAAGTAGCCACGCCCCTAGAGGAATGAGCTCCCAACTCTTCAGGAGGGTTCTTGCCCGCCAATCGATAACATTCAGTAATGGTGAGGATAATCCACCTGGACAAGGTCTGTTTGGTAACAGCCTGGCCCAATCAGTGTCCAGCATACCCCACAAAGAGTTCATCGTCCATTCTGACCCTGGACATCCTAGAAATATAAAAGCTCAGAGCTCTCCTAGGGTCCAACCTATGGAGTCGCTCCTCTTCTTTACTAGGATGAGGGTGAGGAGGATAGAAAGGAGAAATAACCACTTTCTGGCTTAAATGAAAGTCAGACACTACCTTAGGTAGAAAGGAAGGACGCACCCTCAGTACAACCCTATCCTTGTGGAACACAGTAAAGGGCGGCTTAGATGAAAGTGCCTGAAATTCACTCACTCTGCGAGCAGAAGTAACCGCAACCAAGAACACCGTCTTGAAAGACAAGAGCCTCAAAGGACAAGAGTGCAAAGGTTCAAACGGAGCACCCATCAGGAATTTCAAGACCAAATTCAGATCCCAAACCGGCACCAGTAATGGGAACAGCGGGAACACATTAGTGAGCCCTTTAAGAAATTAGGAAATCAAAGGAATCTTAAAGTAAGAGCGTTCTTCAGGCGAGCGCTTGAAGATAAACAGCGCCGCCAGGTAACCCTTAATGGTACCTACTTGAAGGCCCCCGTGGGCCAAAGAAAGCAAGTAAGACAGAACCACAGGAATGGAACACTGAAAAGTATCAACATTTTGTCTTCTGCACCAGTCGCAAAACGTACGGCAACGGTACAGTGATTTGGTTGCTGGCCGCCTGGCCGAAAGCAACACCATCACGTCATCCGAGAGGTCCCAATCCATATACCTCAACCTTTCAGATACAAAGCGTGAAGGTTGAGAGTCTTGACCTCTGATTGGAGAACCCTGCCCTGCCCTCCCCTGCTGCGAGATCAGTTCCTCTCGGTAGGGAAGCCGGCGTGGAGGGCAGATAGACAATTCTAGAAGGTCCGGGTACCACACTCCTGGCCCAATCCGGAGCAATGAGGATCATGTGGGATCCGAACCTCCGTAACCTCCTCAACACTTGAGGAATGATGGGAACCCGAGGAAGTGCGTACAGAAGTGGGAATTACAAATCCACTACGAATGCGTCTCCTAGGGCTCCTCTCAGAGGAAATTCCCTTGAGCAGGATCTCTCACCCTTCCGGTTGGCACTGGTGTCGAAGAGATCCACTTGTGGGGTTCCCCAAAGCGCCAAGATCTCCAGAAGCAC
This sequence comes from Ambystoma mexicanum, assembly GCF_040938575.1. Classification (NCBI taxonomy): domain Eukaryota; kingdom Metazoa; phylum Chordata; class Amphibia; order Caudata; family Ambystomatidae; genus Ambystoma; species Ambystoma mexicanum. The sequence continues at coordinate 659,243,551 of NC_090922.1, forward strand.
TGCCTGAGCAGAGTCCCACTCGTGAGTGATCGCGCTCTGCCTGCTCAGAGCGTCCGCTGCTGCATTGTCCTCTCCGGCCAGATGAATTGCCGAGAGCGAAATTCCCTGCTGGATTTCCCAGAACCAGAGCTGCATTGCCTCTTTGCACAACGGGAGTGACCCCTACCCCCCCCTTTTTTGTTGAGGTAATGCATGGCCACTGTGTTGTCCATCATGATCAGGATACTCTTCCCCCGCACAGACGGCAGAAAAGCCTTCAGGGCCAGCCTGATGGCCCTCAGCTCTAACAGGTTGATGTGGAGTTTGGACTCCGGACACCAACGACCGCTGGCGGTCAAATCGTCGGCATGAGCTCCCCATCTTGTGAGGGAAGCTTCCGTCACCAGTCACCTCTGGCCACGGTTGCCAAAACGGTTACCCCTTCATCAGGTTCCCCTCATTGGCCCACCAAAGATGATCCTGGAAGACAGAATGGAATCTGAACGGGATCCGACATCTTCCCCGAGAATTGTGACCACTGCATCTTGAGGACCCAATTGCAGGAATCTCCTCCTCAGCCTGGCCTCTGGCACCAGAAAAATGCACAATGCCATGAGGCCAAGCAACCTTAAGAATTCGAAAACCAGGAGACGCTGAGCATGTTGAAACTTGTCCACCATCTGCACAATGTGATGAGCCCTCACCTTGGGAGGCGAGCACTTCCTCAAGGACGTGTCCTACACATGCCCGATGTACTGGAGCTGTTGGGAAGGTGTCAGATGCAACTTCTTGAAATTGAGGGAGAAGCCCATCTTGTGGATGGAGCGGCAGGCGAGACCGAGATGATCCGTTGCTTGCTCGGGAGAACGCGCAGGGATCAGCCAGTCATCCAGGTAAGGGTAGACGTGAATGCCCCCCTCGCCTGAGATATGCTGCCACCACCACCATGACCTTGGTGAAGACCCTCGGGGGTGGAGGTCAATCCCAATGGCAGGACCAGAAACTGAAAGTGCGAGCTGCCAGCGTAAACCTCAGGTACTTTGTGCTTTCGATGAATCGGCACATGAAAGTAAGCATCCTGTTGGTCCAAAGACACCAACCAATCCTGGAGACAAAGGGGCCTGGAGGACTTGAGAAAGAGTGACCATCTTGAACTTGTCCTTCCTGAGAAGTTTGTTCCAACTCAAGTCCAAGATGGGTCTCAATCCCCCGTCGTCCTTTGGAATAATAAAATATGGGGAATATCATCCCTTGTTCTTCTCCGCTACAGGCACCAGTTCTATAGTGCCTTTCTCCAGCAGGGTCAGGATTTCCAGCAAAAGGAGTGGATCTGGAAGCTTCAAAGAGATTCCCCGGTGGATTGTCTTGAGGCCGCTTTAGGAAGGGAAGGCAGTAGCCGTGGGCTATGGTATCCAGAACCCACGCAGGAAGTAATAGCTCGGCATTCTTCGAGATGCTGCGACAGTCTACCCCCAACCGGCGAACCATGGCCTCATGACTGTTTTGGAGCGGCTGCGACAGTGCCTGAAGGCAAAGAGGCAGCTGCCTGAGCGGCTTTGGCACCCCTATTTCCCTGACCTCCACAGGTACATTTTCATTGGCCCCTTTGACTGGACTGGTGGCTCCGCTCGTCCTACCAAAAGAGGAGTAGTAACGAAAGGAATCTCTCCGTTGCTGTGCCAGAGGACGAAAAGGCAGAGGTTGACGCACCGCTGCGCTCAAAGATTTAGCTGCAGCTTTGGAGGTCTGCCACCTCTTAAGGCTCTCGTCAGCCTTGCTGCCAAACAAATGCGCTTCATCAAAGGACATGTTCAAAAGACAGGCTTGCACATCCGGAACAAAACAAAACAAAACCAGACTTCTGCAACCACGCAAACCTGCGTATAACAGTGCTCGTAGCCATGGACCGGCTAACACGGCCGGCCGTGTCCTAACCCGACTGAAGGGATTCACCCATGGCATCCTAGCCATCCTGCACGAGAGCAAAGAACCCATCCCTTTCTTCCCCTTCGGGAATATGCTCAGCCGCTAGAGAAACAATTCCACAGTGTGTGAAAATATTGCTAAGGCACAAGTGGAGTTGGCCGGCTTCAATGCCATACTCTCCGCAGAAAACACCTTGCGTGCCCAACCATCGAAGCGTTTGTCGTCCCTATCAGGAGGGATTGTAGGGTACGCCGCCTGCCTTGAGGTGGCCATAGCCGCCTGAACCACCAAACTCTCGGGAGTGGGATGAGAGGAAAGGTAGCTGGGGCCGCTACCGGAAGGGCAGTATTTTTTAGTTAACGATTTTTTAACTGCCGGAAGTGATTCCGGTGTCTGCCAACCAGCTGCCACCCTTTTCTGCAATGTCAAATGAAAAGGTAACACTGAGTCAGAGGACGGACCTTGATTAAAAAAATGTTAAGTTATCCTGAACAAAAGCTTCTGGGGGACTAGACCAACCAAGATTCTCAGTGACCCTACCCATCAGTCTCCTGTAGGACGACTCAGCATGAGCTCCAGGCTCAGGTCTGCCAAAGTCCATCTCAGGAGAAGTGTTCAAGCCACTTGCATCGTGAAGAGATTGCCGTAGCTCTTCCAACTGACTGTAACCGGAAAAGACAGGAGCCACATCAGGCTCAAATTCTAAATCTGACCACTCCTCATAGATGTCATCCAGAGGGAGGAAAAACTCCTGCCTCGGTACAGAAGAGGGTCTGGAATCCTTAACCGGGCTCACAGACTTGGAAGTAGCCTTCCTTGGAGGATCCACAGTACCAGGGACCTCCATTGGCAAATTCTGGCCAAATGGCCCCGAAGCAGTCTAGGTCGCTGACGGCTTCGGCGTTGATAACGGCGCAGAGGGCTGGTGCGACTGCAAAAGTTCAACATCTGTATCCAACGGACACAGCGCCAATGGAGTTGATGTTGACCTCGAGCCCTTGCCAGATTTCTGCAGTCTCGCCAGGGACAAGGACTGAGACCTGGAAGCACATCTCATGCGATCAGCCGGAACCTTGTCCAAACGGGACCTCGAAGGTTCCCGATGAGAATCGCGCCGAGGACCCGAGCCGGAAAGCACACGAGCCACGGACCGACACTGTTCCTTGCCGGCTTCTTGCGAAGGAGAGAACTGAACTGTGCCATGTGATTGAACAATTGTCATGTGCTCCCTAAAGGCTGCCCACTCCTCCGGAGTTGAGGACTTAGTAGGACAAGCTACTCTCCTCACAGCGCCATCCTCCGAGGACGACGGGGAAGGCGACCAGTGACAGCGCTTCCTAAAATGCCGTGACGAGGACGACGAATGGCGGGATCCACTGCGGGACCGAAATCCCTGGGACTCTTTCCGACGCAGAGAATCTCCCCTCGAATCGTCGGTGGACATCCCCTTTGACGTTTTACAAGACTTACTGGGTTTAGAACCCCTACCTACCTGAAGCTTCCCCTTACGCTCCCGCAAGGCATTAGCAGTCAGCGACTGGCATTTGCAATAGTCGTCGGTGTCATGACACTCAAACACCACAACCAAATGCGACGCTGAACCGTAATCGATATTTTAGATTTGCAGTCCCGGCAACTCTTAAACCAGACCGCCGAGTGTGATGGGTCGAAGACGACATTCATGAGGAATACATGAGGCGCGCAGAGTCTCCGAAGCAAACACGTTTGCGTAAAAAACGGAACTGAGGCTACGGGCGCCGTGCGTCCCATTTATAACATCCGGTGATCCCGCCCTGGACAGAGGACTTCGAGGGACATCGACCTGACGCCATTGACGCAGGACGCCCTCTGCCGAAAAAGTTTCCTTAGTACACAGCTGTGGACATTACATGTCAAAGATGTGGAATACGTTAAAGGACACAATCCATTCGCTACTTACCAACTGTAACGTTCTTTTGACTGGATGTTCTTCCCACGTATTCCTTATCTTAGATATTCATTTCCAGCTTGCTGGCCTCGGAATTTGTTTTTCAGTAGAGGGTGCTGCGCGTCGATGTCCCTCGGAGGTCTCCGTATCGTATCGGCGTCAACGTCATCATAGGTAGAGTCACGCGCAATTCCGAAGTGTTATGTTTGTCCAGCATGAGATGGTTAGTGCCTTTGAGGGAGCGTAGACTGCAACTACAAAGGAAGTTTTACTGCGGGGAAGTATGGGAGGGGCGATAAGGAATACGTGGGAGGAACATCAAGTCGAAAGAATGTTACAGTTGATAAGTAACTTGTTCTTTGAATGTGTACAGGAGGCAGGAATAAACTTTTGTATGGTTTAAGTGTGCACAAAGTGCAATAAAACTTTTCCAAATTTAGTTTCTTGGCTAGTGGAGGAGTCTAGACTATAGAATTTGGTAAAGGTATGGGCAGACGACCATGTGGCAGATGCACATATGTCTTTTATTGGAACTCCCCTCTGGAGAGTAGACAAAGCCGCAATACCCTTGGTTGAATGAGCCCTCAGATGTTGAGGGGGGCCTTTCCCAGCCAATTTATAGCATAGGATAGTTAAAATTATCCATCTTGAGATGGTTTGTTTGGTGATGGCTAGGCCTAATTTATGTCTTGCATACCCCACAAACAACTGGTCTGGCAAGTCTGCTGAGGTAGAAACTCAAAGCACGCTCTGGATCAAGTCTGTGCAGTCTTTTCTCCTCTTTCCCAGGATGAGGAGGGACAGGGGGAGGACAGAATGAAGGTAATGTCATTTTTTTTCCGTAATATGAAATTCTGACAACCTTTGTGAGGAAATTAGGCTTCACTTGAAGAACTACTTTATCCTTGTGGAAGATAGTATGTGGAGGTTTGCAAGATAACGCTTGCCGTTCGATCATTTCTGGCAGATGTTATAGCCACTAGGAAAACAGTTTTGAGTGTGAGAAATCTCAATGGGTAGGAATGGAGGGGTTCAAAGGGAGTCCCCATTAGAAACTTTAGAACTAGATTAAATCCCACAGTGGAACTTGAAAAGAGGTTGGAGGGTAGACAGTCAACCCTTTCAGAAATTGAATGACTAAAAGGCATCTTACAATATGAGGGTTCCTCAGCCGTGCGTTTGAAAATTGATAGGGCAGCCAGATAACCATTAATAGTGCCGACTTGTAGTCCTGAATTTGATAAGTGTAGTAGAAAAGATAATACTGTCAGTGTGTTGCATGAAAAGGGTCAATATTCTTATTTCTACATCAGCTGCAGAATTTGTTCCAACGGTAGCGGTATAGTGATTTGGTTGCTGGCCTTCTGGTCGAAAGCAACACCTACATTACGTTATCCGGGAGGTCCCAATCTTTGTATTTCAGCCTTTCAGAAACCATGTCTTCCTGGCCCAATCCGGGGCAATTAGGATCATGGTTTTCCGGAATCTTCTCAACCTCCTTATTACATGAGGAATGACGGGAACTGGAGGAAACTCGTATAGAAGCGGAAACTCTCAGTCCACCACAAACGCATCTCCTAAACCTCCTCTCAGGGAAATTCCCTGGAGCAGTACCGTTCGAGTTTCCTGTTGAGACTCGTTGCGAACAGATCCACCTGAGGGGTTCCCCAAAGGGTGAAGATCTCTTGAAGGACTTCCTGAGCTAGTTACCACTCATGGGAGACCGATCTGCCTGCTCAAAGCGTCCGCCGTCATGTTCTTCTCTCCGGCTAGGTGAACTGCCGATAGAGAAATTCGTTCTCAAATTGCCCAGAACCAGAGCTGCATTGCCTCTCTGCATAGTGGCAGTGACCCTACGCCTCCTCTTTTGTTGAGGTAGTGCATGGCCACAGTGTTGTCAGTCATTATCAGAACATTTTATCCCTGTACTGATGGCAGGAAAGCTTTCAGTGCTCGAACAGCCTGATTGCTCTCAGCTCTAACAGGTTGATGTGTAGTTTGGACTCCGATGGAGACCAACGACCGCTGATGGTCAAATCGTTGGCATGGGCTCCCCCACCCCGTGACTGAGGCGTCCATCACTACTGTTATCTCTGGCCATGGTTGCCAAAACGGTTCTCCTTTCAGGATATTCTCCTGACAGGCACACCACTGAAGGGCCCGTGCGACTGTTCGGAATTTGTAGGAGATCTGACATCTTTCCTGAGAATTGCACCCATTGGGTCCTTGGAGCCCACTGGAGAGACCTCATGCTACGGCGAGCCTCTGGCACTAGAAAAATGCAGGATGCCACGAGGCCGAGCAACCTCAACAAGTCGAAGGCCGGCAGATGCTGGGCATTTTGAAATCTGGTCACCATCTGTAGAATATCTTGAGCCCCCACCTCTGGTGGCAAGGCTTTTCCCAAGGATGTGTTCAGGACTGCTCCAATAAACTGGAGTTTCTGTGATGGTATCATAATAGGACTTCTTGAAGTTGAGGGAGAAGGCCAGCTTGTGGAGGGAGTGGCAAACATAATCCAGATCATCTCAAGCTTGTTACGGGGACACTGCTCTGATCAACCAGTCGTCCAAGTAGGGGTCGATATGAATCCCTCCCCTCCTGAGACTTGCTGCCACAACCGCCATTAGCTTGGTGAAAACTCTTGGGCAGAGGTCAGCCCAAATGGCAGTACTCTTAATTGATAGTGAGAGTTGCCAATGGCTAACCGCGAGTACTTTATGTGCTTGGGATGGATTGGCACATGAAAGTAAGCATCCCGAAGGTCCAGAGATACCAACCAATCCTGAAGTTGGAGGGCCTGAAAGATCTGAGCAAGGGTTACCATCTTGAACTTGTCCTTCCTGAGGAACTTGTTCAAGTTTCATAAATCCAAGATGCGTCTCAATCCTCCGTCCTTCTTTGGGATGAGGAAGTATGGGGAATACCAACCCTTGTTCCTCTCCGCTACAGTTACATGTTCTATTGCACCTTTCTCTAGCAGGGTTAAAATTTCCTGCAACAGGAGCGGGTCTGGAATTTTGACAGAGTTGTATCCTGGTGGATGATTCTGAGGGCTTTTTTGGAAGGGGAGACAGTTTCCAGTCCCCAAGCATCTGAGGTAATGCCCGCCATTCCTTCAGATGCTGAGAGATCCTGCCTCCCACTGGGGTTTTGTGTAACAAGGTCTCAGAGTGATTTGGAGATGGCTGAGGGCAAAGATGCCGCTCCTGAGGCTGGTTTCGCACCTCTTCCTAGTGGCTCCACTAGAGATTTCTTTTGCCTCTTTGAAAATCCTGTCCTCTTCCTGTACCAAAAGAGGAGTAGTATCGAAAAGAACAACCCCTCCAGGAAGATGAGCCGGAATAGGGTTTCTGAGGCTGGCGCATGGAGGCACTAAGAGATTTAGTTGCCGCTTTTGAGGTCTGGAGTTTTTCTAGGCTTTCATCAGCCTTACTGCCAAACGGCCTCGAGCCATCAAAGGGCATGTTGAGAAGTCTGGCCTGCACATCTGGTACAAACCCCGACTTCCTCAACCACGCAAACCTGCGTAGAACCGTGCTTGCAGCCATGGATCTGCTGATACTATCAACAGTATCCAGTCCAGACTGGAGACATTCCCCCATTGCCTCCTTCCAGTCTGACTATATTCGGGAAGCCTTCCCTTTCCTCGCCTTCCGGAATATGATCAGCTGCCGCCGAAATACAGTCCCACAGGGTATGGTGAACCTGGCCAGGGTACAGGTGACATTGGTTGATTTAAGGGCCATGCTGCCTGAAGTGAAAACTTTACGGGCCCAAGCATCAATTTTTTTTATCCTCTCTATCCGGAGGGATAGTGGGATATACTGTTTGTTTTGATGTAGATGCTGCCTGAACAACTAGGCTTTCTGGAGTCGGATGCCTGTTTAAGTATTCAGGATCAGAACCAGCTGGTCTATATTTCCTGGAAAAATTACTGTTTGCAGCAGCAATACTTTACGTATTTTCCCAGTGTTTTTCCCACTGTCCTCTGAAGAGCCCTATGGAAAGGGAGAACTGGATCTTTTTGAGGACCTCTGACAATTATATCTGTCATATCATCATGTTCGAAAACGGGTGAAGTGTTACCCCAACCCATATATTCAATTACTCTAGTTATACGACTCCTGTACCCTGAGTCTGCATGTTCTGCAGGATCAGGTCTGGCAAATTCTAATTCTGGTGATGTGTCAATGCCACTGGCAGAATGCAAAGTATCCTTAAGGTCTCTCATTTTAGACTCTGGATCTATAAATTCCTCTGGAACTTGCTTTATGTCATATTGAACACCAAAAGGAGAAATTTCCTCATCCTCTGAGGCAGTTTCCTCATAAATTGAGGACAGACTTAAAGTCAGATCTGGGTAAAGGAGTAAATCTCCTCTCTTCCTCGCCAATACTTGTCGAAGGAATAGAAAAATCCTTCGAAGTTGTCGAAGCAATCTTCGACGACTTTGATGAAGACTTCGACACAGGCGTCGAAGACACTTTTGGCTTCGATGCCGAAGCGATCGACGCCGATGGCGTCGACGAAGTCGTGGAATCCTTCGATGACTTATGTTTTTTATGTGGCACCGGAGAGGTACTCGACTCTCGAAGAATCTTCGACGCCTTGGCGTCGACTCGAGTTTTTCGAGTATCCTTGACACTACTGGCTTTATCCATAGTAGTTTTCCAACTCCCTTTGTCTTCCAATGGAGCGACTTTACGGGTATGGCTCTTCTGAGGTTTATTCGAGGGGGTTGGGCCGCATTTTCGAATACCTCCATCTTTTTTCAAAATTCCTCCCACTTTCTGGGGGAATCCGATTTTGTCGGACATCGAATTTCTTCGGTCGATGACTCAGAAGATGATGGAAACCTAGGTCTCCTCTTCAGTTTTTTAGACGAGGAAGATGACGAGCGTCTTGACCTGCTACGAGATAGAGTTCTCTTGGAATGTTTACGGCGATCCGACTCCTTCGAACCGGTTGATTTTTTATGTTTTTTGGACACAGCCTTAGCTTTAGAAGCTTCCCTCCCCACCGACAGTTTACCTCTCCTCTCACAAAGGGCCTACTCCGTCATAGACTGACAGGAGCCACAGTCGTCGGTTCGATGACTTGAACCAAGGCACCAGAGACAAACTCGGTGAGGATCCGGAATCGACATTTTCGATCCACAATCGATGCACTTCTTAAACCCAGTCTTGGGTTTCGAAGGTGTTGAAGACGACATTTTTATCTCACAGAAAAACTCGAAGCGCGCTGTTCTCGATAGCGAAGCGATCGGGAAAACGGAACTGAAGCAACAGGCGCGGCTCGAGCTATTTATACCATCAGTGATGTCGACAGAGTACAGAGCCTGTCGAGGGACAGTCGACGCTGCAACCTCGAGCACAGCGCCCTCTTCCGAGAAATCTTTTTTCCAAAGCAGCAAAGCTGGAGATAACGATTTATCGTAAGATGAGGAATACGTGGGAGGACACAATCCATTCGAAATCAGAATTCTCCCTAACAGCTGGCGCTTCATATATTTGATTAGCCAACGTTTTTCGTCCGGTTTGCGGACAGCGAAATACCAGGAGTTTACTCCCTTCCCCCTTTGGTCCCTGGGGACTTTATCTACGGCCCTTTTTATTTTTGCAGCATGAGCTGCACTTCTTGTAGAAGCGCAGCCTTGTGCGCCTGTGGTTGCCAGTTTGGAGGTATGGGAGGGGTGTTTGTTTGAATTCTAGTAGGTGCCCATACAATACCACATCAAGCACCCATTTGTCCTTTGTTATTCCTTGCCATTTTCTGGCAAACCTAGAGATCCTCCCCCTCCCAGGGCGCCATGGGATGGATTGTCACTGTTCGGCTTTGCCCTGCCATCCCCTCTGAGAGACGGAGGGCTGCTTGCCGTGCAGATTTTGTCTATATTCCTTTGCATTTTAGTACACCGGTATGGTCTCTTGTACCCCCCCTGGTAGTAATATGTCAAGCCCCTAGAGTATTGCTGTCCCTTGTTGGACGAAGACGTGGAAGTTCTGCCTGCGGCTCCTCTAAACAGACAAAAGGGCAGATGGTTCTGTAAAGTTTTGACATCTGTGTCGTGTGTCTGTTTTGATAGTTTTAAGAGCTTCGTCAATCTTCGGTCCGAACAGCTCATCACTCTTAAAGGGCATGTCCACTACTTTATGTTGGACATCCACATGGAAGTCAGTACATGAGGGCCACGCCCGTCTCCTCCGTACCACCGCATTGGCCACCTGCCTAAAACCTGTTTCCGCCACGTCGACCGCCATGTTGATCCCCAGGTTGGAGGACTCCTACACTTCCTTTAGGATCAGCTTTGCCTCCTTATGCTTCTGCTTCAGGAGATGCTCCAGAATTGGAGCCAGTTTATGCCACATCTCCCCATCATATCTTGTGATGATGGCTAGGGAGTTGGCTGCTTTCACAGTTGTGGCCCCAATTACTAAGACATTTTTGCCAAAGGTGTCCTGTTTGTGGGCCTCATTGTCCGGTGGTATTGCAGACTTTGTTTCTCTGATTTTGCTTTCTGGCTCGCTGCCACCGAGACTACCGACTCGGGAGACGGCTAGGAAGTGAGACATTTCGGTGCCTTTTCCGGTGGGTTGTACCTTTTAGCGAGGCAACCTTTCACCGCCTGGATTGTGAATGGCTGTTTCATGGTTTTAAGCCTCTCTTGCCAGCTGTGGTCGAGATTAGGAATCGGAAGGACTTCCTTTCTCCTTTATCTGATATGGTTAAATGAAAAGCACTCCTGCTCATCCTCTAAGGCGAGGAGGCCAAACTCTTTGCATGCCTTCAGGACTGTAGAATGGAACCCTGTGATGTTGGACTGATTGTTTTGCTGACTCCTTATCCTGGGAGAATTCAAGTGGGGAATCTGTGCATCAATCGGCGCCCCGCCGCGGGGAATCTGTGCATCAATCGGCGCCCCGCCGCGGGGAATCAGATGACCAAGATGATGGTGTCGCAGGGTTCGTCCACATCAGTCAGTTGCCCCTCTTCCTGTACTGACCGCACCAATGGTGAGATGGCCCAAATCCTTTTGCGTGAGTGAGAGGTCAGCATAGGTGATGTAGCTCTCCCCCCTGCATATCCGTTGAAGAGCGGGGGATGCCGCAGGGGACGGAGAAACCGACCTGGATTGAGAGAATCCTCCGGAGGACCTTGCTGATTTTCCCTGCAATGTAGATCTGGGAGAGTTTTGTGGCACCACTGGTTGAGGTGGCGGTTGTAAGGCCAGCATCAGAGGCCTCATTTGAGCTGCGTCGAGCTGAATGATGACATTCTGCAGCGAAGAGAGTACCTATATTGATAGGAAGGCCTGCGGGTTGGTGCCTGCATTCCCTTTGTTGGAATTGTAGGTGGGTGGGCCCTGTGAGGGGTGCGGCACCCGTCTCTTCCTCTGGCTGCCTGTCTGATTGGTCGCCCTGCGGAATGCGACTTCCTGCTGTTGGTGACCCAGTTGGAGTCTCCTCCTTTATCATAATCTGAGCCTTCAGCTCTATGTGTAGTCTCTAAGTGGTTGTCGATTTCATGAGGGTGGCAACGGCGACAAGACATCTTTCTGTGGCTTTGTGGCTTTCTCCTCCCCACTGCAGTGATTGTAGGCTGGGACAAAGGGGCTGTGCTTGTGCAGTCTTTTCCCATGGGTTTCTTTGTTGACGAGTCGGTCTTAAGGTATGTCGTGGAGAGCTGGAATTTTGGAGTGGACGAGGTAGTTTTATGTGGCATCGGTGAGGAGCTCACTGCCATATGCTTTGTCGCTGTTGTCATTGACGGGCTCACTTTGTGTGGCCTTCGACGCATGCTTCAACGCCTTCGGAGTAGCCGACGATGAGGGGCTTGCGTCTGTTAGGGAGAGTTCTCAAAACGTGCTAATTCCTCTCTACCTTAGAGACCCCCAGCTCTTTTGCTGAACTTAGGGAATCTGAACTTTTTAATCCTTTTTTTTTCTGTGTTTATTTCTTTTGGTTATGGAGTTTTAGGTAACTCCATAGGCATATTTTCATGTGCGTCACACAGCACCCTGCAGTGACACAAGGATGTCTTTTTAGACTTCTCAAAGGTTTAAATACCTTCTCTGGGATAAAATACTGTTTCCCCAGAGAATGTAAGGTTAAATTGACTTTAATAGTCTTTTTAAATTCCTAGACCCAGTACACACCATCTTCCTATAGAGTGCTGGAGAGATAACCTAGTATCCAGAGTATCCCCTGTGTCTAGAAACTCATGTAGCAGTTAAATGCTACCCTTTCCTCTCGAAATGGCTAGTGGAAGTGGTTTTACAACGAACTACCATGATTTTTCTCGACCGCGGACACCGGTAGCTAAAAATCGTGGGAGCCATGTTTTTCCAAGATGGCACCTTAAGCTAAGCCCCTTTGTTTAAACAGGTCCCAGTGGTCTTTTTTCGCCATTTCTTTTTGGAAAGGTCCTTCTAGTGTTTGTCTCTGCGCGCCAAACTAGGCTTGGTCCCTTTGTTTCTATACTTTTGGCGGGCTTCAGGACTGAAGACCGCCTCTGGCGTCTGATTGTCTGGGGTGGGCAGGAAGTGAGGGAGGTGCCTGAAACTCCCTGTGCTTAGTCTCTTAGGAGACCCAAAAGCACTCTAGCGTGATTGTCTGGCTGACTGTCCGGCAAGGACAGCCACCCCTCTGGGTGAGTGGCAGCTAGGCTGGAATGAAAGAAAACTGTTTAAAAGGCAAGTCTCTTGGACTGGAAAGCAGAGTCGACCACTGGAACGAAAGAACCGAAAACAACTGGAAGAGGGCGGATGCTGCAACTCCTGACAGTTTGTTTGCCCGGTGAAGCCCTGCTGCAGGTCCGAATTCACAATTTCACCTCAACATAGAAGCCCCTTCCAGGACTTTTTCCTTGGAGTTGGTGGGACCAATCAACTCGTAAGCCACCTGGATACCATTCTTGGAGCTGGTTAGTATTAACCAGGGGGAAGGACACCAGCTTGTGTACTTGATGAGCGGCTACTCGAACTGAAGTGACTCCATTTTGTCAGTGTTTTCTGACTATCCTGTGCAGTGCAGGAGTCCCCTGACGTCCTCCCTCTAGTCCCCACGACTGAGGCTCAGGAACAGTGAGATCTGCAAGAACTGCCAGGAACCAACAACTTTAGCTGCATCTTTTGCTTCATATTAAGGTACTATGCCAACCTGATTGAGAGCACACTTCTCTCGCGGTGAAAGTTTGTGGAACTTTCCCATCTTTCCCATCAGCTTGTGACCCAACATAGGATTCTTCTTTGTACAAACTACTTCTGAGAACTTTGGCAAGAATTCACCGTTTACTTCAAGAACTGCTCTTTCCTATTCAAGACACTAGTCCATTGACTTTGGCCTAGGCCCAATGAACTGGATCGAATCCTCTAGTGAACTAAAACTATTTGCACTGCCTAAGAAAGTATTTGTGATCTATTCTGCTAAAGTGTGCATTTTTACTTCCATTGAAAGTAACTGAAATGCCATTTTGCTCCTATTTCAGTGGAGCCTAATTTGTTCATAAACGTATTGGTTTGATATTGAAGAGTGTGTATAATATTAAGTTGCCACTTCTAGTTAATGTTTTCTAAATGATTGTCTAATAAATTAATAAGTGTTTTACCAAGAAACCTTGAGTGTAAGTGTCAATTTGAACCACTGTGATTGTAAGACCTCTGTGTAACCTCTTGTACTGCTCACATTCCCCTCTAGAGATAAGGGGGGCTGCTCCGTTTGCTACCACAAACTGTGTAGTACAGACTTCTACCAAAGATTGTTTTTTGCTGTAGGCCTAATTGTATGTGGTGGTCCCAGAGGGTACTGCATGCAATTCTGCCTAACAGCGTCCATGGCAGTGGTGGCTTTGACCAGCCCCAGGGGTTTTGGATGTTCCTTGTGTCCCCCCACTTCCCATTTGGACCCAGTGAGTTTGCAGAGTCTGCGTCCTCTCCCACTGACCTTGACTTATGCGTGTGCTTCTGTTTTTCTGTCAACTTGCTACCTTATGCCACAAACTTCCTTCCCGGACGACGGACCTTCTCTGGGCGACAAACGTCTCCCCAGCCCCTTAGATGGTCTCTGCTCGACCACTGTCGATGGCTCATAGCTGTGGGTGAGTCTGTGCTTGGTCTCCTTCACTGGCTGCTCTTGCAATCTGGCCTTTTCCCTCGATCGTGGCCGTTTCCCTGCGGCTGTGGCCATGCTTTTGGTCGATTCGACGTTGGAGGGGTACTCTCGGTAGTTCCCCCTCATTGAGCCAGCAGACCAGCCTTCTGTTTCGATCCTTGGGTCTTGGAACTGAAACCTCTACATATAATTCAGTTTTCTATGGTGTGGTGGGGGTACAGGCAATGTATTTGGCCGGAGTGTTTAGCTCACTCATATACGCTTTTCAGGCCAAAAGTGGCACAAGGCTTAATATGGGGTTTCCTTTTGTCTCCCATCCCCAGTCATCAACCACACATCGAAATAGACTTGTAGAAAAACCAGAAGATGACTCCCTCCTTTGACCCTCTCAGCGGCCTTTGACCTGGTCAGCCATGAGGTCCTCTGTAACCACCTTGCCACCGCAGCCCACTTCTCCTCACCTGCCATCACATGGATACAATCCTTCCTGGCAAACAGAACCATACGAGTCTTCTCCACCACTGCTGCTGCAGACCCCATCCCCATCACATGCGGGGTCCCACAAGGTTCATGTGTATCCCCCACTTTGTACAACATATTTACAAAGCCTCTATTCGACCAACTGGACCATCTGGGTGTCACCTACACTAACTACGCAGATTACACCCAGATACTCCTCACTATCTCTGGTAATTACCAAGAAGACTCTGCCCGGATCAACAAAATATTCTCCATCATTCAGGCATGGATGGCCTCCCATGGTCTCTGCCTGAATGATGAGAAGACAGAGCTCCTAATCGTCGGCTCCCCCAACACCCTAACCAAACTTGACCCTAGCTATAACAACATAACCATCGATGGTCATTCCATTCCCATAGCCAAAAGCGTAAAGACCCTTGGCTTCTATCTAGATGCCAACACTAACCTTAGCAAACATACCAATATGACAGCCTCAGCTGCTGCCTATACCGGCAAGCTCATTAGGGCCAGCAGACCCTTCCTATCACCCAACAGCTGCCTCACCCTTGCCAGGGCACTAATACAATCCAAACTGGATTACTGCAACAGCCTGTTCCTTGGCGCTAATCAATCCGTACTCAATAAATTGCAGGTAACTCAAAATAACGCCTTGCGCGCAGCCCTCAACATTCCAAGACAAGAGCAGATCTCTGCCACTAGGAAAGCCTGCAAATGGCTCTCCATACGCCAAAAAATTGATCTAAAAGTCATCTGCCTCACGTACAAAGCCCTCAACCACCTAGCACCACCCTATCTAGCTAATAAACTCACCCTGAAACCTGCCACCAGACTCACCAGATCCTCCAACACTCTTTGTCTACTAGTACCCAGGTTCCACCTAAAAAGAGCTGGAGGGGCAAGCTTTACAGTGCTTGCCCCCCAACTCTGGAACTCCCTACCGTTCAACATCAAAACCCTCGAATCCTTCCAGATCTTTAGGAAGCAGGTCATTAGCTGGCTGCTAAACAAAGAACACCACCACTAACTCTAGACCTGCGCGATTACTAGCTTAGACACTGTACTTACTCTGAAAATTGTATATTGTACGCACTACACATGCTCTATTTATTGACCTCTGTATATATATGTACATATTATAAACCTGTACGAAGTATGCAACACACAGATACTTCTCAACTATGTAACCAAATTCTTAAGCGCCCTTCTACCTCTGGGTTTGGAGCGCCATACAAATAAAATAAACAAACAAACAAACAAACAAACAAACCCACCCTTTACCCCCCCCCCCCCCCCGATTCTGACCCAGATTCTATCTATGGAAAACCGGAGGACTCCCTCAGTTCAACACATGGTTAGAATCTGAGGATAAGAAGCATTTCTAGTCCAAGGCTACCCGAGCTCCCATTGGTGGGGACCAAAAGCAGCCATAACAAGGAGTGTTAAGCTACAGACTGTAGGTTCTTGCCTATAGCAAAGGGAATCAAAAGGTAAACATGGATTCCCAGGTTGTCGACATGGAATATTGACAGCATGTGAATCTATGCAAGATCCAATCCCGAAGAACCGAAGTTCTCAGGAAAAGGGAAGCCCAAAGGACTCCCTAGCAAAACTGCACATAGGGTGCTGTGTACTGCAAAAAAATCATTACAGATGCCTGTAGTGAAATACACGGAGGAAAGCATGACTCCATTAAAAGTAAAATGGGGGATGTGGGGGGTAATCAGATTGAAGGGAATTGCACAAGAAATGAAAATTGTCCCTTAAACACACTATGTGGGCTGGAACCAGACAGTCCCAGCCCTTACACCTGGCTACAAACACATAGTGCCTCTTTACCTGAGAAAGCAGAGGCTGTGACCAAGAAAGGGCTTACCATATATGGCAAACAGCATATGTGACAGCAGGAAGAAGGCCAAAGGACAAGATGGCCAAGGAAATGATCTTACAGCACCATGATTTTAGAGTAAAATAATACTCTAAATGGCACTATACAGTTAAAAAACTATATGGCACCTAAGAATACAAAAGAAAATGTGCTAAAGTATCAGCAGGCACCAGCCCTTGTTGGACACATCAAGCGAGTGACAAAGTTGCCAAAGATAAAGTAGCTCACTGTAGGGTATTGTGTGCAATTTCAAATAAACAAGTAATCTGAAAGTGGGGGACAGAGTCCCCCTGCACCGATAGCCAGAGAGACTGATCAGTTCCCCCAAAACAGATGAGCTAAGCAAGTTAAGTATAGGAAAAAGAGAGAAAGCAGCAACAAAAAAACCAAAAAAAAGACGATGCTTATAGCCACACATATATTCATAAAGTGCTAATCCCAGTCATTCAGCACACTGCAATACATCAACTTAAAGGGACGTTTTTGAATGCTCCTATGCCCTTGCACAAATCTTTGGTTGCGTTGTAAAAGCACCATATTAAGGCATGGAGGGCATCTCAGCTCGAGGTCTGGTACAGCGTAATTTAGGCACTGAGTGCAGTGCCCTTTAGTCTCCACCTGCCACAGTGAACCATCAGGTACTAATTACCAGGGTGGGTTGTCAGCAGAAAAAGCAATGGGACCGTATTCGGCAGTTTTTAACAAAGAAAGAAAAGTGATTACTTGGTTGGTGGGAACCAATGGGAAGACATTTTCCACATCAACAGGCACACAGTGGTCCAGACATAAACAGGCTAAACAAAGCAAGTCTCTCTCTAGGGAGAACATTTGTTTCAATAATTTTGATGTGCAAAAACAGTGGTGCAACAGTATGCGCCAACCTCAACCAGTTGGGAGAAAAGAAACAAAGGCTGGGTGTTGGTGCATGTATTAGGGAAGCCTCATGCAGGCTCATGCATGTGCCTCGGTGTGCTTTTTGAATTAGAAAGATCTGTCGTTTTCCTGGGGATGACAAAAGTGCAAAGAAGTACACCAGAGCACCTTCAATAAACGATTAGCAGACAATGCTTTTCCAAAGTATCTACATGTTGGAGAATGATAGAAGTGTGGGTAAGGTAAATACCAGAGACTGCCCATTCATGAAACACCTTTCTTCCTATGGACGGAATGTGTGATTGGTCCACTGTGTCATGGTTGAAAAACCATTTTCATGCTATGATTCTACAAGTGATATTTTACATAGTTCTTTTTATAATGATCGAAAAAAAAAAAACACACCATTTACCTTCAATTAACAATAAAAAGGATATTTCCAAACTACATAGGTTTTGATGCCAGGCATGCAGTTTCCTACCTGAAGGAGGTGGGTATCCATGAGTTGAGATCCTCCAAGGCTAGACTGGCTGAGCTGGTGTTCATATAAAATTGGAATAGGCTGTGAGTTTGAAGCTTGTTGATAAGTCATGTTGGACTGTGCCTTGGCAAGTTCCTGGTGCTGAACCCCCAAATTATGTAAGGTTGCGCCAGAGAGAACCATTTGGGATGGTTGAGACATGTTTTGCATGAAGGTCGGCTGTGATCTGTAAAGAGGGCGGGAGCACCACATTAACATCGCACAAATACTGAATGAAAGATTTATCCAGGAGGAAAGGAGTCTTTTCTGACAAATGGATAATTAAAAATAACATTAAACTGCTCCAGCCTTTTGGCGACATTAGGGCTCACTTTCAAGCCCATTTTCTTTTTAATACAAAATAAAGACCAATGTATGGGGGATTTTTTAAGTGCAATTCAAGAAATATGGAAATGCCTAGGCTTTGAGGAAAATAAGGCTGCTATGGAGGTCAGCATTTGGACGGAAGGCTTTTTTAAAAAAAATTTGTATTGGTTTTAACAACCAATACCATTTACAAACCGTTACTTAGTCACACAAATATAAACAATTACATGCTTTTCCTCCCATCCCCAACTCCCCTCGACCCACCCCGCCTTCCACCTCCTCTATTCCTTTCATCTCCCAGTAGTTCTAGGACAATCTTCCTCACACCTGGACTCGTCTCTGCCTTGGGCTACTTGTTCCGGGACGAACAAAGCAGCAATCAATTGCCTCAAACCCACCTCCCTCTGAATCTTTATTCCTCCTTCTTGCGTCTTGCCACACAACTGTTTCTGCATTAGCCCATTTCACTAGATCCCTCCACCATTCTTGTGCGGACAGTCGCCTCTGTGCTTTGCAACTCATCGCAATCCAGCATTTAGCCAGTATATATGCTAGGTCCCTTAATTTACTCATATGCCTGGCTCTTCTAGGCCTTGGGAAGCCACCCAACAAACACGCCTAAGGGGATCCCATATCTAGGGTAATTTCCACTCAGACCATCATCTGGGCCACTTCTCTACAGAATTTACCTATCTCCAAGGATGACCAAAATATATGCACCATCCCAACATTCACCATCCCGCACTTCAGGCACACCTGTGCTTCCGCCTGGTTGAACTTGGATATTTTATGTGGGGTTAGGTATGATCTGCGAGTCACATAGTAGGATCTGTTGGAACCGTACGTTCCTGGACACTGTCGTATGATATCTTTGTACACTGCCCCACATTCCATCTGACATGGGTTCTCCCACCTCTGCCTCCCAACTTTGCCTCATGTGAATTACCTTCTTGCCCACCTTAGTCATCAACTCATATCTACGGGAGACCTCATGTCCCCCTTCCGACACGTCATAGAAAGTTTCCATGACCCCTTCCGATTGAGCGGCCAGTTCGGCTCCCAGCCACTTATCCTGCATTATATTCAGGAGTTGATAGTATGTGATATATTGTCCCTGATGTAACCCTGTGTCCGAAACCAAGTCCTCAAAGTTCTTGGGCTCCCCTAACTGAGAAGACTCTTACAGGGGTACGATTACTTTTGTGCCAGTGATATGTTGGCAACTAAATGATTTGATGTGTTGAGATGGATAGCTCTGTGGACAGATTCTGAGGGGCCATCCCATTCTGATGAACTGGGACAGACACTACATGCTAGCCAAACTATATGGGAAGTATGGCTAAGCAGCAAGGGTTAGACTGGGTGGGTGTAAGAGTGGTAATGGGTTTAGTTAAGCACACAAATCACTCTTAATACAGGTTAGTTAGAGTGTAACAAAATACAGTTATTTATTTAGGCCTTAAGACAAACTCTGACCAATGAAAAACCACAGGTAAGACACACTAAAACATTCACTAATATTATATTAAAACATTCACCTTGGTGTGCACTGCTAAGATAACTAACATGTCACTTAAATACAATAAGATAGATTTCAAGACACAAACAGTAGTGCTAGGACAGTTTTTCTGAAGTTCAACTAAGGGCTTAGTAAAACCATTCAACTGAGGCAGCAAAAGACTCCACCCTTAGTATAAGGCTGTACCACCTGAGTTCATGGTAGCGTAGACAGAGCAGCCAAGCTTATTTTAGGAAGGAGGGAGGGCTGTAGAATCAGTACAAGTGAAATTGTAATACAAACGATCCAAAGAAACACTGAAACACTATGTATGTAAAAATAAAGGATTTATTTAAATACAAGTAGGCCCAGATAAATCTAGCGGGTAAATCACAATATAAAAACACAACACTATACTTGAAAGTACACAGACCCAATATTTGAAGTACCTAACTGTAGTTATAGGGAAGTCAAAACCTTTTCATTCACATTCAGTATAAGTCAAGCCTATCCTTGGGGAGTAAAAACCAATGGTTACTTTTTAAAATTACATTCAGTAATGCAAGGGCAGTGGACCCTACCAGTTATATAATGATTCTCAATTCAAATCCCATAGTCAGTCAACTGGACAATATACTTTTGGTGAATAGTGGAACACTTATTCTAGGTGCAGTAAAAATATAACTACTTTTATGATAACAAAGTTATACTAGGTGGGTATAACCTAAGGATTTAATATACAATTACAGGTGTTTTTGAAATCAGGTAACCCCAGATTGTGGTAAGCAGTAACTCTTGTAACTTATCTTTGGGATGGCACACAGCTAACACGGGTAAGTAAAAGCTACATACTTTGTTTAACCTCACAATGAAGAGGAAAGTCCTTATGAATGACAGGCTAGCAGCAAGTCAGGGGAAGCAAGACCCAGTTGGGAGACACTCATACAATTATCCTCAAAGGACTAATCTGGTGATACCAGCACTTTACATTTGGGAAGAGGCACAACCTAATCACAGGAGAGTAAAATACCTTCACATCTACTTTCCATTAGACTGGCAAAACAGTGGCTAAGGAAGAAAAGAGGTTAGCCATACTTTTAAGAATAGTGCATCACGAGCACGCCATGCGGTCGTGTTTCCCATGAGCTCTGCTCCGTACGCCCGAGTCATGTCATTTCAACCGTTTAATTAGAGAGTTTTCGCCCGACTCCGGAGGGAAGAAGAAGAGAAGCTGATACCTTTGATGGGGTGTAGATCTACAAACTCCCTCATATGAACATAATTTGGGACGCCGAAAGTTGCCGGAGAACTGACCGGGACCAACAACAAAATGGCGGCGCGCACCTAAATCACCCCTGGTAAGAGAAAGGACCGAGCCGCGCAGAGGATGCGACCCGTCGATCCCCATCAACGCCCTGGAAGAACCAATACTGAAGCCTGGGTCCCGAGTTGAATCGGCTCGAAGGAGCGAAACCCAGGGAGCAGAGGCGGCGGAGCGATGAGCGATCAGCAGGGTGAGCGGAACGGAAGCCGGCAGACCCTCGGACCCCAAAGACATAGCGTAACCCACTTCCCGTTGTCCTCGGCGGCGGAGCTCGGAAGTAACATAGCGCTGGCATCCTGGAGCTACGCTTGTGCGGCAGCCGGAGCCCCGGAGGAAAGTGCCGCAGTGAATGGGAGATGTCCGTCCTGGATCTCAGTGCCCAGGAATAGTGCGGTGCTGGCCCCTGGAGCTCTGCTCAGGGTGACACGAGAGGCGGTACAGGGCCCCCCAACTGTAGCCGTGGCCGGAACCCGGGAAATCCCCTGAAGGAAAATCGAACGCGAGCAGATTACGGGCGGACCGCGAGAAGCCCGTCACCCTAACATACTGCGGAAACAGCAACCCTCGGCATAGTGGAGAGTCGGAGAGGGAAAATACCTCCCCGGCACATCATTATTTAAGCTCTGAGGGGCAGAAGTGGCTCACGCGGGGAGAAAACACCCCGAATGCGAGGCGGAAAATCCAGCGGACATATACATAAGGCCCAGTGAGTGTCTGCATTTGGAGCGGGAGAGGTGTGTTATAGGTGCCAGATCACTATAAGAGGTCCCTGGACTGGGATTGGGATCACATCAGCCCTCCATACATTCAACCCACCGAAACTTCCCCATACTTCACTGGGCATAAGCACAACAAGCCCCTGCACGCCTCTTACCAGTCGGCATAATCAAGTGGGCGATACCTGCGATATCACCAAGGGATGCCCAAAACAGAGGCGAGAGAGAAAGCACGAGGCATTCAGTCCTATCTGACAACACAGCCGGGGAATCCACCCTCCACCCACATTGTCACTGAAATCCTCCCAGCTTCGACCGTTAAACCGACCTCCGAGATGGCAATGTCCAGGGATGAACTAGAGGACATGTTGAAGTCCTTTAAACACGACATCACTCCGTAGATTAAAAAGGAAATTAAGACCTCCAAGGACTCCCTGGCTCAGTCACTGGCAGACCTTACGTCCCATTTGGGGGGTTTGGAGTCCAGAGTCAACGACCTTGAAAATGTAAACTGGGTGCAATCCCATGATAACGAAGCCCTGACGGGAAGAGTAAAGGCCATTGAGGAGCACCTTGAGGATATCTGGGCAAAATAGGCCGATCTAGAAAACAGATCGAGACGGAACAACGTGCGCCTTCGGGGGATTCTCCGGCAGATAGATGATCGAGATCTGGCAGAATATGTAGAAACTATGTTTAGAACCCTCTTGGCACTTCACCCGAATGAAGAGATAAAATTAGCTAGAACCCACCAGGTGTACTCATCAGCTCAAATGAGGAAAAATCTACTCCCAGATGTGCTCACCCGCGTGCAGTTCTACCATCAGAAAGAAGACATCATGGCGGCAGTCAGGGATGCGGACTCCATAACTTTCCAGGGCGCGCAGATTCAATTTTCAGGACTTGGCTCCCTATACTCTGGCGTGCAGACGTCGCCTACAGAGGGTAACATCCTGGTTGAGAGCCTGAAAGATTCGCTACCGTTGGGGGTTCCCCTGCAAGCTGATGTTTGAACTCCACAATCAACATCACAATCTCCACGGAGGAAGAAGCTAAAAGCTTAATGGCCGACCCACCCGGGGAATCTGACTCGGGTCCCCAGCTGCAGGAGACTAAGGGCTCTACCCTAAGCCAGCCAGCTAAGACGGGACGGGGGAGATCCCGGCGACGGCCACAAACCACGGGAAACCCACCTCGAGATTCCAGTCCCAAGAAAACAGCAGAGGTGCCGGGAGAAAACTCCACCCCATCATCAATAGAAGGAGAAAGTTGGGCGGCGACCTGAGCAGTCAGAGCGCGAGAGGTATATTCTTTATTGAGAGTGGATGGTCGCCTACTTGGAACCCCGGTTGACTGCCCCGGGGATGCCTTGGTTGGAACCTTGCCCGGGGGCCAGAGTGTAACCATCACACCACATGGGAAACCTGCAGGAGTCTAGGATAACCCCCGCCGTTCTTCACCTCTTATTGAGTTAGAGTTGAGTGTCAGAAAATTCTGTTAATAATTGACTTGGGCACCGGAATGGATGGCGCCCGCTAGACTTTGAATCTGGTTAAACTATTGAAAGGACTGAAAAATGCGCAATTTTGGTTGATAGTAGTAGATTTAATCGGCTTTCTCTGTTTTTGTCCTACTTATTGTTTTACATTTCATGTTTATGACCCTAACGGGGAAGCTCGGAAGGGATTTTTTGGTCCGACTCACCACAATCCTTTTTCACCCGGGATCGAAATGATTGACCTAATGAAGTTTTCTACGGCTTTGAGGCGAGAACCCGAACGACCACAATATGGCAGCCCTTAACTATAAATTTATATCACTTAATGTGCAAGGCCTGAATTCCCCTCTGAAACGTAAATCTCTCATCCACAGACTGAAATCCCTAGATGCATCCTTCTTGTTCCTCCAAGAGACTCACTTAAAACCGGAGGATGAATTCCGCTTAAATGACAAGTTATACCCCACTAAATTCTTTGCCTCTAGTGGGCTGAAAAAGCGAGGGTTTGCCATCTTGGTCCGCAAGGGGATCGCATTCAGGACCTTGGGAACGGTCCGAGATGAAGAGGGAAGGTTTCTGTTGGTGAATGCCACTTTAGATGGCCGAAGGGTAACACTGGTCTCTATTTATGCTCCAAACACTAACCAAGACAGATTCTTTATGAAACTCTCGAAAGCTATATCTGACCACGCAGAAGGAGAAGTGATACTAGGGGGAGACTTTAATGCAGTGATGAACCCTTTGGTTGATAAAACACTAGCCCCAACACCCCACGACAGGAACATATTTAGGGCCCTTACCGCACTACTGAAAGACGACTCTCTGAGGTATGGAGATTTTGTCATCGAGATGAAAGGGATAACACATACTTCTCAGCAGTTCATGGGGGGTTTTCGAGGCTGGACATGTTTATGTTGGCAGATACGCTCATTGATAATGTATTAGAGGTGGACATTCTCCCAGAAGCGCTGGCAGACCACTCCCCAGTCCTATTGTCAATAAACCCCTTCAGCCTCTCCCCCATACAAAACCCCCATGGAGACTAAAAGAATTTCTATTAGACGACCCAGCGGTGCGTACCCACATTAGAGAAACGATAGAGTTGTACTATGCAGAGAATGATACCGGGGAGGTGAGCTGGGGAACGATCTGGGACGCTAGTAAGGCAGTGTTTAGGGGTCATTTAATAGAACAAGCAGCACAACGAGGGAGAGCCCAGGGTTTACTGCGGGAACAGCTGGAGGGAGAAGCCCAGAGACTAGAAGAAGCACATAAAAAGTAACCTTCTCGGTGTGCCCTGCGAGACATGAGGATGGCGAAAAAAGCCCTCGAAATGCACCACATGGGGAGAGCGGCCTATGGGATGATGCGCAGCAAGCAATTCTTTTATACGAAGGGAAATGAGGCTAATAAACTTTTGGCAGCCAAATTGGGTAAACAAACCAAACAAAACAGAACAGAATAGATTCTCCGTGGGACACATCAGGCAAAAGCACCTACTCTGAGGAGGGTAAACGCCGTATTATAGAGGAATTCTTCAGGGAACATGCAACCCTGCATAAAGGGGACCCACAGTCTGCCAAAGAGTTCATAACTAAGGCGGATCTCCCCCGGCTGCTACAGGCGCTATTAGAATCCTTAGAAGCCCCAATATCCGCGGAAGAAGTCGAATGCGCTATCAAACCCTCCCTGTGGGCAAGGCTCGGGGCCCAGACGGATTCACAAAGAAGTTCTACAAAACCTTTGCCAAGGAACTCATACCGCGCCTCACGAGATTATTTAACGTGGTATGGGATTCCACGGCAGTCACTCCGTCCATGGCAGAATCAAACACTACCTTAATCTTAAAACCGGGGAAAGATCCGGAGGACTGCGCATCCTACCGGCCCATAGCCTTGCTTAACACGGATGCCAAGCTTTTGAGTAAAATTATAGCGCAGCGACTGATGGAAGTGCTACCCACAATAATAGATGGGGACCAGATGGGTTTTATCCAGGGCCGGGCTGCCCATGATAACATCAGGAGAGCAATTGACTTAATATCTCTGGCCCCCACCCTGTCAGGCCCCTTATCATTGCTCTCCCTAGATGCACATTGGGCCTTTGATAGCATGTCGTGGGACTATCTGCAACTGGTCCTGGAAGGTTTTAGCTTCGGCCCACAATTCTCTAAGTTGGTGCTGTCCAATTTTCAAATCCCCTCCACTAGAGTAAGGGTCAATGCACATTGGACACCACAGATACCCCTCGGCAGGGGAACCAGGCAAGGGTGCCCCTGTCGCCACTGGTTTTTGATTTGGCAATGGAACCACTGGCCCAACACATCCGCCTCCACCCCGAAATCCAAGGGTTCGAAGTAAAAGACCAGAGTCATAAAGTAGCACTCTATGCAGATTATGTGCTTTGTTTCCTAAAGGAGGCTCAAACCTCTGTCCCCCAACTTATGAGTCTTCTTGACTGTTTTGCGGGATTTAGAATAAACAAGGCCAAATCAAAGGGCCTGAACTTGTCTGAATCCTCACAGGTCCTAAACGCCCTACAGAACACTTTCGCTCTTAGTTGGGGGAACTCCAAAATCGCTTACCTGGGAGTACACCTAACTCCGACATACTTGGGCCTGGGGAAAGCCAACATTCCTTCACTGATAAAAGACACAAAGGAATCCCTGCAAAAATTGACCCTTCAAGAAATATCATGGTTAGGGCATATAAACGCCATTAAAATGACCCTACTGCACCGGCTTCTGTACATATTCCAAGCCCTTCCGGTCCAAATTCTATAACGGGACCTACATGCTTTACAGAAGGAAATATGATGCTTTATTTGGCAGCGTAAAACACCCAGAATTCAGCACAAAATCCTCATGAGAGGCAGGCAGCTGGGAGGATTGGGCGTCCCCTCCATCTTGAGATACTACAGGGCATCCCAAAATTGCTCCCATCCTGGGCTGGGCCATCCAATCCGACCCCCCCCAAATGGCAGGGCATTGAACAACTGTTCGCAGACGCTCCCCTTTCCCATCTCCCTTTTATACCGCGTGAAGTTCGGGCCTCCCGGAGACCTCTTCTCCCAACTAGAGGAACTACACTCCACTGCTGGGACAGACATTACAAGTTAAGGGGGCTCACCCCAGGATTAGGCCCTCTGACCCAAGAAGCCAGCCTTCACCCCAGGACTCCAACCTAAATCATACTGCAATTGGTCCAAAACCAAAACCTTGAGATTGCAAGAGCTCTACGCCGATAACAGCCCCTTGACCTTCATCCAATGTAAAGAAAAATTCGACCTCGCAGAGACAGAGATTCAAATAAATGCAGATTAGACACTGGGCTTCTAATCCGGTTGTAACGAAGGCTGCCATTAGGACCCGCACAGGCCTAGAGCTAACGCTATCAGAAGGACAACGATCGCATAGAGTGGCGACAACATATCGCCTTCTGGAAAATGTATCAGAGGGAGAGAAACTCCCCTACATGATAGCATGGGAAAGAGAACTAGGTAAAGAGATCACCTCAGAGTCTTGGCAGAGAATCTGGGACAGGGCACATAAGGCCTCTAGATGCACTACGGTCAGGGAATGCGCACTTAAGATATGTTATCGGTGGTACTTTTCGCCACAGAGATTTTCGATGGACCCACTAATGCTGTTATTGGGAGACACCACGGATGTCGGGACCTATCCTCAGTCGGGTCCCAGAGCCAGCCTAATTACACAACTACTGATGGCAGCTTGCATCACGCGAGCTCGATTTTGGAAAGAGCGCGAGGGACCTCAGATCGCGTATTGGTGGGTCAAGGTATGGGAACTTCTCGGAGTAGAGAAATTGACGGCTGCAATAGAAAACCGGTCAGCTAAATTCCAAAACATTTGGGGGCCCTTTCCTGGACCACGTGGCAGAGAAACACATGTTCTTCCAGCCTAGACTGGTCAAATATCTGCTCCAACCCTGATAAGTCTTCAAAACATGGAAACGCCCGCCCACATGAACCCAAAACCGAGAGACACGGCAGGGTCACGGAGGGTAAAGCCGCAAACTTAGGATAAATATGGTGATAGGAATATATATATATATATATATATATATATATATTGTCAATTCTACCTTAGGGTAGCCAAGTCGAGCTGCACTCTCCATAAAGCCATGCTTGCCCAATTTCCACCAAACAGCAAACAAAGGAGGGGGGGGGGGGAAGTATATATATATATATATTTTCCCCTTCCTCTTCTTCTCTCCTCCTCCTCTTTCTTACACTTTTCTTTTGCCAGGAACGCTACGAAACAAAGCAATACTACACCCCGAAGGGTGGCTACAAAACAGATTCACAAGAGAAATTACAAAGCGAATGAAATGTTGATGCATTGTTTACAAGTTGATCAGAGTTGTAAGATTAATGACACAGGTTGAACTTATGAACTGTTGAATTTGATTATCTGATTAGGCATGAGAGTAAATATTTGTTGCATAATAAGAAAGCCTCAGAGCATAATGCTCTATCTTCAGATCCCTGAGAGCTGCGAGGGCAATGGACTTTCTCGAGAAAACATTAAGATCCCAGTTGGAACTGTAGATGTTTTTTTTTTCTTTTTACTCTTGAACTTTAGAAGCGGAACACTTCTGGGACTAATTGACTTTGCACATTGCTATTGATTTGTCTTCCTTGTATGAACTCAATGTTTATCAATGTTTCAATAAAAAAAGTTTGACAAAAAAAAAAAAGAATAGTGCATCACACAGTCAAGATCATTAAGAACTTATGCAACTGATCACTCTTAGAATTAAAGTTACCAACCAACTCTTTACCTGTTACTTTAAAACACTTATTTTCTTTTCTAGGGAGAAGACCCAAACCCTTGAAAGTCTTTCCCTTATGCTTGGAGCATGAATGTTCTCAGTGACAAAAGGGGGGTCACTAAGAGTAGTGACCAACAGGCAGTGTCAGAATAGGTTCTTCAGTAGCAAAAGTCAGAGTTCCTTAGGAAAACTGGGCAAACGGGTAAGTACTCCACTTTAGAGTTAGAAGAGCGTCCAGGGGCTTCGCAGAAGACACCCTGGCAGGATTCTAGCAGTGGGACTGGGTGCACTGGATGAGAGGCCTTGCCATCACAGAAAACAACCCACAGCTACACAGAAATCCTAACGGGCTTAAGATAAGTACATACCCAAGCCAAAACAGTACCTCAGAATTGAAAAAGATATTGCAGCAGGAGAACTTCAGGGTCTGTAGCCAAATACCCGGTCAGTGGATTCCTTGACGTGGTGACTGAAAACAAGAATTCCGAAGGAACTTTGCAGCAGGCATCGGTGAAGGCTCTAGGCAAGGTTTCCCTCGCGGCTGAATGCGGTTCTGCGGATTTGGTGCCTTTTCATGGAGCACAGAAGACAGAAAATCGTGGTTGTATTCTTGTCGTTTTAAAGGTCGAGCACTCTGGTGAGGGGACTTTCCGAACTCGATTAGGGTCTCTGGAGATCCACCAGGATGCCCAAGAAGTTTCAACGAGATTTGGAGGACTGTGCACCGCAAGATGACTTGAGCTCCGAGGGTATTGTGGTATTGCAATAACGCAAGGTTGCAGAAAAGCATGGGATGGCTCAAAATGTAGGTCTCCTTGAGTCTAGTGGGACTCACCAGGCTATGGGTCGGGCTCGTCGTTTTCGGAGACCAGCGGTCGATTGGAAGGAAGGGCTACAGCAGGCTCCGGTTTCACAGCAGCCTCTCCGGTCACTGGAAATCACCTCAGCCGCGTTTCCTTCCTCTTCGGTTTCGTATCAGTGGTCAACATTTCTTCAGCTTCCAGGTTCTTAGTATTTATCAGGAACTACAGCACAACCTCTGCATTCTCTCCCCGCATTTTACAAGAAGGACAGCCAGCCCCCGTCCCCCACTGGGATTTGTCCCCATTCAAGCAAGGCCTAAAACAAGGGCTGGGGAGCTTTCGACTCCTCCCTCACTTCCAGCGCTCACAGACTGACTGGAGCCTGGGCGGGGAGTCCAGGGGACTCCCGCCGAAGACAAAATTTACACAAAGGAATTTCTCGCCCTGGATGTCAGGTGAAGGAACAAGAAACGACAAGAAACACTAAAATGGCGAAAAAAGAAGACTGGGACATTTTGGTAAAAATTGACACCCTTAGGTCCCTTTAGGGGAGCTGTGAAAACAAGTTAATGGTGCACCAAATTAATACAAGATATCACTAACACCAGCCATTGAAGCTAAGCTTGTCACTGCAACAGAATTGTTACAGTTTTAGTGTGAAAGGGGATACATTGTATATCACCAGCACTCCACATAAGGTGGGGTGTGCTGTTTTCACTAAATAAAATGTAAAAAGGATCCAAAGATCCTTTCTACCCTTGGAACTGTAGTTCACTCAAGGTTAGCACAAGAAAGTTAAAAGGGGAGATAGTTAAAAGTATGGAGAGTCTTAAAAATGACACCCATAAAAAGAGTTGAAGAAGATTATGTGAATGTAGAAAAAGGTTCCCAATCACTGAGGTATTATGGAAAATATCCCACTAGTAAAGCAAAAAAGTTCTGGGGTTGAACCAGGTCAGGAGGATTTACCAGTTCTGCGCAAATTTTACCTAACAAGTAGCAAAGCAAGTGAATACAAAAACAGAACCAGCTACGTAATCAATTCTTTGAGAACTAATAGGTTGAGAATAAAGAACTTGGTGAACATAATAAAAAAATATATAAATAAGGTACTAACCTGAAGTCCTTCGTTAGCAAGAAAAGCAGGGACCTAGCGCCCTTAGTCTCACAGGTCCCAATAAAATTCCTTTCAGGAGGCCCTTTAGGTAGTTGAACAAGTGTTGGCTTGAGCAAACAGTAAGTTTGAAAGTGTTACAAAGCTTAGTAAAAACAAGTGGGAAATAAAGACCTTCTCCCAATCCCTCCTGGCCTCCCCCTCACCCCAAGCGCTGTACTTCGATTAACTCAGGGATCACCATAGAAGTTCCTGAAATCGTGGGGGCTTCTGGATTAGTGTCTTGGTGGAAGTCCAATGGCCTCAGGTGCAGACGTCACTTGCGGTGTCAGGTTTTTTGGCTCTGGCTAATTCATGGTTCCAGGATCCATTGGACCAGTTCTGTACACTGGACATCTTGACACTCGGGACACGACTACTCGACCACCATTTCATCGGCGACAACCTTAGAGGACTCCCAGGATATGATGACAGCAGCGAAGAGCAACAACCACTTGAAGAAAAAAAGGCAGAAGGGAACACTAGGGGCGCAAACAAAGAAGCTATACCAACAAGACCTATCTTTGGGGCAGACAATTGTAACATCAGGGAAATGCTTCTTATTCCATAAGATGTGGATCAACAGAGTCCCAAAGCTCAACTCAGAACGGCAACCGTTGCAGCAAAGTAGCGCACAAGGACATCTTGCTAGCTCATAGGATGGTTCTGTTCTGAATGATTCCAGCGACTGGATCTTTCGAGCATTCGTGCAGAGGTAGGAACTGCTTGCTCCCACTGGTCCAGGCGTAGAGGCACCAATGAAGGTCTTCTGGAGATCTGCAGAGAGACAAGTGAAGAAAGGATGCTGGTGATCTTTCAACATCAAGTTCCAGGTCTTCAGTGGCTGCTCTCCCAATAGTGGTCTTGGCGCCAATGGAAGTCTGAGCAATGGCTGCATCAGTCCCCCTCATATCCGGTATCTGGGTTTGAGTTGTGTTTGGGCGAATTTTCATTTCTGTGCCAATTCTCTTTACCCTTAGAGACCCCCCATCTCTTTTGCTGGACTCGGGGCTTTTTAATTTTTACTCCTGAGTGAGTGGGACTTTCTCTCATGTGTTTTACTCACTATGATTTTCTGTATTTCTTACCGTTTTATGGAGTCCGGTAAACTCCGTTGGCATCTGCTTTTGCACTGTGACGCACAACACCTTTTGCGCAGTGCCACTGAGAAGTCCCTTGGACTTCTCTTATTGTTTAACGGGATAATGCATTCAAACATTTTATTGGCTCAAAATATGGGCCATCATCAAAAAAATAAATAAAAAAATATTCATTAACAAAGTTGCTATGTAAACTTTTGAGCAAACAAGGCTCAAAGTCACAGATTTAAAGCACTAGGAGGCATCCATTTTGTGAAATGGATGATCCTCCTGTGCTTGTGTTAATTTCCGCCCTTGCGGCACTGATGAAGCAAAAGCCAGCCAGCTGCAATACACAAAAGCTACTAGTAGGTGGCTTTTGCTTCATTATTGCCGGAGAGCAGAGATTAACACAACCTGCTGCTGGTAAGTGCTTTAAACTTCTTTTTTAAAAGCACTGGAAAATAAATGCTGCGGTTTTCTAACTTAGAAAGAAAACCACAGCATTGATAACGTATTTATGTTTGCTGTGGCTTCAGCTTTGCGTCTCCTGGGCTCCCCCGAATCGGGTCAACGGAGCCCAGGAGACTCAAAGCTGAAGCCACAGCAAACATAAATACAACGCTGTTGTATTTAAATATGCTGTGATTTTCTTTCTACGTTTCACAGAGCCCTAGGGGAAGCCAAGGAGACAAAGCGCAAGCCGGCGGCATTTATAAATACAACGTTGTATTTCTGACTGCAGCTTCTTTCACTTTGAGTCTCCTGGGTTCCCCCGGGAGCCCAGGAGACTCAAAGCAAAAGCTGTTGCAGTCAGAAATCCAACGTTGTTCCATTTGTAAATGCTGCGGTATTCATAGAAAGAAAACTGCAGCATTTACAAATACAGCGACGTATTTCTGACTGCAGCAGCTTTTGCTTTGAGTCTCCTGGACACCCCCTCGGGCCTTCCAACCACAGCAATCACAAATACAACGTTGTATTTATAATTGCTGCGCCTTTGCTTTTTGCCTTTCATTTTACGTTTTCTGTGCTTCCCTGGGCTTGGGGAGAACCGAAAAAGTTAAATTAAAGTGAAGGCAGCCTCCTCAGCTCATGCACAGCTCTGCTCTGGCTGCAGTAAGCAAAAGCTCCCAGTAGGGGGTGTTTGCTGCTTGTTTAGTGCTGCCTGAGCTGAGCTTAACATGAGCTGAGGAGGCTGCCTTAAATGGCAAAATGGAAGCTCCCATGTAAATGCTTTGAGCCTCGTTTGTTCAAAAGTTTACACAGGAACTTTCATTAAAATGTTTAATGCATGTTTTGGATGATTGCCCATCTTTTGTGCACTATTCCTTTAACTACATTTCCTTGGGAGACCCCTGTCTTACTTACCTTTTCCTTTTCTTTCATGGTTCCAGCACACACCACCCTATGTGGAGTGTTAGGGGGTTACATAGTAACTCCTTTAACCCATTCCTAATGTAACATTTTGTTACACTAACTCACTTGAATGGCTGGTGGCAGTGGTTTCTTGCAGGTGCAATGTATCTGCAGGCTGATACCTCAGCTGCAGTGCTGCACCCAAGGGTGACCATTTTTCACAAAATAGCCTCAGCCTTCTTTTTTTGCCATTTCTTGTCAATTACATTCTTCTGTGCTTTTTCTCTGTTCGAATCAGGTTTGAGTCCTTTGTGTGTTTTGCCTTTGGCAAGCTTCAGCCTTGAAGCCCGTCCAGGCTCCAGTGTATCTGGAAAAGAAGGAAGTGTGGGAGGGTCCCGAAACGTCCCGGTCATTTGTCTCTAGGTGTGCCTAAGTGAAACCAGGTACAATTGGCCGGCTGGCTGTCCTGGAGGACAGCCACACTGCTTTGTGATTGACAGCCTAAGGCTGTGAATGAACAGGAGCTTGCATAAAAAGCAAGGTTTTTGGGACTAGAACAGAGAAGACCACTGGAGGACAACATCCGAAGACTACGTAAGAAGATGCCAGCAGCATCCTCCTGGACCACAAAATGCCGACCCAGTTTTCGAATGGGAAGACCCATATGGGACACCCTGCTCCATTAGGCTAGTGGGACCAACTAGCCTCAAGACAAACTATGTTAGCGCAACCCCCGACTTGCGGTGACTTTGAAAGGCTGCAGAATCCCTATACACAGGGGTACCTCGACCATCTGTGAATGCATGGTCTTCCGACGAGCGAATCCAGCCAAAACTTTGTGGGCATCCAGAAGACCCTAGAGAAGCAGGAAATCCACATCCAGAGTCCCCTCACCAGAGTCCAGGACAGAGGGATCAAGGAACTTCGTTCTTCTTTGGTGCTGAGAAAAACGTGCCAAAACCACAAAGTTGCTGAATCGACAGCAATCCTTTGCTGCCGAGTCCATCTCTATAAAGTCAATTTTCCTTTACTGCTCTTGGAAACAGTAGTTTATCCAAGAGAAGGTATTTAAACCTTTGGGAAATCTGAAAGACTTCCCTGGGCCACTGCACTGAAGGTGCGGTGTGACCCAATGTAAAAGATGATGCCTATGGAGTTTGTCAGACTCCACAACCAAAAGAGAAACAGAGTTCAAAATCACATTAGAATACATGAGAGAGTGGGGAAAAAGTTGCTGGGGGTCATTAAGATGGAAGGAATTCGCACATTTCCGAGAATTCTCCCCAACAGAGAAGCCGCTGCAAGGACCACTTATCAGATCCTCTGGACTCCCAGGAAGCAGGCCTGACCGAGCCTGAGCCCCCTCAAAGTGTAGGACCCCAGAAGCAAGGAAAGCCCATCTCGAAAGCCAGGAACTGCAGTGTTGCAATTTGCGGTAGACGTGAGGAGCTGAAACACCGAACAGCCACTTGTTTGAAGATTGCCAGTTGAGAGCGGTGACCGTCCCATTGCAGTGCAGGAGTCCCCAGAAGTCCTCCCTCTTGTCCCCACGACGGAGGCCTAGGAACAGTGAGATCTGCAGAACTGCTCAGGAACAGAAGTCATCTGTTGCACTTTTTCTTCAATACAAAGGTTCTGTAAAAGTCTGCGAGAAATTAACTCTTGCTGTAGGGTTGCTTGCATCTTCTACTACTCACAAGTCTAACAGTTTGTGGCCCTACCCCGATTCTTCTTTTTCTTCAAAGGCTTCTAAAACATTGTGCAAAAACCTAGTACTTACCTACAAAGAAGTGCTTCAGCTCAGTCTTTTGTCCATTGACTTTGGCTTAGCCTGTTCCACTGAATGACTCTTATTGGGGGATCTGAAAATATTTGCCTGCTTAAGAATATTTGTGGTCTCTTGTATGTTCTAATAACCTTTTCCTTTGAATTATTCTTAAATGACTAAATGCAACAGTGATGCATTAATGTTCCCAGTACCCTAGTTATTGAAGTCACCTGAGGGTGTAGGTTGTTCCTGTGGGCCATCCCAAAAGGGTAATCCCTGATTTAGAGATATTAAGAGTGTGTATTTTGTGAAGTATATTTTAGTGTTACTGTCATATTTGCTCCCTTCTGAAGAAGGCTTACCTAACTGACTGATAATTTAATAATTGTTTAGTCAAGCAACCTTGTGTTTAAGTGTTTAATTAAATACTTGTCACAGTGAATCACTGTGTAACTCCCCTACAGCTCACATTGACCCTTCTTTAGATAAGCCTGGCTGCTCAACACGCTAACACAACTGTGTAGTACAAGCTTATACCAAAGGTTGGGTTTCCCATTACCTGTAGTCAGCGTTGTTGTAGTGTTCCCAAAGGGTACTGCATACAATCGTGCCTAACAGCAGGCTTCATTTTGTCTGGGAAGGCAGGAAGTGAGGGAGGAGCCAGAAACGTTGCAGTCCTTTGTCTGTAGGAATTCCTGTCTGAAACCAGTTTTTTTGTTGTAAATTTGCTTTAATTGATTAAAATGTTTTAGCAACCAGTTATAACTGGGAGGCTGGCTGTCCTGAAGGACAGCCACCCCATCCCCCCCCAGGTGATTCACAGCTGGATGACTGTGACGGAACAAGTTACTTACCTGTAACTGTTGTTCTCCAGCATGAGTCTGGCATGGATTCACATGCTCATGAATATTCCCCGTCGTCAGGCCGGGAATCCTCGGTAAAGAAAAAAATCAGTATCAGTTTCATTTCTGATCTGACTTTCTCAGTAGTAACCAATCACTGGTCTCTGGGTCATACTGCCCCCAGCCAATGACTGCCCTCTCCCTAAGCCTCGCCTCTGGCAGCCATCTTCAGATTTGGTAGCACGCAAAGTGGCAGTATGACCAAGTGAAGAGCCGCAGAGGGGTAGGGGGGGAGGGTTCGCATGTGAATCCATGCCAGACCCATGCTGGAGAACAACAGTTACAGGTAAGTAACTTGTTCCTTCTCCAGCATGGGGTCTGGCATGGATTCACATGCTCATGAATATAAGAATACATAGCAGTACACACATGCACAACCAACGGGAGGTGGAAAAGGCTCAACATTAAGCAATTCCTACCTCCTCATCAGGCTCACCTTAGGCGAACAGGTTGCACAGCACTGCTTGGCCGACCTTGGACTCCTCCCTGGAATCCCGGTCGACGCAGTAGAATCTCGCGAAGGTGTGCGTCGACCTCCACGTAGCAGCCCTGCAGATGTCCAGCAGGGGCACACCAGACAAAAACGCTGGGGTAGCAGCGATAGATCTGGTCGAATGGGCTCTCGGACGGCCAGGCAACTGTCGGTTTGCCAACCGATGACAGTGCGTGATGCAGCCCGAGAGCCATCTGGTAATGGAAGCCTTCTAGAGAGCCTTCCCTTGGTTCACAGGTCCAAAGTTCACAAATAGCTGTGATGTCTTCCGAAACCTCTTTGTGCGGTCCACGTAGAACTTCAGCGCTCTAGCCACATCCAGGGATTGCAAAGTCCTCTCGGCCGGTGACTAAGGCGACGGGAAGAAAACACCTAACACCAAGGGTTCGTTAAGGTGGAAGTCCGATGCACCTTGGGGATAAAAGAGGGGTGCGTCCTCAGCACCACCCTCGTGTCGTGAAAAGTCAAGTATGGAGGCTTGCAGGATAGGACCTCGCCGTGCGGAGGTGATGGCCACAAGAAACAATGTCTTCCACGACAGGAACTTCAACGGTGCCGAATGCAGGGGCTCGAATGGCGCCCCCCATGAGCCTGGTCAGCACCACGTTGAGTTCCCGCGCCGGGGCAAGGGCCTTCACCGGTGGGAACAATCGGAACAGTCCCTTCATAAATTCCTTCACTAGGCGATGGGACCACAAGGACGCCTGTCCTGTGGTTCTGGTGTAAAGGCAGATCGCAGCCAGATGTATCTTGATGGAGGCGTGAGCCAGTCCAGCCTTGGCCAGCGACAGTAGGTACAGCAGCACTTGAGGGGCCGTAATCCATAGAGGGCAAATCTTCTGTGCACGGCACCAGACAGAGAACCTCTTCCACTTATGTCCGTAGCACTTGAGAGTTGAGGACGCCCTGGCCTTTGCAAGGACCTCTCTACAGTCAGCCGGGATATCGTACCATCCAAACTCTAGTGCTGCAGGAGCCAGGCCTGCAAGTTCAGCGCCTCCGGGTTGTGATGAAGTATGGCGCCTCCTTCTCTGGAGAGAAGATCCGCGTCCGTCGGCAGCTTGGCTGGTGGGGACGCTGACAAGTCCAGAAGGTCGGGGAACCAGATCTGCCTCGGCCACGCCGGTGCAACAAGGATCATCCCGCACCGGGACCTCTTGAGCTGGCTGCCGAGCAGCAACGGCACCGGAGGGAACGCATATAGGAACAGGCCGTCCCAGGGGAACGAGAAAGCATCGCCCATGCTCCTTGGCTGGGGAAACCTGCTGGCGAACCTCTGGCACTGGAGTTTGTCGCCGTCGCGAACAGGTCGACCTGTGGTTTCCCCATCAGAAGAGTCGATCCACTTGATCCTGACGTAGTTCCCACTCGTGGCACGAGCGCATCTCCCTGCTGAGTGAGTCGGCGATGGTGTTCTTTATCCCTGCCAGATGAAAGGGCACCAGAAACATCCCTTGGGCGACGGCCCAATGCCACAGATCCTGGGCTTCCTTGGAGAGGGCTGGGGATCTGGTTCCTCCCTGCTTCTGGATGTAGAACATTGTGGTGGTGTTGTCTGTGAAGATTCTCACCACCTTGCCCTTGAGGGACGGGAGAAAGGACCCGAGGGCCCAGAACACTGCATGGAGCTCCAGGATGTTGATGTGGAGCGTCTTCTCCTCCGGGAGCCAATGGCCTCTCGCGTGAAGTTCTCCGGTGTGCGCTCCCCACCCTTCCAGGGAGGCATCTGTCGTCACCGTTATCTGTTGGCATGGGGCCTGAAAGTCTGTGCCCGCTGTCAGATGAGCGCGGGTGCCCCACCACAGGATCGCTCGTCGGAAGGTCTCGTTGAGCGGGATCCTGTCCTCAAAGCTGCCCGTCGCTTGGATCCAGCAGGCGTTGAGGAACTCTTGCAGAGGGCGCATCCGAAGCCTGCACAGGCACATGAGATTTATGCAGGAGGACATCATCCCGAGGAAGGACTTGATGCACCTCACCCTGGCCACGTCCGTGGCCAGCAGACGCTGAACCTTGCCCAGCATTGCCTTCATCCTTTCCTCCGACGGCGAGGCCAGACGCGCCACTGTGTCGAGCTTGGCTCCCAGAAACAGTGCGACTTGCGACGGGACCAGGTGGGATTTGGGAAAGTTGATGGAGAATCCCAGGTCCGTGAGCAGCTGGACAGTCTTTGCTGTGTGATCCACGGCGAGCTCCCTTGTCCTTGCTCGGATGAGCCAGTCGTCCAGGTAGGGGTAGATGTGGATCCCCTCCAGGCGCAGCTGCGCCGCCACCAGTGCGAGGCACTTGGTGAACACCCTGGGTGCTGACTTCAATCCGATCAGGAGGGCCTTGAACTGGTAGTGCCGTCCTTGGACCACGGACCTGAGGAACTTTCGCTGTCCTTTCAGTATGGGGATGTGGAAGTATGCATCCTCCAAATCCAACAACAACAGGAAATCGCTCTCCTCCAGCTGTCCCAGGGTGCCCATCTGGAACTTCTGTGCCTTGATGTACTTGTTCAATCGTCGCAGGTCCAGGATGGGGCGCCATCCTACTGTCTTCTTTTTCACTAGGAAGTACCTCGAGTATACTCCAGAGCCCCGGAGCCTCTTCGGGACGGGCTCGATGGCACCTTTTTTGAGCATCGCCCTTACCTCCAATAGCAGTTAAGGGACGTAATTTTCCTTCCTGGCCACGGGTGGAATGCGGGGGCACTTCTTTAGAAATTCGAGGGCGTGCCCCTGGGCAAGTGCGTCCAGCTCTCAACGGTC
The DNA here is from genome assembly GCF_040938575.1 of Ambystoma mexicanum. NCBI lineage: Eukaryota > Metazoa > Chordata > Amphibia > Caudata > Ambystomatidae > Ambystoma > Ambystoma mexicanum. Next base: position 659,281,716 of record NC_090922.1, read on the forward strand.
GGTGGAGATGGACTCCCACACGCTGACTAACTTCACCAGCCGGCCTCCCACCGGGGTGCTTCTGTGGGGGCCCGACACTGCTGTCGGTTCAATCTTGCTTGGAGGACGCCTTGCCGCCGTGGCCTCCCTGGCGGGGCCCACCCGATTTGCCTCGTCCTCTATAGGCTTCCTGCGACGAGGAGCGGGCCGCTTGGCAGTACGTAGAGGAGCCACCGCCGAATCCCTTGGAGGCACCCTGCTTGCCTCAGGTGCTCCGAAAGGACGCCCTTTGTTGCCGGAGAACGCCTAGGGCCTTAGCTGTCTCCATGTCCGCCTAGATGGCTTGGAGGGACTCATCCATCTTTTTCCCAAACAGATTGTTCCCATCGAACGGCATGTACAAAACCTTGGCTTGTACGTCCTGGCAGAAATCCGTCGCCTTGAGCCACCCTCGTCGTCTAAGGCAAACGCCATTACCTAGCTGGCGGAAACCGGTGTCGGCAATGTCCGTTGCCACTGTAATGGCGTGGTTCGACGCCACTTCGCCTTCTTGCAAGACCTCTAGGGCCTCGGCCCTCTTGTCATCTGGTAGAAAGTCCAACAGGGCGGCAATCTTGTACCATAACTCTGTCGTAGCGGGCCACGATCGCAAGGGCGTCGGCCGCCTTAATCGTTGTTGCCGCCGACGAGATAACTCGTCGTACCATTGCGTCCATCTTCTTTCCTTCGCAGTCTGGCGGGGAAGTTGACATTGAGGCCGATGCCCCTCCCCCCCTACTCTCTTTTTGGCCGCCGCTGAGATGACCGAGTCAGGGGTAGGTTGTGCCCTAAGGCACAAAGGGGCCGCGTCGGGGACCTGGTACTTCTTCTCGTACCGATCCCTCTTGGCAGGCGTCGTAGACGGGTTCTTGAGAAGGGTGAGACCCTTGTCCCAGATGTCATCCAGCAGATGCCTGGTGAGGACTGTCTTCCTCTTGGCCTCGCGCCGTAGGTAAAGGAAACCTTCCTTCTTCACTTCGGGGCAGAGCTGAAAAGGCTCGGATGCCCTGGCGATCATTGCATGGAAAGATCAGACCTCGTCGGGCAGGGAGGCCCGGGCTGGCGATGGGAGCTCCGTCCCGTCACCCGTCGTGGCCGTGTCCGTTCCCGTGGCATCCCCAGGGACAGGGGTAAAGGCTGGGCAGGCCGCGAGGGCTGAAAAGGCGGGGCTGGATGGATCCGTCTTCTCTTGTTCGGGTGCTTCCCGCCGGGCCTGGGTCCGGCTCTGGCTACTCTATCAAGCCTGGTTCCGGATCCTCCGTCGGTGGTAAGGGCAATCTCGTTCTCATCTCAGAACATAATGATTTTATTGTCAACAAAATGGCCGCAGAGTTATCCTGCGGCTCCAGAAGTGACGGGTGACTAGGACCCTCGCCGGTGCCGCCGTCACTCTCGTCGTCACCTTCGTCGGGATCCCTCCCGTGGGGACGGCCTCGATGAGGCCCTCTAAAACTTCTACCAGCTCCTCCTCGGATGCTGTGTCCGTGTCCGCAATGGCCACCCCCCCCTCTTTTTCCGCTGGGGTCTTCACGGGGCCTTTTTGATGGGTCTGATAGAGGCTTCCCTCCGCGGAGGCAGGGACACTCTGGGCCCAGAGGGCACCTCCACTGGTGTAACCTCCACAGGCTGCCTCGACTTCCTTGATAGAGGCCTTGGCCGGGTGAAGCAAGGCCTTCACCGCCTTGGGCGTGCTTGAGGCCTTCACCTTGGTGGGAGGGTCACCGCCTCGCTCCCCCTCGGCTGAATCCTTCGAGATCGACCGGGGCCTCTCCAGAAGCTTACCCAGGTTCTAGATCTCCTCTTCCCCGAACCAGAGCGTTGGCTCGTGGTTGATGGTGCCGGGGAAGGCTCGCCCTGCCTGGCAGCCGAAGAGCCCGACCGTTCGGCGCTCCCGGTGCCTGCGGACACGCAGTGCTTTGCCTTCTGTTGGGCCGCCGTCGCCGGGGCGCCCTCACAGGACTTAGAAAACTGCTCAGACGACTTCTTCTACTCACGTGACGGGCTCTTTCCTTCCAGCCAGTTGGAGAGACGAAGGTGTCGGTCCATGATGGTCCGTTCGGACATGTTCCTGCAAAACGCACAGTCCTTCTCCACGTGCGTTTTGTCCTCATGAAGGCAGTAGAGACATTTCGAGTGCTCGTCCTCCTTGAACACATTCTGCAGCTGGCATCCAGGGCAAACCCTGAACAGCTTTCCGGGCGTCAAGCTTCCTTTCTCCTGGGCCATGTTTGGGTAGGCCGCAGAAACTTCTGGAATCCTCCAAGAAGCTTAACTCGACGAAATCTTCACCCTTAAGGGGCGTAGAAAAATCCGACACGGATCCCCATTAATCGGATACAGAGACAGTGGAGCTTGAGGCTTTATTTGACCGAAAAATGAGAAATTCTCTTTGAAAAAGTGCAAAAACGCAGCAAAAGCTCGAGAGCTAAACACGAGGACTCCCAACACTTGAGCGTGTGGTAAAAATCTGAAGATGGCTGTCAGAGGCGGGGCTTAGGGAGAGGGCAGTCATTGGCTGGGGGCAGTATGACCCAGAGACCAGCGATTGGTTACTACTGAGAAAGACAGATCAGAAACGAAACTGATACTGATTTTTTCTTTACCGAGGATTCCCGGCCTTACGACGGGGAATATTCATGAGCATGTGAATCCATGCCAGACCCCATGCTGGAGAATGAATGGGATTTTTTGACTACAGTCGACAACTGCAACAACGAATCCGAAGAAGACGATGAGCAGAGACGCCAGCAGCACATTCAAGGACCGTGAAAGCAATGGTAAAGCCTTGCAGCTGTGCTGACTCAGTTTTCACATCGTTAGGGAAGACCTGCAAAAGACTACTTCCTCTCTTAGGCTGGTGGGACAAACTAGCCTTAAGACCTACTTTGTTCTGTGCCAACCCTGACTTGCTGTGATCTTCCAGGTCTGCAAATCCCAATACCCCGGGTACCTGGACCACTATTGAGTGCATCGTCTTCTGAAGACCGAATCCGGCTGAAACTTCGCAGGCATCCGTGGGGTCCTACAGAAGCAGGAATTCTTCATCAAAAGTCCCCTCAGGACCGAGTGACTCAGGAAAATCCAGCCCGGGATATTTATTCGTTCTTGGCGCTGAGAAAAAGGCACCACACCCACAAAGAGCCACTGAAGTGAGTCTAATTCATTGCTGCAGAGTCCCTCTCCAGAGTGCTGCCAGATAAGCCGGCCAAAGGTCCTCCATTTCATCACCACAGCTAAGGAGCAGGAATCAGGGTCTCCATCACTGGATCAGAAAGGAAGCGAGCTACAAATTCTGCTTCATCTTTAAGGTACTGTGGGGCTTGGGGTATAATTACCATTTGCCATTTTTTGTGCTTCCTGGCTTGGGAAGTGCTTCAATCTCCAATGTCGAGTTGACCTCAACTCCTTTGTCCAGGCCTTACAGCTTGTGCACCAGCAGGAAGGCTTCACTTGAACTCCTGTAAATCTTAAAGAACTAATGACCGTTTGGTGAATATTTTCTTTGAATTACTGCATCAGACCTAGGACTATCCACCGACTTTGGTTGTCCTAGTTTCCAAAAGGCTCCTCTTCTCAACACTCTTGGCTTTGGCAGTGCTGGTTCCTCCATAGGTTTTAAATTGTATAATTTTTTTATAGCTAGGAAACAGACTAACTACTTACAACAGTTGCTAAAGTGTTTTCTATCGAACTCTGAAACTTTCCCTCCCAAACTCAATGTTGTAAAGGTGATAATTACCTCGATTGATGTCACTGTGTGCTGGAACTGTGTAGCAATACTCACCTGCATTATTGTTTCTGATGTAATTTCTATTCCATTTTCCATTGAATGTTATTGGTAGTTGCTGTGCTTTTAGATGAACTAAAATGCCTTGTGTATATATAGACAAACATTTTATATAACTTTAAGTGTGTAAGTTTACATGGATCCTTGTGTTTACTGATTTCATGGTACTGCTCTACAGCTCACATTACCTCCGCTTTACGAAAAGCCTGGCTGCTCAGCCACTCTACCGACTTGTGTAGTACAGGGCTATATGAAGAGTTGGGTACCTAATACCAAGAGTTAAGACTTATGAAGTCCCACACCAGTTGGAGTTTAGAAAAACTTACCTAAAAGTATTAAAATGTAAAATTGCACAAGACTATTAAAAGAAAATACTATTAAAAGGTGTCCACTGGCACCAGTCCATCCTGGACACATCATGCAAGTCACCACAAAGTCACCAAAAACTAAGTTATAGACAAAAGACTCACAAAGTGTCTCTACCGCACTTCACAGATGACGATGTGTACAGATAAAACAAACAGTGAATTTCATTATGGATAGCAGAGTTCTTCTGCACCGATAGCTGCAGGGAGCGATTAGTGCCTCCAAAACAGTTGAGCCAAGTAAGTAGAGCAAAAAGGCTTCACGTACCTCCAAAATTCAGTAAAGGCTTGAAAACAATAGCGCAAGCTACAGTGCCCCATTGATAATATTGGCAGGAAAGCAGACAAATAAAATGAATCTCTCCTAACAAGAGGAACCACTATTAGGAACATAGTTTATTAACGTGTGAATAGGAGGGAGAAGAGGAGCTTGGTGGCTGACATCAAGCGAAGACAAAGTAGTAAGGAAAACAAAGTGTGCCTACCAATTAAGAGGGTGAAGGTGGATGTTATGCGTGATTTCACCACTGCTATCGTAGGGCTACAAACAGCCAAATATATGGGATACATTACTCACCGTAATCGTATTTCTGATGCTTGTATCTGCTTAGATTCATATGCTATGCATAGGACATCTAGTGGAAGTTGCAGAGTATTACAGTTGTTGTTTTCGAAACTCGAAAATGGACATCGACAGGGCGTGCCAGTAATACTATCCCTAGTGTCACATGCACTGTACCCATGGTCCTTCTCGTGTCAAGGTCCCTCAGATTGTTTTGTTCTGACATGAGGTTGTATGAAGTGTAGCGTGAGTACAGGTGTATCCAAGCAAATAGATAACAGAAAGCTCATAATATCTATGCAACTTCTCTAAGGGGAGGAAGGGTGGGCACATGTGAATCTAAGCAGATACAAGCATCAGAAGAACAAGTTACTTACCAACTGTAACGTTCTTTCGATTGGATGTTCCTCACACTTATTCCTCATCTTAGATATATCCTTACCTTCAGCTTTGCTGCTTCGGAAATGTTTTCTCTCTCCACTAGAGGGCGCTTCCTCGAGGACGTGGTGTCGATGTCCCTCGGCGGCATCCGTCGAGCACCAACGTCATCCGCTGTATAAATGCCTCGAGCGCGCCCGTTGGCCTCAGTTCTGTTTTCTCGTGTATTATAGCCCATGGATCATAGTTGAAGAGCGTGCCTCTTTTGACCAAGGTCTTAAAGAATTTAGAGTGTAAATCACAAACAGTACTGTGGGGTATGCTGGAATTGTCAATGAGGAATATGTGAGGAACATCCAAATCGAAACAACGTTACAGTTGGTAAGTAACTTGTTCTTCGAATGGATTGTGTCCTCCCACGTATACCTCATTTTAGATAGACTCCCAAAGCAGTTTTCTTTTGGAGGTGGGAGTACAGAGATCTTAATCATGTACAGAATTAAGTACTGATTTAGCGAATAGACCTTCTGAAGAAGTTGAATCTAAAGCATAATGTTTTACAAAAGTGTGCATGGATGACCATGTGGCTGCTGCACAAATATCTTGCACACGGACACCTCTTTGAAGTGCTGTCTAAGTTTCCATGCCCCTGGTTGAATGAGCCCTCAGCCCATCTGGTGCTTCTTTCCCAGCCAATCTATAACATTCTGTTATAGCTAAAATTATCCATCTAGATAATGTTTGTTTAGTTACAGCAAGTCCTAGTTTGCGGCCAGTGTATCCCACAAAAGGTTTATCACACAGACGTATTTTTGCCAATCTTGAAATATAGAAGCTAAGAGCTCTTCTAGGATCTAATCTATGTAGCTGTTCCTCTTCTTTACTTGCATGAGGGGGAGGATAGAAAGTAGGCAGTGTTATTTTTTGTGACCGGTGAAAATCAGAAACAATTTTTGGCAAAAAAGATGGTTTTACTCCAAGGACTACTTTATCTTTATAAAAGATGGTCTGAGGAGGACCGCTAGAAAGCGCCTGTAACTTACTTACTCTGCGGGTTGATGTCATTGCCACAAGAAGTATTGTTTTTAAAGTAAGGAGCCTCAATGGACAAGATTGTAAAGGCTCAAATGGAATACATGTAAGGAACTTTAGAACCAAGTTTAAATCCCACACAGGAACTTGAAAGGGTATTGGGGGAAACACATTTAGGCCCTTTAAGAATTGAATTATTAAAAGGTATCTTAAAGTAAGATTCTTCCTCTGAAGAACGCTTAAAAATGGATAGCGCTACTACGTATCCTTTTATCGTACTAACCTGGAGCCCCAGATTAGCCAAATGTGATAGAAAAGACAATACTGTGGGAATATTACATTGAAATGGGTCCACATTCTTTTCCCTGAACCAGTTACTGAACTTGTTCCAACGACACCGATACAGAGATTTAGTTGCTGATCTTCTGGCCGAAAGCAAGATCTCCATTACGTCATCCGGAAGGTCCAAATCCTTGTATCTCAACCTCTCAGAAGCCATGCGTGAAGGTTCTGATATCTGGATGGAGAACGTGACCTAAGTCTTGCGAGAGAAGATCCTCTTTTTGGAAGACGTATTGGAGGGCAGATGGACATGTCCAGAAGATCTGGGTACCACGTTCTCCTGGCCCAATCCGGGGCAATTAGGATCATGGTTTTCCCAAACTTTCTCAACCTCCTGATTACTTTAAGGATCACAGGGACCGGAGGGAACGCGTACAGAAGTGGGAATTCCCATTCCACTATGAACGCTTCCCCTAGAGCTCCTCTCGGGGGGAAATTCCATTGAGCAGTACAGTTTGCACTTCCGGTTGGCACCGCTCGTGAACAGATCCACTTGAGGGGTTCCCCAAAGACTGTGCTCTGCCTGCTCAGAGCGTCCGCCGCCGTGTTTTGCTCTCTGACTAGATGAACTGCCGACAGAGAGATCCCTTCTTGTATTGCCCGGAGCCAGAGATGCATTGCTTCTCTGCACAGTGGTAGTGACCCTACTCCTCCTCCCTTGTTGAGGTAGTACATGGCCACCTCGTTGTCTGTCATTATCAGGACATTCTTTCCCCGTAAAGAAGGCAGGCAGGCTTTCAGCGCTAGTCTGATTGTCCTCAGCTCCAATAGGTTGATATGTAGTTTGGACTCCAATGGAGACCAGCGACCGCTGATTGTCAGATCGTTGGTGTGAGCTCCCCACCCCGTGAGTGAGGCGTCCGTTACTACTGTGATCTCTGGCCATGGTTGCCAAAAAGGGGATATGTTTCCTGCAAGCCCACCATTGCAGATCCTGTGCTACTATGGTTGGAACTTACAATAGATCTGACATTTCCCCTTAAAATTGAGACCATTGAGTCCTGAGAGCCCATTGAAGGGATCGCATCCTCAATCTGGCTTCTGGCACCAGAAAAATGCAGGATGCCATTAGACCGAGCAACCTGAGAAAATCGAGGCGCGGTAGATACTGGGCATTCTGGAATTTTATTATCATCTGCAGAATGCGGTGGGCTCTCTCTTCAGGAGGGGAGGCTTTGCCCGAACAAGTATCCAGGACTGCTCCGATAAACAGGAGTTTTTGTGATGGTATCATGTTTGTGAAGGAAGTGGCAAGTTTTGGACAGATGATCCTGGGCTTGTTCTGGAGAACGTGCCCTGATCATTCATCGTCCAGATAGAGGTAGACGTGGATCCCCCCTCTCCTGAGAGTCGCTGCCACTACCACCGTCAACTTGGTGAAAACTCTCAGGGCAGAGGTCAACGCGAATTGCAGAACTCGAAATTGATAGTGAGAATTGCCAATCGCAAACCTCAGGTACTTTCTGTGCTTGAGATGGATTGGCACATGAAAGCAAGCATCCTGAAGATCCAATGACACCAACCAATCCTGGAGTTGGAGAGCCTGAAGAATCTGAGAAAGTGTGACCATCTTGAATTTGTCCTTCCTGAAAAGTCCAAGATGGCTCTCAGGCCTCTGTCTTTCTTTGGAATGAGGAAATATGGGGAATACCAACCCTTGTTCCTCACCGCTACAGGTACATGTTCTATTGCACCTTTCTGTAGTAGGGTTAAAGCTTCCTGCAACAGGAGCGGATCTGGATGTTTGATAGAGTTGTATCCCGGTGGGTGATTGAGGTTTCTTTAGAAAGGGAAGGCAGTAACCTTGGGATACTGTTTCCAGTGCCCAAGCATCTGAAGTAATGCCCCGCCATTCTGTCAGATGCCGTGAGATCCTGACTCCCACTTGGGTTTTGTGGGTCAAGGGACAGATACCGCTGCTGGGGCAGATCTAGCACCTTTTCCTCGCCCCCAAGGAAATTTTCTTTGACTTCTTTGACTGGCCTGTCCCCTTCCTTTTCCAATTGAGGAATAAAATCGAAAGGGATGACCCCTCCAGGAAGATGAGCCTGTGTAGGGGCTTGTTGAGGTGGTCTTATAGCGGCACTGAGTGATTTTGCCGCTGCTTTGGAGGGCTGCAGGTCACGAGCCGTCAAATGGCATATTAAGAAGCCTGGATTGTACGTCCGGTGCAAAGCCTGACTTCCTTAGCCACGCAAATCTACGTAGCACTGTGCTAGATGCCATGGACCTACTGATACTGTTAGCTGTGTCCAAACCTAATTAAAGGCATTCCCTCGTAGCCTCCTTTCCATCCCTTATTATGGCAAGGAATCCATCAAGTTCCTCACCTTCTGGGATGTGCTCAGCTGCCGCTGACATGCAGTCCCATAGAGTATATGAACATCTTGTAAGGGTGCAAGTTACATTGGTGGATTTTAAAGCCATGCTGCTTGATGTAAAAACCTTTCTGGACCATGCATCAACCGTTTTATCATCCCTATCCGGGGGAATTGTAGGGTATGCAGCATTTCTAGTAGAGGTAGCTGCTTGAACTACCAGACTTTCTGGAGATGGATGCTTACTCAAGTATTCCGGATCTGAACTACAGGGTCTATATCTTGACACAAATTTCTTATTTACTGCTGGAATAGTTTCAGGATGTTCCCATGCAGAATTAACCCTTCTTTGTAAGGCTACATGAAATGGAAGTATGGGGTCTTGCAGAGGTCATCCTGACAGGATATCAGTCATGACATCATCCTGATGGACAGGTGAATTCCTACCCCATCCCATGAATTCCCTAACTCTACTCATTAATTTTCTATAGCCCGCATCTGCATGTTCTGCTGGGTCATGCTTTTCAAATTTGTATTCTGGAGAAGTATCCAGACCACTTGCTGACTGCAAGCACTCATGTAAGTCTTGAGATTGAGGGTCAATTAATTCATCAGGGACTGGTCTTGTGCCAAATTTAACACCAGCATGATGACTCCTTTGTATATGGATGACATGGCCCTAAAGAAATCATGTCTACTCTCAGGATGGAAGATCATTTCAGGTGGAATAGGTTTTGATATTGGCATAGGCATGGCGTCGACAAACACGTCGATGTTGTAGCTACAACCTTCGATATTGTCGCGGTAGCCTTCGAAAGGAATTGTCGAAGGAGCCTTCAAAACTGTCAAGTGTACAATCGACGTCTTTTTAGGTGGAGCCATCATCGCCTTGTACTAGACCGTCCTCAATGGCTTAGAAGAGGTTTTTGACACAGTCTTCTAAGACATACGAGAGCCTGGCGCCATCTTTTTTACATCTACCTCCGATTTATGCACCGGTAGGCTTTTTCCATGCAGTGTCTGGGAAGAGTCCCTGGATGACACCCTTGTTGTATTTTCTTGTTTTAGATCTTTCACCGTCACTTTTCTTGTGAGCAGGGGCATGGTCTTCGTCAGACTTTTTTGAGGGTTTCTGGGCCGCGTTCTCAAAAATCTTTAACAAAGAAACCCTAAAGGCTTCCCATTTTGTCGGAGAGTCATGTCTTGAAGGACATGTTATAACTTCCTCAGATGACGTTGAGGAAGAAGAAGAAGACTGGTGTCTCTTTTTCGCCTTTTTGGAGGTCAAAGGGGACTTTCCTGATCTGCTCCTCGATCTAAATTTTTTATGATGTTTCATCGAAGACTCAGCCGAGTCTTTTCTCTCCTTCAAAGAAAACTTCGAGTATCCCTCCCTCACCGCCAATTTACCTCTTCGTTCTTTTAAGGCCTAATGGGTAGGTTATGCTGGGTCTAGAAATGTACAGGACTAAGTGAAGTCAATTTCATTCCACTGTCCTGGGAACCAGTAGTTTATCCCAGATAAGGTAGTTAAACCCTGGGAAAGCTTGAAAGGCTTCCTTGTGTCACTGCACTGAGGGTGCTGTGACACAAATGAAAAAGATGATGCCTATGGAGTTGGTTTGACTCCATAACCAAAGGAAACACAAAGGTAAAACACATCAAAATACGAGAGTGGGAAAAAGTGTCGCACTCCAGGTAAAAAATAATCAAGTCCTCAAAATCCAGCAATGTTGCTGGGGGTCCCTAAGGTGAAGGGAATTGGCACATTTTTGAGAATTCTCCCTAACATGCAGCACCTAAGGAAGTAAATGGAAAAGTCTGTGCACAAGTTCTTGGGAGTCTTTGATAATAAGAAGAACCAAAGTAGGGCCACAAGCTGATTATACTTGCAAGTTGCATACATTACAAGCACTTCCACAGTAAGAGGCAAGTTCTATTAGGCTAGTGTTACAGCACCTTAGTAAAGAAGAAAAAGAAGCAGCTGAAGACTTCTGTTCCTGTACAGCTCTGCAGATCTCACTGTTCCTGGGCCTCAGTCGTGGGGACAAAAGGGAAGACGTCGGGGGACTCCTGCACTGTATTGGCACAGTCAAAGCTGGCAAGGGGCAAACTTCACTTTCAGTGGCTGTTTCGCGTTTCAGCTTCTTGCAGTACAGCAAATAGAAATAAGTGTGGTTCCTGGCTGTCAAGGTGGACTTTCCTCACATCCGAGGTCCTGCACTCAACTGAGGGGGGTCAGGCTTGGCCAGTCCTGCTTTGTGGGAGTCCGGAGGATCTTCCAAAAGCTTTAGGCCAGCTTACAAGCAACACACACAATCTGGTGTCCCTCTCCCTGGCTCTGCGGTTTCCTGCAGCAACTCTGAGGAAATTCAACCAGCTCCGAAATGGGTGTCCAGGTGGCTTACTTGGGAGTTCATTGGTCCCACCAACTCAAAAGGGAGAATTTGTCCTTGCAGGGCTTCTCTTCCGATGCAAAGTTGGCGATTCGGACCTGCAGTAGGGCTTCACTGGGCAAACCAACGGTCCAGGAGTTGCAGCAGCCACCCTCTTCAAGCTCTTAGGTTCCTTCGTCCAGTGGTCGACTGCCTTCCAAGCCAAGAGACTCACCTTTTATTCAGTCCCATTCATTCCAGCCTAGCTGTCACTCACTCAGCAGGGTGGCTGTCCTTGCCGGATAATCAGCCAGCCTATCATCACAGAGTGCATTTGGGTCTCCTAGGAGACTACGCACAGGGAGCTTTGGGCACCTCCCTCACTTCCTGCCTACCCCAGACACTCTGAGCCAGAGGCGGGTTTCACTCCAGAAGCCTGCCAAACTCGAATGAGCAAAGAGAACAAACATGGTTTGGTGCACAGAGAAAACTTTCCACAAAGAAATGGCGAGAAAAGACTGGGGACCATTTTAACAAAGGAGGCTCAGCGCCATTTTGAAAAACATGGCTCCCGCGATTTAAAGTTACCGGAGCCTTCTTCAGAACGGGCAATATAATAGTAACACAAATACACATCAAAAATACACACTCGTAATAACTCTAAATCAGCAAGTACCCATTTGGGATGACCCACAGACACTACCTACACCCTCCGGTGACTTCAATAGTTACAGTGCTGGGGACATTAATATATCACTGTTGCATTTAGGATAGGATTTGGGAATATGTCAAAGGAAAAAGGTTATTAGAACAAAACAAGAGATCACACAAATATTCTGAAGCAGGTAAGTACTTGTGGTAACTCCCAATGCAAAATTAGTTAACCCGTTCCTGGAAGGAGGGCACAATACCTAAGCAGAGGAGAGAAGAATCATTCAGGGAGCCTAGGTCAGCCAATGTTCAGTTAGCAAAAGACAAGGTGAACTGAAGCACTTCTTGTAGGTAAGTAAAAGTCTTGCATAATGTTATAGAAGTCTTTGTAGAATAAGAAGCAATTCAAAGTAGGGCCACAAGCTAATTAGGCTTGTGATGTAAAGAAGCTGTTAGCAACTCCAACTAGGACAAGCAAGGTGGCAAAACAAGAGATAAGTTATCTCAGACTTTACAGTACCTTCAAGTGGAAGAAAAAGTGCAGCAGAGGACTTCTGTTCCTGTACAGCTCTGCAGATCCGCTGTTCCTGGGCCTCAGTCGTGGGGACAAGAGGGAGGACTTCTCGGGACTGCTGCACTGCAATGGAATATTCACTGCTTGCATCCGGCAATCTTCAAACAAGTGGCACTTTGGTGTTTCAGCTCCTCGAGTCTACCGCAAATATCAACACTGCGGTTCCTGGCTGTCAAAATGGACTTTCCTTGCTTCTGGGGTACCACACTGTTGAGGGGGTTCAGGTTCGGCCAGTCCTGCTTCCTGGGAGTCTGGAGGATCTTCCTGGAGCTCTTAGCCAGCTTAAAAGCAACGTACACGATCTGGTGTTCCTCTCCCTGGCTATTCGGTTCCAGCAGCAACTGCAGCGGAATATCAACCAGCTCCGAGAGAATGTCCAGGTGGCTTACTTTGAAGTTGATTGGTCCCACCAACTCAAGGGGAGAAGTCGTCCTTGCAGGGGCTTCTCTGTCGATAATAAGTCTTAGTTACTTACCTGTAACTGTATTTCTCCAGCGTTGGTATCGTTCATAGATTCAGATGCTTGAATATTCCCCATCGTCAGACTGGGAATCCTCGGTGATGAAAATTATTATTAAAATGTTTTAATATACACACATTGCTGCATAGAAATGCATGTACATAGCCCATTATGGCCTATGAGCCATTCTATTGTGTAGTCCCTCCACTTCACTTTGGTCCTTTATAGCCCCAACCAATGAGGTGGCAGGGCTAAAGCTCCGCCCCCGGCAGGCATCTTCAGATTTTGAACCGTAGACTACAGTATGATGGATGCTGAGCATAGTAGCAGCGTCTCAGGGGAGGCGGGCGGGCGCATGTGAATCTATGAAAGATACCAATGCTGGAGAAATACAGTTACAGGTAAGACTTCATAGATTCAGATGCTTGAATAGAATACCAAGCAGTTAAAACATGCCACCATCATTTACATATATGCATAAATACAGAAAAAACATTTCTGATCAAACCTTTACCATGCAGCAACACAACGGTTACATACTCCGGGAAAGGTGGTAAAAGGAGGCTGGTCCAACCTTATGCAAAGAGATGGCGGAGCACAGCCTGCCCAACTGCAGTTTCTTTGTTGGTATCTTCAACCAGGCAGTAGTGTTTCTCGAACGTGTGCAGAGTGCTCCACGTGGCGGCTCTGCATATGTCCTTCAAGGCCACCCCTGTGTGGAATGCTGTTGACGCTGCCCTCCTTCTGGTGGAGTGTGCTGATGGCGGTCTAGCTAGAGAGTTGCCTTTCATCTGATGGAAGAGGGTGAAGCCGGACGAAACCCAGCCTGTCAGACTTTGTTTAGAGATATGCTGGCCCTGGGTACGGCCAGAGAAAGCAATGAACAGTCGGTTTGAGGAGTGGAAACCCTTGGTTCTCTGCAAGTAAAACTTCAAAACTCTAGCAACGTCCAGAGAATGTGATGTTCATTCTGCTTCAGAAACGTGATTCTGGAAACAAGTTGGCAAAACAATGCGCTCAGTGAGTCATTTCCGACAGCACCTTCGGAAGGAACTTAGGATGTGGTCTTAAGATGACGCGGTCCTTCTGAAACAAAGTAAACGTAGGTTCAGATGACAAAGCATGCAACTCACTGATCTTTCTGGCTGATGTGATGGCTATCAAAAAGGCAGTTTTCCAAGACAAGAACTTCACGTTGCATCTGTGTATGGGTTCGAAGGGATGTTCCATGAGGGCTGTCAAGACGGTGTTCAGGCTCCAGTTCGGACCTGGCATTGGCGTAGGAGGAGAAGTACGCATCAGCCCCTTCAGAAAGACATTAACCGCCGGTAAAGAAAGCAAGGATTGCTTCTCCGGGGATGTTGTGTACGTTGTTATGGCTGACAGATGGACCTTGGAGGACAATGAAAGCCCTGTCTTAGCTAGGCACAATAAGGGCAGATCTCTTGCACCACTTGGAAAATCGAGTCCACGTCCTGGTGTAGGTGACTCGTGTTGATGGGGCTCTCGCGGCCCAGATGATATCCCAACATTCTGTAGGTAGTTTAAGATTCATCAGTTTACGCTGCTCAGGAACCATGCCTTGAGAGATAGGCTCCTCGGGTCGTGGTGGAGGACCTTGCGATTCTGTTGCGTCAGATATTGATGCACCTTGAGGCGAATAGGGGGCCGCCAGGAAGATGCTTCAGAGTAGAGTACCAGACTTGTTGCGCCCAATCCGGCGCAATTGGGATCATTGAACAATTCTGTCCCTTCAGTCTGCATAGTACCCTCGGAATGAGGGGGACGGGGGGGAAAGGCATAGAGGAACTTTCCCGTCCAAGCCACTGAGAACAAGTCTCCCAGTGATTGATACTCCAGGTACCTTGAGGCAAACCTTCGGCACTTCTTGTTGTCCTTGGTGGCAGAGGTCGATCTGCGGATGGCCCCATAAGGCAAAAATTTGCTGGATTTCCTTTCAGTCAAGATTCCACTCGTGCAACGACGTATATTCCCTGCTTAGCTTGTCCGCTCGGACATTGTCCACTCCCGAAAGATGGTCTGGTTTGATCTGCACCCTGTGGTGCAAGGCCCATGGACATAGCCTTTGGGCTTCTTGCGACAGGATCTCCGACCTCGTGCCTCCCTGCTTGTTTGTGTAGTGCATGGAGGTCGTGTTGTCTGTCTGGACCGTGAGTATGTGTCCAGCTACCACTTGCAGGAAAGCCTTCAGAGCCCACCTTATTGCCCTGAGCTCCAACACATTGATGTGGAGTTGTGACTCTTGCGCCGACCAAGTGCCCTTGGTTTGGAGGTCCGCAAGGCGAGCGCCCCAGACTGATAATGACGCGTCCGTCCTCAGCAGAAGGGTCAATGTCAGTGCTTGAACCGGCATCCCTTGTAGAAGATTCAGTGGAACATTCCACCATCGAAGAGCCTTGTGTAACGTTGATGGAATCTGGACGACGTCCTCCCAACATCCGAGAGCTTGACTCCATTGGTGGTCCAGGGCCTCTTGAACCGGTCTCGTGCGAAGCCTGCAATTTGGTATGAGGCATATGCACGAGGGCATCATGCCCAGAAGGGATTTGTAAGAACGTACCGATGTGGTCTGTTTCTCCAGGAAGCATGAGGTTGAGCGTAGAATCGATGCTACCCTTTCTGCCGATGGGCTCACCCTGGGAATGCTGGTATCGAACTCGGTGCCCAGAAAAAGAGCTGTCTTGCTTGCAAAGGGGCAGGACTTCTTCTTGTTTTTGGAGAAACACAACACTTTTAGGAGGTTGATCGTCCTTAAAACTGCTGAGCGTGCCCCTGCGGCGGAACATGCTTTTATGAACCAGTCGTCCAAGTATGGGAAGACTTTTGTTCCTGTCCTCCTGAGCTTTGCAGCTACTGGTGCCAAGCATTTTGTGAAAACTCTTGGTGCCGATTTTAGTCCGAACGGGAGCACTCTGAACTGAAAATGGAGCTCTCCCACCGTGAACCTGAGGAACTGTCTGTGAGCTGGATGGATCGGTATATGGAAGTAAGCGCCCTCCAAGTCTAAAGTTGCCAAGAAGTCATTCTTGTTTAACCAAGGAAGCACTCCTTGCAATGCTACCATCTTGAATTTTAATGTGTTTGATGTATTTGTTGAGCGCCCTCAGGTCTAAGATGGGTCACCTCTGCTTTCTGGAGCAGTTTTTGAATTTCGGACATGCCCTGTTTTAACATGTGAACCCTGTGCGAGGATGGAGGCAGGGAAGGTGGTTGGTCTAGACATTCTAAGGTGTGACCCTCTCCGATCATCTGCAACACCCATTTGTCTGATGTAATTGACGGCCATTGTTGGAAGAACTGGTTTACCCCCCCCCCCACCGGGGTGTAATGTTGAGGGTACAGAAACGGATAGTCAGTTTTGTTTGCCTTGTGACTTCCCCTGGGCAGAGCCACGCCTGCCTCTTTGGAAGTATCTGTTGGAGGAACTTGTTCTCTTGGTACGTGCTACCATGCGCCTTGTGACCATAAGAGGAGCGGCCGTACCCTCTGTATTTAGAAGATGAGCCCCTAAAGGGGCGAAAAGGCTGACTGTGCTTATCCTTGTCCTTTAAAGAACTGATGGCTCGGGCCGTGTCCGATTTGATTCCCTTCAGGTGGTCGTCTATTTTCTTCCCGAAGAGCTCTTGTCCATCAAAGGGCATGTACAATTTCTGCGCTTGGACTTCAGGCCTGAAATTAGTAGCCTTCATCCAGGCCTGCCTTCTGGGTACTGTGCCATGGGCCATCAGTCTGAAGCATGATTCAGCCACATCCACCGCTGCGTCGATCATATGATCAGAGGTTGCTTCACCATCGGCGATTATCGAACTAGCCTCTCCCTGAAGCTCTGGTGGTAACTGCTTAGCCAACTTGGACATGCGTAGCCAAAGCTCGCGATCGTACATCGCAGTCATGGCCATCTCATTACCTGCTCTGATGGTGACGCCGAAGCTGATACTTCCTGACCATGGCTTCAAGCTTACGCCTGTCCTTGTCTGGTGGTGCCGACAGCGGCGAAGCTGGATTGACAAGCTTCTTCCTAGCCGCAACTGTGATAACAGAGTCCTGTTTTGTATGACCTCTCAAGCAAAGCGGCACAGACTCGGGCGCTTTATATTTCTTCTCTGCTCTGGACACCAGAGCCAGGGTAGACAAGGGCGTAGATAAGATCTTAGATCCGGACTCCCAGATGGTGTCGAGGAGAGGAATGGTGGTAATCGTCATCCTGCGTTTGTCCCTGTGCTCATAAAGCACAGATTTCTTTTCTTCTGATGTAACCTGAATTTTGAACAATTCTGCAGCCTTGCCTATTATGGTGTGGAAAGAAACCAGATAATCCAGAGGTGAAGCATCTCCTGGGAAATCTCTCCTCCTGGGCTTCTCGACGATGTACTCGTCCCACTCACTGGCTCCGTCAGGCTCCTGTGTGATTTTGCCTTCTTCTGGATCAGAATTCTCTAAAAGGATCCTCCTGCCAATCCGAGACTGAAACAGAGGACGGCACCATTGTGGGATCCCTATCCGGGGATTGAGGTCTATGCGATTATGGTGGTGGTGATGGGACCCTTGTCGGTGCAGCACTGCAAGTCCTGCTCCTAGACCTTCGAGGAGGGTCAGGTGATTATGCCCTCTTCTGAGGTCTACTCCTATGAGGTAAATTTCTTGATGTGCCTGGAGTTGGAGACATGTCTCTCCGGCGGGTTTCCGGTTCTAAGGGATCAGACGGCCTGCTCTGCTCCCTTTGACGCCTGTAGAACTCATCCATGATCCCCTGTACGGATAATATCAGTATAGGGTCATGAGGATAGTTGGCCTCTTCTGTAAAGGGCTGCCAAGGGGGACTGTGCTGCTTAGGGGAAGGACAAGGTCGTTCTTCCACCACTTCTGCATCTGAAAATTCCTCCTGGAGAATTACATCATGAAGCTCTGCCATGTCCCCCAAAGGAGAAACTTGTGCTACCATTGGCTCAGCAGCTTCAGCAGCCTCAAGGAAACTGTCCTCAATGACAGGTGTCACCCCAGCGTGAGTGGAAGGCGCCTAAGGCTCCAATTCCTCCTTGCTCGATGGTACTTTTCGTCGACGAGCGTCCCACCGACAGTAGTTCCGTTGACGAACGCCGCTTGTATGGTTTCTCCCCCGTCGAGGAGCGTTTCGTCGATTGTGATTTGGATGCGCACTCCCCCGTCAACGAGTGCTCCGTGGACGAGCGTTTCGTGCAGTGCTTCGTGGATGAATGGTGTGTTTCCTTCGTCGATGACTGTTTCAATGACGATAAATCCGATGACGAAGATCTTGCCATAGACGATGTCTTGTGTAATCGTCGTCGATAAGGGTTTCGTCGACGGTGTGGCCGACGACGGGCCTTTATCATTCACATCGCTCGTGGACGGTTTCCCCTTTGAAGAATGCCCCTCCCGGCTTTTTGCAAACTCCTCCTTACCTTTGGAGGTAGATATGGCTGATGAATGTGACTTTCTGGCTCAAGGAGTCCAGTGGAGGTAGAAAGGGTATCAACTCCAGCTTACTCTTACTTTTGGCAATGGGAGAGGAACTCCTTTCCACTGAAGAGGACCTTCTCTTCGAAATGTGCCTCTCAGATGGAATACTGGATTGGACAGGGGCTGTTCTGACAGACTCTTCGTCCGAAAATTGATCCCTGGCTTCCAGCTGTAAAAGAAGTCTTCTGTGTTTATCCTGAAGAGTCTTGTTGGAAAAAGTCTTGTAAATATCGCATTTCTGAATGCCATGCGGATAGAGGCAGTAAATGCAATGTTCATGGGGTCCTTCATGTAGACTAACTTCTTCTTGCACCTCGTGCAGTCCCTGAACAGGGAAGGCTTCTTAACAGCCTGAGGTACAGCCATTGTGAAGAGAAGGTTTACACAATGATTTTGTGTCAAAAAAAAGAGATATTGGTCTTAAGAACACCTGACACCAAAGCCCCTAAATAGGGGAACAAAGTGGAATATATTTGAACAATATATCCCACACAAAAATTAGAAAAAGAATTGAAGAGCTCAGATAACTTAAGGATTCCCTATATCTGTTAGACTGCTGTGAAAAATTTGAAGATGGCTTCTGGGGGCAGAGTTTAAGCCCTGCCACCTGATTGGTTGGGGTTATAAAGGACCAAAGTGAGGTGGAGGGACTACACAATAGAATGGCTCATAGGCCATAATGGGATTTGTACGTGCATTGCTATGCAGCAATGTGTGTATATTAAATCATTTTAATTATTTTTATCACCGAGGATTCCCAGTCTGACGACGGGGCATATTCAAGCATCTGAATCTACGAAAGATCCAATGCTGGAGAATTTGGAGTTTCAGCACAGCAGCAGGGCTTCACCGGGCAAACCAACGGTCCAGGAGTTGCAGCAGGCATCTCTTCCAAGTTCTTCTTCGGATTCCTTCGTCCATTGGTCGACTCTGCCTTCCAAACCAAAAAGCCTGGCCTTTTATGCAGGTTTCACCCATTCATTCCAGCCTAGCTGTCAGTCAACCAGCAGGATGGCCGTCCTTGCCCGACAGCCAGCCAGACAATCACCTAAGAGTGCCTTCTGGTCTCCTAGGAGACTAAGCACAGGGAGTTTCGGGCACCTCCCTAACTTTCTGCCAACACCAGACACCATGGAGCCAGAGGTCTGGTTTGGCGTGCAGAGTAAATCTCAAAAAGGACCTTTCCATAAAGAAATGGCGAAAAAAAGAAGACTGGGACATTATGACAATGGCAGCCTTGGGTGCTTTGCTGCCGCTGCAACCGCAGCCCGCGGTAAATGCACACCACGGTAGTTAAGTAAACCACTGCCACCAGCCATTCATCGAGGAAAGGGTAACGTAAAATGGTTACATGAGAAGCTAGACAAAGGGGATACTAAGTAACCCCTTCAGCAGCCTATTGTGAGACAGTTGTGCTGGGTCTAGAAATTACAAGTGTAAGCAAAGTCAATTTCACTTCATTGCTCTTGGAAACAGTAGTTAATCCAAGACAAGGTATTTAAACCTTGGGAAATCTAAAAGACTTCCCTGAGCCACTGCACTGAAGGTGCTGTGTGACACAATGTAAAAAGATGATGCCTATGGAGTTTGTCAGACTCCACAACCAAAGCAAACAGTGTTCAAAATCACATTACAATACATGAGAGAGTGGGAAAAAGGGGTCTCACTTGCTTCAGGTTAAAGGTTCAAGTCCACAAAATTCTGCAAAGTTGCTGGGGGTCTCTAAATTAGAGAGGAATTTGCACATTCCTGAGAATTCTCCCTAAACTCCTTCTTGTGAGACAGTTAAAGTTTCTTTAGAAAGGGTAGACTTGTCCCTTTAAGACTTGTCTTTGTTCTTCTGAAACTTGTCTCTATGATCGGAACTCTTAGAGGAAGATTTCTTGGAATGAGTAGGCTTTAACAGGCCTTCTGGGACATGTTTTTAACCAGGTGTGATAACCCAGTATTTTTGGACTTCCCAGCCGGTTTCGACGCAATGTGTTGAGTTTCGGCATTGGAAGGGACCGCCGCCTCATCTGTCGACTTTCGGTCGAAGGAGTTTTATGGGCGGCATCCTTTGTTTTAAGGGGTCTGTCATGGGGCAACCGGGACCTTGAGTGCCCACAGCCAGGGAATCTACAGCTCTCCCCCACACGCCGAATCTGGGCATTTGGTCGGTGGTGCTGACGCATCGCCGCAGGGTTTGTGCTTAGTGTGGGAAGAGTAAGTGCTCTTGCCGCCATCTGTCGTACCCACAAAAGAGCCGCAGGCCTGTCTTCTAGGGTCGGGGGCTTGCACTTGGGAAACTGGATGTTCACCGTAGCCCTCGCAGTCCGATAAAACAGCAC
Organism: Ambystoma mexicanum; assembly: GCF_040938575.1. Taxonomy (NCBI): domain Eukaryota; kingdom Metazoa; phylum Chordata; class Amphibia; order Caudata; family Ambystomatidae; genus Ambystoma; species Ambystoma mexicanum. Next base: position 659,302,407 of record NC_090922.1, read on the forward strand.
CGCTGCTGTCCCTGCAACCTCCATGGCAGCCTCGGCCTGCTTGGCGTGATGGGCCCAGCGTTTGGTTCTGCGATCTTTAAGGGTCTTGGGTTTGAAGTGTTTGCAAGCTCGACCGTGCCCTTCGTCGTGGTCGCAGATCAGACACAGGCTTCACACACTGTTTGTCGATCCACAGACATTTTGTATTACATGTGGGTCAGAATTTAAAGGGTGTCCTATCCATGTCTGGGAAAGGAAGCCGGGCGATCGTTGTCTTGTCTTTTCCACAGCGTCGATGAATATGTTGATGTCGGAAGGAAAAGGACAGAAAGAGTAACTATATTTAAACTCATAAGCAAATGGCATCAGCTGAAATTGAACTCTGCAAAACAATTGTCCGCTCACAATGGCGGAAAAAAACAATCTGAGGGACCTAAACGCGCAAAGGAACATTGGCACAGTGGACGTCACACTAGGGATAGTATTACTGGCACACCCTGTCAACGTCCCTTTTCGAGTTTTGAAAACAACTAATACTCTGCAGCTTCCACTAGATGTCGGCCTATGCATAGCATGTGATCTAAGCAGATTTCACAAGCCTCAGATATATATAGATATAGACATAGATATATATCTATATCTGAGGCTTTTGGAATTTCCTTAGATTCACATGCTGTGCATAGGCCGACATCTAGTGGAAGCTGCGGAGTATTACAGTTTGTTTTTCGAAACTCGAAAATGGGCGTCGACACGGCGTGCCAGTAATACTATCCCTAGTGTGACGTCCACTGTACCCAAGAACCCTCACGCGTCTAGGATCCTCAGATTGTATTTTTTCTGACATGAGGTAGCATGAGGAGTAGCGCGAGTACAGATAATCCAAGCAGATAGATAGAAAGGTGGGACTACAAGCAACCATGCGCCTTCTCTCAGAGGGGAGGAAGGGTGGGTCACATGTGAATCTAAGCAGATACAAGCATCAGAAATACGATTACAGTGAGTAATGTATCCCTTCTGAGGCTTGTGGAATCTGCTTAGATCACATGCTGTGCATAGATTAGCGAGCAGTAGCTGAAGAAGGAGGTGGGATGTGAGAAGGGTCATGAGCAAATAAGTGTCTTAGAACCGCTTGTCCCACTTGTGTATCTGCCTTGGAATGGGCGTCAATGGAGTAATGCTGAGTAAAAGTGTGAATAGAGCTCCAAGTAGCTGCTTTGCAAATGGTGTCAAGGGGTACATTTGCAATGAAAGCCAGAGTGGCCGCAATGCCTCTAGTAGAGTGGGCTCTTGGCGTGAAAGGCAGAGTTCTTTCAGAGAGTGAGTAACACAGCTGGATACAGTTAATAATCCACTTCGAGATGGCACCTTTAGAGACGCGATCCCCCTCTCTGCCTGTAGCTACGGAGACAAACAGTTGATCTGTTTTTCTTAGCGGTCTGGTCTTATTTACATAGTAGAGGACCGCCCTACGCACATCTAGGGTGTGTAGTTTCACCTCAGCCGAGCTTTGAGGGTCCTGGAAGAAAGCCTGAAGCTCGATGGACTGGTTTACATGGAATTTTGATATAAATTTAGGTGAGAACCTAGGGTGTGTGCGTAAAACCAGTTTGTCTTTATGGACAGTAAAGAAGGGATCCTGCACTGACCGAGCCTGAATTTCACTGACCTTTCTTATAGAAGTAATAGCTACTAAGATGGCCGTTTCATAAGTCAGGTGTTTGAGACTGCTTTTATGCATGGGATCGAAAGGGGGTCCCATGAGCTTGGCTAGCACTACATTAAGGTCACACTCTGGTGGTGGGTTTGAAATAGGAGGGTGAAGTCTCTTTACTCCTTCCATAAAGGCTTTAACTACTGGTACTTTCCACCACGAAACCTTGCTATGGGAAGTGGTGTATGCCGACAGGGCTGCCAGGTGTACTTTCAGTGAGTTAAAAACCAATCCTGCATCTAGCAGGTGGAGCATGTATGTAACAATAGTGGAAGGAGTGCAATCAACAGGGTTGATTTGTCTACTCTGGCACCAGATAACAAACCTCTTCCACTTGTCAAAGTAACAGTGCCTTGTGTTTGGTTTCCTAGATTCCTTTAGGATGTCCATACACCTCTGTGGCAAATTGAGATGTCCAAATTCTATGACCTCAGGAGCCATGCTGCCAGGTTCATTGAGTTGGGTTGCTGGTGCACTGTTTGACCTTGGTGCTGGGACAGTAGGTTGTACAAGGCTGGACGTTTGATGGGCTTGCACACCGCCATCCTGCGTAGGTGTGGGAACCACGGTTGTCTTGCCCACATGGGAGTAACTAGGACGAGCGTCATCGACTCTCTGTTCATCTTGTTCACCACTTTCCTGATGAGGAGTTGGTGGAAAAGTGTACGCAAACATCCCTGACCAGTTCATCCACAGGGCGTTCCCCTGGGAGTCTGGTTGGAGGAACCTGGATGGAAATCCTGGGCATTGTCTGTTTTCGCTTGTGGCGAATAAGTCTATAGTGGGGAAACCCCACTGAGAGAAGATATCTTCTATGACCTCTTTGTGCAGAACCCATTCGTGTTCCTCTGGGAGGGAGTATCTGCTCAGAGCATCCGCTAGGGAATTGAACTCCCCTGGAACATGTTGTGATGACAGGAAGATGTTCCGTCTGAGTGCCCATATCCAGATTTTCTGGGCAAGCTTGGACAGATTTGGCGAACGAGTCCCTCCTTGCTTGTTCAGGTAGAACATGGCTGTTGTGCTGTGCGTCCGGATTTGCACTGACAGGTTTAGTAGGTGGGGCTCGAAAGCTTGAAGCGCTCTGAATACTGCCAGAAGCTCTAGCAGGTTGATGTGGTTCTTGGCCAGAGGGAGACCAGAGACCCTGAGCTGTGTGGTGGAGATGGTGAGCTCCCAACCCCGTCAGACATGCATCAGTAGTGACTATTGCCTGTACTTTGGGATCGTAAAAGGGTTTCCCCTGTGCGAGATGCTCTCTTGTCCACCAGTGAAGGCTTTGTACTAGTGTTGGCGAAACGACCACTAGATCGTCCCACTGACCACTTGCCTGAGACCACTGTTTCGCCAGCCATTCCTGCATGGACGCATCCGCAGGTGCGTGTGCGGGACCAGGTAAATACATGACGCCATCATTCCCAGTAAACACATTGCTTTGCGTACCGTTATTTGGCGACCAGACTGATAATGCGGAATTTGCAGTAGTATATTCAGAATTCTTTCCTCTGAAGGAAAGGTCAACCCCTCTTGAGTATCTAGGATTGCTCCTAGGAACTGTTTGGAGGTGCTTGACACCAGGCTTGACTTTTTCTCGTAGATTGAGAAGCCTAACTCGTGGAGGAGGTCGATAGTCCTTTGAATGTTTGTCCTGCAAATTACTGGGGTTTCCCCCGTTATGAGCAAGTCGTCCAGATAAGGGTACACCGGGATTGCCTCCCTGCATAGGTGTGCAGCCGCCACCACTAGTTCCTTGGTGAATACCCTTGGTGCTGAAGCTATCCCGAAGGGCAGTACCTTGAATTGGTAGTCTCGACTGTCCACCTTGAAGCGCAAGTACCTTCTGTGCGCTGGGAACATGGAAATATGAAAATAAGCAACTTTCATATCCAAGGTTGACAAGTAATCCCCCTTTTTTAGGAGGGGGATTACCTCTTGTAGCGTAGTCATACGAAACTTTTGGGGCTTGACATACTTGTTGGCAGGCCTTAAGTCCAATACTGGGCGCATTGTCAAATCTTTCTTTGGCACAAGGACTTAAGTTGAATAAATACCCTTGTTTACCTGGTGTCCCGGGACGAGTTCTATCGCGTCCTTTTCTAGCAGAATGGCGATCTCCTCGAGGAGAATCTTCTGATGTTCTAAAGAGTGTACTCTTTGTCGTGGAGTATGGTTCCGGGGACGCTGCAGTAGTTCTATATAGTACCCTGTGGATACTGTTGACAGCACCCATCTGTCTGATGTGATCCCTTCCCAAGCCTGGGTGAAGTTGGAAATGCGTCCCCCTACTGGGGTTGCATGAGAAGGGACCCTGAACTGAGCGTCACTGCTTTGGTGGAGGCGTGCCGCCTCCCTTGCTGTGGCTGCCTCTGCCTTTACCACAACCTCTCCTATTACCCCTGCCGTAACCCTGGGTAGACTGTTGGCTGTTGTTCCACTGTGTACCCTGCCCCTGGGAATAGTTAGATCCTCTCTGGGAATTTTGGCCGAGTGGGCGACGAAAATTACTATTCCCTCTCTGGTTAGGGGGGTTTATTGGTTAACTGGCCAAGGGACTTGAGTGTCTCGTATTCGTACTTGGCATTCTTCAGTGGTCTTCGACCGCCTTACCAAACAACAGATCGGCTTCCACCGGTTTGTCCAACAATGATGCCTGGGTTTCTGCCTTAAAACCAAACTGCCGTAACCACGCATGTCTCTTGATAATCGTGCCTTCTGCTATCAATCTGCCTGCGTTGTCCGCGGCGTCAAAGGTTGCTTTCAAAATGCAACCAGACACGGATCTACCCTCTGCGGATATCCGAGATAACTGGCCCTTTAAAGGTTCAGGAGCAGAGGCTATGAGTGCCGCGACTTCTTCCCACTGATGGCAGTTGTAGCTGGCCAACAGGGTGGTGGAGTTTGCAATCCTTGCTTGATAGGCGGACGTTGAGGCTACTTTCCTGCCAAAACCATATAGTTTTTTGCTCTCCTTGTCGGGAGGAGCTTCGGACGATGACAAGGGTGTTCCAGCCCTATTACGAGTGTTAGTGACAACTAGGGAGTCTGGCTTCAGATGTCCTCTTATATAGAGAGGGTCAGACTGGGCTGCCCTGAAAAGTTTTTCAACCCTGGTATTGACTGCTCTGGTGAGGTTCGGGTTCACCAGGGACGGGTCTATTCTTCGCTGAATGGACTTAAGGATAGGGATGGTCTGGGCAACAGGCCTCCTTTCTCCCACTAACTCCTCTGCGAAGTCCCTCTCCTCCTGGACACCGTGGGTGTCAATATGGAAATGTTCTGCTGCACGTGCGAGAACCTCGTTTAGGAGGGCTTGGTTATCGACAGGGGAGTCGGTAACCGGGGCTTCGTTTTCTAACGGGGAATCTACTCTGTAGGTTTCAGGGTCTTCATCTTCTTGGTCCTCATCCCCATAGTAGCCCGTCCCGGTTTGCTCTTCTACCATGCCAAATTCTTGGTCCTCACCAAAGGAAGCCTCTCCTTGATACAGTGAGTATGGTCTTGAGTATGGTTGTACCTCGAAGGGGTCTGTAGACCTTATCGGTGTTTCAAACCGGGGCTTCTTACTCGGGGGGGGGATAGGATCTTTAGAGCCTGAGGGTGTTGCCCCTTGTGGATCATACGAAAGGAAATAGTCTGGATTTTTATCGTAAAAATCAGCCAAAGAAGACATCCTTGACATGACCCTATCTATGTCTTCACTGGACCATTTTTTGGAACTGGGAATGACTCTCTCAGCAAGTCTCGGGGATTTATCTTGAGTAGATTTGCTGGTTTTAGACATATCAGCAGACCTGGTCTTGTCTGTCTGTTTAGGGGGAGTGGTGTGTTTAACAGGTGTGGAAGAGTGCAAAGGCTGCTTCTTCTGCGGTTTTCCCCCCTCCCCGAGAGTGGAAAAATGTTTTCCCTGTCCTTTTGTGGCTCCGGAGGTTTTCGACGCCTGGTGTCGAGGATCGGGGGTAGGGTCCCTGTCCTTCGAGCGTGGGGCCTCGCTGATTTTGTCTGCGGGCTCCGACTCCTGGAGCGCGGCCTGGGGGTGGAAGTCGTCTTCGTCCTCCGACGATCGAACTTCTGTTAGCCTAGGGAGCGAGGCACTCTTGGCAAGAGTGGATGATTGCCTGGAGTCATGCGGCGATCTCGATCGAGAACGCCCAGAGGACACCGAATCGGACCGTTCTATTTGTGCCTCTTTCCGAGAACTCGACGTCGAGTCTCGGTTGGACTTTGTGCGTTTAGTGTGTGTGGTGTGTGAAGCGCTTGTGTCGCCGGGGGTCTTCCCCATAGCCGCCGTGCCGGACGACCTTCCGAGGTCGGGGAATTGCGCTCGGCTGTCTTTCGATGCCGTAATGCCCTCGCCGTCCGAAAGTACAGCGTCGCTGCCGTCGCTGAAGTTGCCCTCCGCTGCCATGGCCGCCTGCCTGGCGTGGTGGGCCCAACGCTTCGAACGGTCCTTAAGTGTCTTAGGTTTAAACCTACTACACGCTCTGCAGTTCGCTTCGGGGTGGTCCCTCGGCAAGCAGAGATTGTACGTGGCGTGCCTGTCGACCCAAGGGTATTTGCGATTTTACTTGGGGCAGAATTGAAAAGGGGTACCCTCCATATGCACTTTGAGGCAGCGGGCTGTTAAGTGTAGGAATGTATAAGGTGTACCTATATACCAAGAGTGTAGAGTATGTACAATCCCCCACTCTCCCTACTTGCAAGGCCGAGGCCAGAGGCCTTCCAAGGCCCGGGCCGAGGCCAGAGGCCTTCCGAAGCCCAAATCCGTCGTGCAGCAGCCGACTGTCGATTTCTTCTCCAGCCGGCGTCGAGTGTCGAAGCTCGACGTTGGGATGGGGAAGGATGTAAGTAAATTAATATTTTAGCAAAAGTATGGCTAAGGCCAGGGGACTCCGCAAAATGCTTCCGACCAGTATGGCGGAAAAAAACAATCTGAGGATCCTAGACGCGTGAGGGATCTTGGGTACAGTGGACGTCACATTAGGGATAGTATTACTGGCACGCCCTGTGTCGACGCCCATTTTCGAGTTTCGAAAAACAAACTGTAATACTCTGCAGCTTCCACTAGATGTCGGCCTATGCACAGCATGTGATCTAAGCAGATTCCACAAGCCTCAGAAATCTATATATATATTTATATGAGATACATTACTCACCGTAATCGTATTTCTGATGCTTGTATCTGCTTAGATTCACATGCTGTGCATAGGCAGACATCTAGTGGAAGCTGCAGAGTATTACAGTTTGTTTTTCGAAACTCAAAAAGGGCGTCGACACAGGGCGTGCCAGTAATACTATCCCTAGTGTGATGTCCACTGTACCCATGATCCCTCACGCGTCTAGGACCCTCAGATTGTATTTTTTCTGACATGAGGTAGCATGAGGAGTAGCACGAGTACAGATAATCCAAGCAGATAGATAGAAAGGAAAGACTACAAGCATCCATGCACCTTCTCTCAGAGGGGAGGAAGGGTGGGTCGCATGTGAACCTAAGCAGATACAAGCATCAGAAATACGATTACGGTGAGTAATGTATCTCTTTTGAGGCTTGTGGAATCTGCTTAGATCACATGCTGTGCATAGATTAGCGAGCAGTACTTGAAGGAGGTGGGATGTGAGAAGGGTCATGAGCAAATAAATGTCTTAGAACCGCTTGTCCCACTTGTGTATCTGTCTTGGAATGAGTGTCAATGCAGTAGTGCTGAGTAAAAGTGTGAATAGAGCTCCAGGTAGCTGCTTTGCAAGTGGTGTCAAGGGGTACATTTGCAATGAAAGCCAGAGTGGCCCCAATGCCTCTTGTAGAGTGGGTCCTAGGCGTGAAAGGCAGTGTTTTTTCAGAAAGTGAGTAACACAGCTGGATACAGTTAACAATCCACTCAGAGATGGCACCTTTAGAGACGCGATCCCCCTCTCTGCCTGTAGCTACGGAGACAAACAGCTGATCAGCTTTCCTTAGCGGTCTGGTCTTGTTTACATAGTAGAGGACCGCCCTACGCACATCTAGTGTGTGTAGTTTCACCTCAGCCGAGCTTTGTGGGTCTTGGAAGAAAGCCGGAAACTCGATGGACTGGTTCACGTGGAATTCTGAAATAAACTTAGGTGAGAACCTAGGGTGTGTGCGCAAAACCAGTTCATCTTTATGGACAGTAAAGAAAGGATCTTGCACTGAGAGCCTGAATTTCACTGACTCTTCTTATAGATGTAACTGCTACTAAGAAGGCCGTTTTGTAAGTCAGGTGTTTGAGACTGATTTTGTGCATGGGCTCTAATGGGGGGCCCATGAGCTTAGATAGCACCACGTTAAGGTCCCATCCTGGTGGTGGGCTTGAAATAGGAGGGTGAAGTCTCTTTACTCCTTCCATGAAGGATTTAACTACTGGTACTTTCCACCACGACACCTTGTTATGGGAAGTGGTGTATGCCGCCAGAGCTGCCAGGTGTACCTTCAGTGAGTTAAAACCTAGTCCTGCATCCAGCAGGTGGAGCATGTATGTAACAATAGTGGAAGGAGTGCAATCAACTGGGTTGGTTTGTTTATTCTGGCACCAGATAACAAATCTCTTCCATTTGTCAAAGTAGCAGTGCCTCGTGTTTGGCTTCCTAGATTCTTTTAGGATGTCCATACACCTCTGTGCTAATTTGAGATGTCCGAACTCTATGACCTCAGGAGCCATGCTGCCAGGTTCATGGAGTTGGGTTGAGGATGCACTGTTTGACCTTGGTGCTGGGACAGTAGGTTGTACGAGGCCGGAGGTTTGATCGGTTCGCACGCGGCTAATCTGCGTAAGTGTGGGAACCACGGTGGTCTCGCCCACATGGGAGCAACCAGGACGAGCGTCATCGCCTCTCTGTTCATCTTGTTGACCACCTTCCTGATGAGGAGTTGGTGGAAAAGCGTACGCAAACATTCCTGACCAGTTCATCCACAGGGCGTTCCCCTGGGAGTCTGGTTGGGGGAACCTGGATGCAAATCCTGAGCATTGTCCGTTTTCGCTTGTGGCGAATTGGTCTACAGTGGGGAAACCCCACTGAGAGAAGATCTGGTCTATGACTTCTCTGTGTAGACACCATTCGTGTCCTTCTGGGAGGGGGTCTCTGCTTAGAGCATCCGCTAGAGAATTGAGATCCCCTGGAACATGTTGCGATGACAGGAAGATGTCCCGTCTGAGTGCCCATTTCCAAATTTTGACAGATTTGGCGAACGAGTCCCTCCTTGCTTGTTCAGGTAGAACATGGCTGTAGTGCTGTCCGTCCGGATTTGCACTGACAGATTTAGCAGGTAGGGCTCGAACGCTTGAAGCGCTCTGAATACTGCCAGAAGCTCTAGCAGGTTGATGTGATTCTTGGCCACTGAGTGAGACCAGAGACCCTGAGCTGTGTGGTGGAGATGTTGAGCTCCCCACCCTGTCAGGCATGCATCGGTTGTGACTACCGCCTGTATTCCGGGATCGTAAAAGGGTTTCCCCTTGGACAGATTTTCTCTTGTCCACCAGTTTAAGATTTGTACAAGTGTTGGTGAAATGACCACTAGATCGTCCCACTGACCACTTGCCTGAGACCACGGTTTGGCCAACCATTCCTGCATGGGACGCATGCGCAGGCGCGCGTGGGGGACCAGGTAAATACAGGACGCCATCATGCCCAGCAACCGCATTGCTTTGCGTACCGTTATCTGGCGACTGGACTGATATTGCGGAATTTGCAGCAGTATATTCCTAATTCTTTCCTCGGAAGGAAAGGTCAACCCCTCTTGAGTGTCTAGGATAGCTCCTAGGTACTGTTTGGAGGTGCTTAGCACCAGACTTGACTTTTTCTCGTTTATTGAGAAGCCCAATTCGAAGAGGAGGTTGATTGTCCTTTGAATATTTGTTCAGCAAATTACTGGGGTCTCCCCTGTGATGAGCCAGTCGTCCAGGTAAGGGTACACCGGGATTGCCTCCCTGCGTAGGTGTGTTGCTGCCACCGCCAGTACCTTGGTGAATACCCTTGGAGCCGAAGCTATCCCGAAGGGCAGTACCTTGAACTGGTAGTGCCGACTGTCCACCTTGAAGCACAAGTACTTTCTGTGTGCTGGGAACATGGAAATATGAAAATAGGCATCTTTCATGTCCAATGTTGCCATGTAATCCCCCTATTTTAGGAGGGGGATTACCTTTTGGAGAGCAGCCATGTGAAATTTTTGGGGCTTTATATACTTGTTTGCAGGCCGTAAGTCCAATACTGGGCGCATTGTCAAATCTTTTTTTGGCACAAGGAAGTTGAATAAATACCCTTGTTTATCTGGTGTCCCGGGACGAGTTCTATCGTGTCCTTTGCTAGCAGATTGACGATCTCCTCGAGGAGGATCTTCTGGTGTTCCAAAGAATGTATTCTTTGTTGTGGAGGATGGTTCCGGGGCCGCTCTAACAGTTCTATGCAGTACCCTGCAGATACTGTGGACAGCACCCATCTGTCTGATGTGATCCCTTCCCAAACTTGGGTGAAGTTGGAAATGCGTCCCCCTACTGGGGTTGCGTGAGAAGAGACCCTGAACGGAGCGTCACTGTTTTGGTGGAGGCATGCCGCTTCCTCTACTGGGACTGCCTCTACCCTTACCATGTCCTCTTTTATTACCCCTGCCATTACCCTGGGTAGACTGTTGGTTAACGGTGTACCCTGCCCCTGGGAATAGTTAGATCCTCTCTGGGAATTTTGGCCGCGTGGGCGACGAAAATGGCCATTCCCTCTCTGATTAGGGGGTTTATTGGTTAGTTGGCCTAGGGATTTGAGTGTCGCATAGTAGTCCTTGGCATTTTGCAGCGAGTCCTCGACCGCCTTACCAAACAGATCCGGCTCCACCGGTTTATCTAACAATGATGCTTGGGTTTCAGCTTTGAATCCAGACTGCCGTAACCAAGCGTGTCTCTTGATTTTATTTTCAAATTTCTTTATTGGGATTTATGTATTAAAACAGTTAAATCATTGAGTCAAGCAATCACAACGGTAATAATCAGGAGTAATCAAAATAGGCCACTTGTGCATTAATGATTAAACAGAAAAAACAAAACAATAACAACATTAACAAGTCTCCATATGGTCAATGATGTAAGCAACATGGGGGGGTCGAGCAGCAAGTGAGCACAGGTTAGGTGCTGTGCCAGTATTATTTACCAGATATCTTGTGTCAACAGGGGCTAGTTGCTCAAGGGGGTTTATCATCGTTAGAGGGGTTAAGTAAGGCCCAGGTAAGAGTTTTCCAGGCAGCAAGTCCCAAGCTCGTGTCTTCAGGGGATGTGGTGAGGCCGTTCTCCCAAGCTGAGGTTTCTGCCTCTATCCAGCGCTCCAGTTCGTTGTGCCATACCTGGTATTGTGGGCCTCCAGGTCGCTTCCAAGCCATAGCAATGGTCCTTTTGACCAGAATGCATACCAGGTCCATGAGCTTGACTGAGTGTTTGAACTTGGCCAGTCTGGGATACGTTCCAAGAAGGCACTCTTTCGGGGTCCATTCATATCTGGTCATGCCTGCCTCGCTACATAGGAGTTCCACTCCCGCCCAAAGTCGTCGGACCTTGACACATCCCCAGAACATGTGTAAAAGATTTGCTCCGTCTCTGCCACACCATGGGCAGTTATGCTGGGGTAGATGATATATTTTGGCTATTCTAAGCGGTGTCAAGTATGTTCTGTATAGCATGTTGAGTTGTATCAATTTGAATCTGGAATTTCTGGATACCGCATTAGGGAACGCTAGTGCTCTGCCCCATTCGGCTTCGGACAGTTCGTGACCCAGGTCTCTCTCCCATTTGGTTTTGAGATCTTGACTATGGGGGTTGGGCCTGTCAATTAGGTGACTATATATACGGGAGACAGGCCTCCATCCATCCCCCAGGCCATATAGGTGTGTTATGAAGGGGTCAGTTTCAGGCTCCTCAGGCCACGTGTCCCATTTAGTCTTAGCCAATTTACGTATCTTTATGTACCAGAGGAATTGACCAGCCGGGACGCCATCGTCAGATTGCAAGGAGGAGAAATCCCGGAAGGTGCCCTCATTGTATAGATCCCCCCAAGTGTATACTCCCATCCTTTCCCAGTGTCGAATGGAGGCAAGGTCCACCGAGTTCTGGCATAGGTCGGCTAAGAGCGGTATGTCCGGGTTATATCGGTGTTTCAAGTGAAGAAGACTTTTAACCCTTTGCCATACCTGACGGCCCAGGGTAGCTAAGAAAGGAATCCCATCTACAAGACGTTGAGGGGCCCAAATGAGTTCGTTTAATCGGAATGGAGCAATCGGGTGTTGTAAAAGCAGTGTTTCGGAGGTAACATCATCATCTAGCCATTTGGCCACGAAGCTTAGTTGGGCAGCCAGGTAATAACGTTCCAGATCAGGGAGCCGAATGCCTCCTTGCTCGTAAGGGAGGGTCAGCGTGGATAATGCAAATTTGTGCCTACTAGTGCCCCACAGGAAGTCTTTAAGTATCTTTCCTAAAAGACGGAAGAAGGGAGTTCTAATGTAGTAAAAAATATTTTGGAAACCGTAGAGGAATCTGGGGAGAACAATCATCTTAATGATGGCAGCCCTGCCCATCATGGATAGGGGGAGGCGAGCCCAGAACCCAATTGACTTGCGCAAGGGAGGCAGCGCCGCTACCGTGTTGTTGGCGTGCATGAGTTCAGGCGTGTGATAAATATTGATGCCCAGATAGCGGAAAGTGGTGGGACACCAACCTATACCCAGGGAGGGGAGTTCAGCAACATGTGTATTCCGGAGGGCGCCCAACGGAAACAGGCAAGACTTGTGTTTGCTGAAGTGTATTCCTGATACCTTGGCAAAGTTGCCGAGGACCTCCAACATGGTTGGGACATTCAGCTGCGGGTCCCTCACATAAAGGAGAACATCATCCGCATATAGGGAAATTATGTGGTCCACCCCGTCAATCCTTATACCAGCATCAAAGAATTGTTTCCTAAAGTAAATGGCAATGGGTTCAAGCCCGATTATATATAGCATGGGGGAGAGCGGACAGCCCTGCCTTGTGCCCCTTTGTATATCCCATGCCGTGGAGATGAGCCGACCAGTTTTCACCCGTGCTCGCGGTTTGGTGTAGAGAACTGTGATCCATCGAATGAATCGCTCACCGAAACCAAACTCCCTAAGTACCGCAATCAGCCACTCCCAAAAAATTGAATCGAACGCTTTGATGGCGTCCAAAGAAAGCAAAGCGTGGGATTTCCCTGTGTGAGTGGGATGTGACAATACGTGTTGTAATCTGCGCAGATTGGCAGTGGTGTTTCGGCCCGGCACAAAGCCACTCTGGTCGGGGTGTACCACCTCTCCGATCACCCTGGACAGCCGCTTAGCCAGAATGGTTGTGAGGATTTTAACATCATAATTGAGCATGGCGAGAGGGCGATAGGAATCACAGTCATCTGCAGGCTTACCAGGCTTGAGGAGCGGAACCACCAAAGTCTCGCGCATGCTCCCAGGCAGGATGCCCGACTCATAAGCTTCTAGGAACACCTCGTGTAGCAGTGGGGACAGTTCTGGCTCGTAGGTTTTGTAAAATTCGGCGGGTAGCCCGTCACTACCCGGAGCTTTGCAGGTAGCCAGAGACTTGATGGCGTCTTTTATGTCATCTATGTTGATATCAGCATCCAGAGCCTCCTTATGTGGCAGCGGGAGTAGGGGCAGACCAATTTCGTCCAGGGTGTTTGCGATTTCCTCGGGGGGCACCATATCAGTGTGGGAGTATAGTCGGGTGTAGAACTGCCCGAAGGTGTCGTTAATTCCCTGTTGGGAACGTTGTGGCTTGCCATCGGCATCTCTTAGGGCTGTGGTCGAGTACTTAGGGTGTTCTTTCTTACACAGCCAGGCGAGTAGCCTACCCGGCTTGTCGGCATGGGCATGCGCTTTGTTGGTTCTGGTGATGTAATCAAATTTGGCCAGCCTGTCCCAAGCTTCCTTACAGGCGGCCCTAGCACTGGCCAGCTTGTCCTCCTGTGGATGGGGGTCCAGGGTGTTGGATTCTAGCTGTTCAATTTCAGTTTCTAATAATTCAAGTTCGGTTCTGAGGTGTTTCCTCGTGCCTCCAGCCTTTGCTATGATCTCTCCCCTTACAACCACTTTGAGGGCATCCCAGACCGTGCTTAGGTGGTCAACACTGTCTTTATTCTCACTGATGTAGTTCTCTAGAGATTCTCTGAGGCTTTCCTTGAACTCCGGGTCTTTAAGTGCCTCGGTGGGCATCCTCCATGTAGGTATGGGAGATCTGGGTCCAGTGATATTCCATTCAATTACCAGGGGAGAGTGGTCGGAGATGGTGCGACCCAGGTAGTTAGAGGAGTCAATCTGGGGGAATCTCTCTCTGCCGGTGAAGAGATAGTCGATTCTGGTGTGAAGGTTATGTGGCGAGGAGTAGAAGGAATAGCCCCGATCCCCGGGGTGTTGTTCCCGCCAGATGTCAACCAGGTCTAGTTGGTGTAGCGTGGCGTTCATGGCGGTGGTAGCGGTTGAGGGGCCCGCCAAGGGGGGGGCCGACCTGTCAAGCACAGGGTCGCTGACGCAATTAAAGTCGCCTCCCCAGATAAGGAATGCATCTCTATAGGGCGCAATCTTTGTGCATAGCATAGTGAGGTGCGCAGGGATGTTGTTGTTGGGGAGGTATGAATTTACAATGCATATCTCTGTTTGTTCAATGTGGCCCAAGAGTATAACATACCTTCCATCAGGGTCCAGTTCGGCTTTGGTGAGCTGGAAGGGGATGTGGGGACTGATCCAGGTGAACACCCCTCTGGCGAATTTGGAGTATGTGGACCCGAACCCCTGTCCGCCCCAGTATGATTCAAGTGCCGCCATGGATTCCTTGGTTAAGTGGGTTTCTTGTAATAGGGCCACCTCTATCTTTTTTCTGTGTAGGTAGGATTTTATTCTGTTCCGGCGTAAGTAGGTACCCAAACCCCTCACATTCCAGGTGGCGATTTTAAGGTGTGTGGACATGATGGTGGCAAAGGGGCTGGGGCACTGAGCCCGTGGCGGTCTCAACCCTCCTCAAACCAGCTCCATGTGCTGTGCAGCTGCCCCCTGGGTCTGTGCTCTGCAATCTTCCTGCTGACCTTGATTGTTGCGTTGGTGTGCCAATCGGAGACTTATGAACAAATTTAACTCCCACTCGAACAGGTGGATTGAACAAGAAAGTTAACTGTGTGTTGCCCCCAGCAGCTGTTCTGGGAGGACAACGCTCGGGGGCTACCGCTACCCATCGGCCTGTCCAGGTCATGTGGTGCGTTTGTGGTGTAGGCCTTGGGCCAGCCATGCTTGGGGTGGGTTGTGGCGATGCCCGTGGGTTGGTCCGTAGAGCTCCCGTCCTTGAAGGAGCCAGTCAATTGTCGCTGTAAAAAGGACTATTTGGAGTTAGCCGTTGGGTGTCGGGATGCAATCCTCTCCCTCTGCCAAATTGTTGTGCTCCATCCACATGGTGGCTGCGGCCGGGGTCTCCACGTAGACGGCTTTGCCTTTGTATAGTATCTTGAGGCGCGAGGGGTACAGGAGCATGTATTTGAGGCCGAGCTTCCGCAGTTGGGCTTTGACGGGAATGAATGAGTTCCTGGCTCGCTGCACTTGCGAGGTATAGTCGGGATAGATTACGATCTTGGAGCCATCTCGTCTGATCACACCTCCTTCCCTTGAGAATTTGAGGATCGTTTCCCTGTCACGGAAGTTTAAGATCTTGGCGATCATTGGGCGAGGGTGCGATCCCGGAGGGGGTCGCTTTTGTAGGGCGCGGTGGGCTCTCTCGACAGAGAAGCCCTGTGTGAGCTTACCAGCCCCGACTTCCTGCATAAGTAAGGACTCGATAAATTCTGTGGGGTCTGTGCCTTCCATCCCCTCCGGAACGCCAAGGACTCTGATGTTATTTCGGCGTGCCCTTCCCTCTGCTTCCTCCAATCTCGCTTCAAGATGAGCCACTTGTCTCTCAAGTGTGATGACTTTTTGCTTTAAGTCCTTGGCAGTATCTGTGGTGTCCTGTAAGTTTATTTCCACCTTGCCCATTCTTTCCGCTAAGTTGCGGGCGTCTTGACGGATGAGCTGCATGTCCACCTTGAGTTCATCTATCCTGGTCTCCATGCACGTTTGGAGCGCTGCGATAGCCTGTAGCACCTGGGCGTTGCTGGGGTCGGCAGCGGTTGTCGGGGGTTCAGTCTGTGTGGGGATCTCAAATTGGCTGGGCAGTTTGGGTTTAGCCCCTGAGAACGAGTCCATGATTGTTGCACCCCTGTTCTTGTTGCGAGAAGTAGACATTTTTGGCCCTCCTGGTGTTGTGGCGGCAGGAATGGGCCCCCAAACAGCGCCCAGGCAGTGTAAGGCAAAGTGAGCCACACAGAACGGCGTGTTTCAGTGAAGTTCAGCGGTATTCTTTGGCGGCACAAGGGGTGTAGGTAATTGTGTGGCTCGGTTCAGAATATTCCCCCAGTAGTTAGGGTCTGCAGGCTTACCAGTGGATCTTTGTATGAGCTGTTCGCGCCTCGGCCGCCCGGTTAACTGTTCAGGGCGAGAGGAGGAGGGCCCGCGTAGTACGCCGCGGCGACAGGGGCCTGCCTGGGTCGCCGCCGCCTCGACCCACGCAGCACCCCGCGGCCAGCAGATCGCCGACGGGTATCCCTGGTGGTGGCACCTCGTGTCTCCTCCGCGACGGTCCCGGAGCCGCGGATATGGCTCCCTCCGCTCCCCTGGACAATGCAGAGGGTATCTCGTGTGTTCGGGGTCCCCGGCAGCGGGACGTCTCCCGAGGAGTAGGGAGATGCAAGTGTGTCCGGTTTTACGGGCGGTGTCCTCACTGGGGACCTTCCGCTCAGTTCACAGGGACAGGGGAGGCGGCGCCCAATGGATTGTCTCCCTGATGCCTCGCTGCTTGCTCGATCCGTCCCTCCGTCAGGCCCTGCCGCCGTCCGCCATCTTGTTTCACCCGGGGGCACCGATACAAAAGCTGCGTTTTCGGGAACGCCGGTTCCGATTCTTCTCGATCCCGCGCCGGGTGGAGTCGGAATCACTTCCCCCTCCTGGGTGTGAGTTTGGCTCTTGATCGGGTCGAGAATATAGGTCGAATAAAGGATCTAGGCCAGGATCGAGACGGGAGCTCCACACAGTCACGTCTTTACGCCATCAGCGCTGGCCACGCCCCGTGTCTCTTGATAACAGTTCCTTCTGCTATCAACCTGGCGGCGTTCTCCGCGGCATCAAAGGTTGCTTTTAAAATGCATCCAGACACTGCTCTTCCCTCCGTCGAAACTCGTGCCAGCTGGCTCTTTAAGGGTTCTGGGGTGGAGTCTATGAGTGCCGCGACTTGTTCCCACTGATGGCAGTTGTAGCTGGCCAACAGGGTGGTGGAGTTTGCAATCCTTGCCTGGTAGGCGGACGTGGAGGCTACTTTCCTGCCCAAACCATACAGTTTCTTGTTCTCCTTGTCGGGAGGAGCTTCGGACGATGACAAGGGTGTTCCTGCCCTCTTACGGGTGTTTGTAACAACCAGGGAGTCTGGCTTCAGATGCCCCCTTATATACAGTGGGTCTGATTGGGCTGCCTTGAAAAGTTTCTCAACTCTGGGGTTCACTACCCTGGTGTGGTTAGGATTTACGAGTGAAGGGTCTATTCTTTGACTAGACTTCAGGATAGGGATGGCCTGAGCAACAGGCCTCCTTTCTCCCACTAACTCCTCGGCGAAGTCCCTCTCCTCTTGAGCACCCTGGGTGTCAATGTGGAAGTGTTCAGCTGCACGAGACAGAACTTCATTCAGGAGAAGTTGGTTGTCGACAGGGGAGTCGGTAACCGGGGGTTCCTTCTCTACCGGGGAATCTACTCTGTAGGTTTCTGGGTCGTCATCATCCTCTTCTTGGTCCTCATCATCCCCATAGTAGCCCGTACCAGTTTGTTCTTCCAACATGCCCAAATCTGGATCCTCACAAAAGGATGTCTCTCCTTGATACTGAGAGTAGGGCTGTACATAGAAGGGGTCCGAAGACGTGTTGGTGTTTCAAACCGGAACTTTTTACTTGGAGGTATAGGATCCTTAGAGCCTGAGGGTGCTGACCCGTCGGGAGTATAAGAGAGGAAGTGTTCAGGGTTTTTTGCGTAAAAATATGGCAATGATGACATCCTTGACATGAACCTGTCTATGTCATCACTAGACCATTCTCTAGAACTGGGAATGACTTTCTGGAATTTTCTCTGGCTTATCCTGACTAGACTTGGAGGTCTGAGCAGGGGTCTTTGTGATAGCAGAAGACTTGGCTGTCTGTTTATGAGGAGTGGAGTGTTTTACAGGTGTGGAAGTAGGCAGAGGCTGCTTCCTTTGTTGTTTTCCCCCTCCCCGTGAGTGGAAGAGTGTTTTCCCTGTTTTTTCGCCCCTTCGGAGCCTTTTGACACCTGGCGTCGAGGTTCGGGGGTAGTGTCCCTATCCTTCGAGCGTGGAGGTAAGGGCTCGGGAGCCACCGTAACGCTGTCTGCGGGCGCCGACTCCTGGAGTGCGGGCAGGGGATGGAAGTCGGCTTCGTCCTCCGACGATCGAACTTCCGTTACCTTGGGGAGCGAGGCACTCTTGGCAACAGTGGATGATTGCCTGGGGTCATGCGGCGATCTTGATCGTGAACGCCCAGAGGACGCCGATTCGGACCGTTCTCTATGTGCCTCTTGCCGAGAACTCGACGTGCGCGTCGAGTCTCGGTTGGACTTCATGTGTTTTGTGGAAGTGTTGTGGGAAGCGCTTGTGTCGCCGGGGGGTCTTCCCCATAGCCGCCCTGCCGGACGACCTTCCGAGGTCGGGGACTTGCGCTCGGCTGTCTTTCGACAACATAATGCCCTCGCCGTCCGAAAGCACGGCGTCGCTGCCATCGCTGAAGGCGCCCTCCGCTGCCATGGCCTGGCGTGGTATGCCCAACGCTTGATCGATTGGTCCTTAAGTGTTTTGGGTTTAAACCTACTACACGCTCTGCAGTTCGCCTTGGGGTGGTCCCTCGGCAAGCAGAGATTACACGTGGTGTGCCTGTCTACCCAAGGGTACCTTGCGGTTGCACTTGGGGCAGAATTGGAAAGGGGTACCCTCCATACGCACCTTGTGGCAGCGGGCTTGTAAGTGTAGGAATATATAAGAATGTACCTATATACCAAAAGAGTGTAGAGAGTGGGGGGTGGACATACTCCCTACTTGCAGGGCCGAAGCCAGCGGCCTTCCAAGGCCCGGGCCCAGGCCAGAGGCCTTCCGAGGCCCAAATCCATCACGCAGCTGTCGAATTCTTCTCCGGGCCGGCGTCGAGTGTGGAAGTTCAGTGACTCGACGTTGGGGTGGAGAAATGGGTAAATTTAACAATATTTTGCAAAAGTATGGCTAAGGCGAGGGAACTCCGTGAAATGCTTCCGACCAGTATGGCGGAAAAAAACAATCTGAGGGTCCTAGATGCGTGAGGGATCATGGGTACAGTGGACGTCACACTAGGGATAGTATTACTGGCACGCCCTGTGTCGACCCCCTTTTCAAGTTTCGAAAAACAAACTGTAATAATCCGCAGCTTCCACTAGATGTCGGCCTATGTACAGCATGTGATCTAAGCAGATTCCACAAGCCTCAGAGAGAGAGAGATATATATATATACATATATATATATATATATATGATACATTACTCGCTGTAATCGTATTTCTGATGCTTGTATCTGCTTAGATTCACATGCTATGCATAGGCCGACATCTAGTGGAAGCTGCAGATTATTACAGTTGTTTTTGAAAATCGAAAAGGGAGGTCGACAGTAATACTATCCCTAGTGCTACGTCCACTTTACCCATGGTCCTTCACGTGTCAAGGTCCCTCAGATTGTTCCGTTTCTGACATGAGGTAGCATGACGTGTAGCGTGAGTACAGGTGTATCCAAGCAGATAAGTATCCGACAAGCTCATAAGCATCCATGCACCTTCTCTCCAAGGGGAGGAAGGGTGGGCGCATGTGAATCTAAGCAGATACTGGCATCAGAAATACCATAACTTACTTATGGACAGTCAGCCGCTCAATCACTACAGAGTACATTTGGGTCTCATAGGAGACTAAGCACAAGGAGTTTCGGGTACCTCCCTCACTTCCTGCCAGATATACTGAATCCAGAGGCGGGCTTCACTCGTGAATCCTGCCAAAGACAAAATGAAGAAAGAGACCAAACCTGGTTTGGCACACAGAGTAAATCTCAAGAAGGACCTTTCCAACAAGAAATGGTGAAAAAAGAAGACCGGCCATTTTGACAAAATGGGCCCCCATGGGTGCTTTACTGTAGCTGCGAAAGCAACCCACAGTAAAAAGATACAATGGTAAAAAGTAAACCACTGCCACTAGTCATTAATTGTAGAAAGGGTAACAGAATTGTTACATGAGAAACTAGACAAAGGGGATACTAAGTAACCCCTTCAGGACCCTATGGTAAGAGTGTGTGCTGGGTCTAGAAAGTTTCACAATGTAAGTAAAGTAATTTTCACTTCACTGCTCTTGGAAACAGTAGTTTATCCAAGAGAAGGTATTTAAACCTTAGGGAAATCTAAGACTTCCCTGTTCCACTGCACTGAAGTTGCTGCGTGTCACAATGTAAAGATGATGCCTATGGAGTTTGATCGACTTTAACGTGAAAAACAGTCTAAATCGCAATACAAAAAGGGCTCAATCTCTCCAGGTTAGAAATTAAAAGTCCTGAAGTCCAGCAAAAGAAATGGGGCTCTCTCTAAGGTAGAAGGGAATTAGCACATTTCTCAGAATTCTCCCCAACACTGTGGGTTTGAAATTGGAGGGTGGAGTCTCTCTACTCCCTCCATGAATGCTTTGATGACCGGCACCTTCCACCATTGTGGGAGGTGGGGTAAGCCGACAAGGCCACCAGGTGGACCTTTATAGATAGATGAATACTAACCCAGAGTCTAGCAAGTGGAGCATATAGTTTAGAATGTGGGATGGGGGTATATTCGATGGGGTTTATTTGTTTAGACTGGCACCAAATTACAAATCTCCTCCACTTGTCGAAATGACAGTGTCTAGTATTTGGCTTTCGTGCCTCGTTGATGATATCCATACACCTCTGTGGTAGGTTAAAATGTCCGAACTCAGAGCCACGCTGCCAAGTTCATCGAGTAAGGTTGCGGGTGCACTGTTAATCCCCTGTGTTGAGTGAGTAAGTTGGTCTGGCACAGGAGCTTGATGGGATCGCATATCGCCAGTTTGTACAGATGTGGATACCATGGCTGTCTAGCCCACATAGGAGCAACTAGGATGAGCCTAATTTGTTCCTTGTGGATCTTGTTCACCACTTAGTTTAAGAGGGGAGTCGGGGGTGGAGGGTTTGGGGAGGGGGGTGCGTAAGCAAATCTCCATGACCAGTTCATCCATGGGCAGTGGAGCCTGGTTGGGGGAACCTGGACGCGAGCGAACAAGTCTAGCTTGGGGAAACCCCATAGAGAGATGTGGTTGTTAGGGAGAAGTCTAAAAAATGTGCCAATTCCCTTCACCTTAGAGACCCCCAGGAACTTTGCTGAATTTTGAGGACTTGACTTTTTTACCTGGAGAGAGTGCGACGCTTTTCCCCCCACTCTCTCATGCGTTTTGAAATGTGTTTTACTGTGTTTTCTTTGGTTATGGAGTTTTAGATAACTCCATAGGCATCATCTTTTCATGTTTGTCACACAGCACCCTCAGTCTAGTGGCACAGGGAAACCTTTGCAGGCTTTTCCAAGGTTTAAAAACCTTCTCTGGGATTAACTACTGTTCCCAGCGTAAGTAAAGTGAAATTTACTTTAGTCTTTTTAAATTCCTAGACCCAGCATACCCTATCTTACAATAGAGTGGTGGAGGCGTTACCTAGTATCCCCTGTGTCTAGATACTCACATAGAAGTCAAATGCTACCCTTTCCTATCGAACTGGCTGGTGGCAGTGGTTTTACAACAAACTACCATGATATTTCCTGACCGCGAACACCGGTCGCATTAAATCGCAGAAGCCATGTTTTTCAAGATGGCGTCTGAGCCACCTCTGTGAAAACAGGTCCCGGTCTTCTTTTTTCGCCATTTATTTGTGAAAAGGTCTTCTGGAGTTTTGCTCTGCACGCCAAACCTAGTTTGGTTCCTTTGTTCATTCGCCTTTGGTGGGCTTCAGGAGTGCAGACCGCCACTGGCACGCGAGTTTCAAGGGCGGGGAGGAAGTGAGGGAGGTGGCCGAAACTCCCTGTGCTTGGTCTCCTACGAGACCCCAATGCACTCTGTGGTGATTGGGTGGCTGACTGTCCGGCAAGGACAGCCACCCTGCTGGGTGAGTGATAGCTAGGCTGGAATGAATGGGAGAGAACTGAAAAAAGGGGAGTCTCTTGGTTTGGAAGCCAGAGTCGACCACTGGAATGAAAGAACCGAAGACGAGCTTGAAGAGGACGGCTGCTGCAACTCCTGGACTGCGGTTTGCCCGGTGAAGCCCTGCCGCAGGTCCGAATCGCAAAGTTCATCTCGCCAGAGAAGCCCTGGAAGGAAGACATCTACCTTTGAGTTGGTGGCACCAATAGACAACACTAAGCCACCTCGATACCATTCTCGGAGCTGGTTGTAGTTTCCTCAGAGTGCTGCAGGAAACCGAATAACCATGGAGAGGGACACCAGCTTGTGTGCTTGCTTACAGCTACCGGAATTGAAGATTTGCCAGTTGCCAGATTTTTTACCAGTCCCAGTGCAGCGCAGTAGTCCCCAGACGTCCTCCCCCTTGTCCCCACGACTGAGGCCAAGGAACAGCGAGATCAGCAGGAAATGCCAGGAACAGAAGTCTACAGCTGCATCGTTTTGCTCATTTGTAAGGTACTGTGAAATAAGACTGAGTACTTGCGTCTCGCAGTGAAAGTGCTTGAAACTTTTGCAACTTGCAGGCCTAATCAGCTTGTGACCCAACATATGATTCTTCTTTTTACAAACAACTTCTGAGAACTTTGGCAGAGACTTTTCCGTTTACTTACCAGAACTGCTATCCAAGACTCTAGCCCATTGACTTTGGCCTAGTCTATTGAATTGACTCTTCTGGTGAACTCAAAATACCTGCACTAAGAAATATTGTATTCTTGTAACGCTCACCTGATTCCCGCAGAGGCGCCGGTCTTGACTGGGTGAATGCCGTATCTTCAAAGGTGATGTGTAACACACGGTTGGCTCTTTGGGCTGGACCTCTGTGCACTGTATGTCTGACTCGAAGAGTAAGATGTCTGCAGATAGAAAATATGGGATTAATGAACTGGGGTTATTGGGTGCCTCTCTCCTCTTCCCTTTCTCTTCTCCTGTAGAACCCCAAAGGTTAACGCCCTCACCTTAGGTAAGTGAACGCCGAGCTCTCCATCTGCCTCGGGGCAGGGTGCCGTAACCAGTTTCTTCACTGGATAAGGGTGCAGGCCTCTTGACCTCAGAGGACTGCTGTCCGTCGTTAACTGCACGAACGGTAAGTTCTGGGCACTTCAAATGTCTTAAAAGTCTTTTGTAATGATATCTCTTGTTTTGCAGGGTTCCGGCGATGGCGGATGGCGGGCTGATGAGAGTTGAGATCGAACCCGCGTGAGGAATAGAAGCGCCTGGAAGCACGTAAGTAAGCGCTTGTAGCCTGCTTCACGATGCGCACTAACTGTCCCTTTTATCTTGCAGGTACAAGTTCGGAGCTTTAGAGAAGCTGAAGGGTGCTGGAATACCCACTGGATTCGGCGTGGGAAGGAGTAATGGCACGTGAGTAATAAAGTTGCCCAATGTCTTTAAACGCACCTTCTTTTGTCTTTCAGATGCGGGATGCAGCGCCGAAGGCCTCCGGAGCGTGCAAAGAGCTGGTAAGCTTTTGTCTTTCAGATGCCGGAATGCAGTGCGAGGCGTTGGTGACAGCCGATGGACCAGGTAAGAGATGCGCTGCCACTGAAGACCGTAGTGCTAACCTGTTCTTTCTTTGTCTTTACAGGTGCTGCTGAAGACTGGATTCCAGGATGGTAAGCCTTTGTTCCCTTAGGCCCAGGATCAGAAGCAGAAGACACGATGAGCGTTCTGCTGCAGAGAATGCAGAATAACACAAAGCAAGATTCATCCATCGGGTGTGGTTTAAATAGCCTCTTGTAGTGCTTAGGTGTCTCCTTCCACAGCCACGCCTAGGTAAGAAAAGAGTTCCTGCTTTCCAGAAGAGTTCCAGTGTTCTGAACCTAGGGAGTGGCTCCTGCCCCACCCAACAGGAAAAGTAGTCCCAAACAGAAGAGGATCAGGGGTTCAACTGGCAGGTAAGTAAGCAGCATGGTCTGCTGCAGGTAAGTCCACCCAAGCATTATGAGCCCGGCGCTTCCAGCGCTGGGACTGGGCATCTTTATGAGCCTGGTGCCACTGGCGCCAGGACAGGGTCCAAAAGGTCCCAATTGGGACTGGCTGGCACTCGGAACCGGGGTTATGGGTCTGCTTCCAAGGGAGTCGGGCAAGTCCTGATCTTTTGGAAGCAGAGATCATGACAATTCTTTCTATGTTCTGATAACCTATGCCTTTTTGTGTGTGATATATGTTAGGGAGAATTTTCATAAATGTGCTAATTCCCTTCACCTTAGAGACCCCCAGCAACTGCTGGATTTTGAGGACTTGATTTTTTTAACTGGGAAGAGTGTGAGCCTTTTTCCCCAATCATGTATTTTGATGCGTTTTTCACTTGTGTTCTTTGATTATGGTGTTTTAGATAACTCCATAGGCATCATCTTTTCATGCGTGTTACACAGCACCCTCAGTGCAGTGACACAGGGATGTCTTTTAGACTTCCCAAAAGTTTAAATACCTTCTCTGGGATCAACTACTGTTTCCCAGAGAATGGAAAGTGAAATTGACTTTACTAGTCTTTTCCAAATTCCTAGATCCAGCACACACCATCTTACAATGGAGTGCTGGAGGGGTTACATAGTACCCCCAGTGTCTAAATACTCATGAAGCAGTCAAAGGCTACCCTTTCCTATGGAAATGGCTGGTGGCAGTGGATTTACAACGAACTACCATGATTTTTCCCGACCGCGAACACCGGTAGCGTTAAATCGCGGGAGCCATGTTTTTCAAGATGGCGTCTGAGCCCCCTCTGTAAAAACAGGTCCCGGTCTTTTTTCGCCATTTCTTTTTGGAATGGTCCTTCTAGTTTTTGTCTATGCGCGCCAAACCAGGTTGGGTCCCTTTGTTCGTGTGCCTTTGGTGGGCTTCAGGACTGAAGTCCCCCCTTGGCGTCTAGTGTCTGGGGTAGGCAGGAGGTGCCCGAACCTCCCTATGCTTAGTCTCCTAGGATACCCAAATGCACTTGAGCATTATTGTCCGGCAAGGATAGCCACCCTGCTGTGTGAATGACAGCTAGGCTGGAATGAAAGATAGAGAACTGTTTAAAAGGAAAGTCTTGTGTACTAGAAGGCAGAGTCGACCACTGGAAATAAAGAACCGAAGACGAGCTGGAAGAGGACGGCTGCTGCAACTCCTGGCCCGTTGGTTTGCCCACTGAAGCCCTGCTGCAGATCCGAATTGCCAAACTCCATTCGACAGAGAGGCTCCTTCAAAAATGGCTTCTTCCTTTGAGTTGGGACCAATCAACTCATAAGACACCTATATGTCATTCTCAAGGCTGGTTAGGATTAACCAGGGAGAGGGACACCAGTTTGTTTTCTTGAATCTACAGCTACTGGATCTTAAGTCACTCCATCTTGTTTGCTTTCTTCAACGATCCTGTGCAGTGTAGGAGTCCCACACGTCCTCCCTCTTGTCCCCACGTCTGAGGCTCAGGAACAGCGAGATCTGCAGGAACTGCCAGGAACACGACTTCAGCAACCTTTGTTTCTTCATATAAAGGTACTGTGCCAACCCAATTGAGAGAACGCCACTCTCGCGGTGAAAGTTAGTGAAATGTTCCCAAATCGCAGGCCTTATCAGCTTGTGACCCCACAAATGATTCTTTTTCGCCTAAACTACTTCTGAGAACTTTTGCAAATACTTTACTGTTTGATACCAGAACCGCTCGTTCCTATCCAAAACCCTAGCCCATTGACTTTGACCTGGCCTATTGACTTGATTTGAACTCTTCTGGTGAACTGAAACTATTTGCACTGCCTAGAAAGTATATGTAATCTATTCTACTTACTTTTGTCCTTTTTCTCACTGCTAAGTAACTGAACTGCCATTTTGCTCCCATTTCAGGGGAGCTCAAACTGTCTCAAAATCTTAAGAGTTTTGTATTGAAGTGTATTGGTATATAATAAGTTTTCTTCTTCTAGTGAAATGTTTTAGAACTGATTGTGTAATAAATTAATAAGTGTTTCACTAAGAAACCTTGAGTTTAAGTGTCTACTTGAACCACTGTGATTGAAAGTCCTCTGTGTAACTACTTTTACTGCTCACATTCCCTCTTGAGACAAGCCAGGCTGCTCTGCTCCGCTACCAAAAACTGTGTAGTACAGACGTATACCAAAGGTTGGTTTTGCTTACACCTGTAGTCTTAGTTTTGTGTAGTGGTCCCAAAGGGTACTGCATACAAACATTGCCCAACAGTGGTCTACAACCTTTTTGTCTAATTGCCACTCTTATTCCTCTGGTAGGGGATCTCTGCTGAGTGAGTCAGCAAAAAAATTGAGTTCCCCTGGAACATATTGTGAGGATAGGAATATTTTCTGTGAGTGGCCATTTCCAAATGTGTTGTGCTAGTTTGGACAGATTTGGAGACAGTGTGTATTAGGCAAGGTTGCATGCAGTACCTTCTGGGAACACCACACACAATTAGGACTACAGGTGTAAGTAGAAACCAACCTTTGGTATAAGTCTGTACCACACACTTTTTGGTAGCGAGCTGAGCAGCCAGGCTTATCCCAAGAGGGAATGTGAGCAGTAGTTGAAGTTACACAGAAGTATCACAATCACAGTGGTTCAAGTAGACACGTACACTCAAGGTTTCTTGGTAAAAAATACTTATACATTTATTTACACAATCATTTAGAAAACATTCACTAGTAGAAATCAACTTAATATGAAACACCAATACACTACATTAACAAACTAATTTGTAGGGACAGTTTACGCTCCCCTGAAAAAGGAGCCAAATGGCCCTTCAATTACTTTCAATGGGAATAGAAAGACATTTGTACAATGGATTAGAAAACACATCTGTTAGGCAATGCAAAGGTTCAGTGTACCAGGAAGGTCAGTTCAATTCAATAGGCCAGGCCAAAGTCAATAGGCTAGTGTTCTTGGATAGGACAGATTAGTTCTGGTAACAAATGGAGAAGTCTTTGTAAAAGTTCTCATAAGTAGTTTAGACGAAAAAGAATGATATGCTGGCTCACAAGCTGATTAGGCCTGCAAGTTGGGAAAGTTTCACAACCTTTCACCGCAAGAGTTGGGATCTCTCAACCGGATGGCACAGTATCTTAATGTGAAGCAAAAAGGTGCAGCTGAAGATGTTGGTTCCTGGCAGTTCCAGCAGATCTCGCTGTTCTTGAGCCTCAGTCGTGGGGACAAGAGGGAGGACGTCAGGGGACCACTGCACGGGGTCATCGTCAGAGCAAACAAAATGGAGTCACTTCGTTTCAAGTAGCCGTTACTTCAAGACACTAACTGGTTTCCCTCTCCCTGGCTAAACTTTAACCAGCATTGAGAATGGTATCCAGGCGTCTTCTGAGCTGATTGGTCCCACCAACTCAAAGGAAGAAGCCGTCCTTGAAGAAGCTTCTCTGTCGAATTGATTTCTGGCAATTCGGATTTGCAGCAGGGCTTCACCAGGCAAACCAACGGTGCAGTGGTTGCAGCAGCCGTCCTCTTCCAGCTAGTCTTCGGTTCTTTCGTTCCAGTGGTCGACTTTGCCTTCCTGTCCTGGAGACTCGCCTTTTAACAGTTTTCTCCCATTCATTCCAGTCTAGCTGTCACCCACCCAGCAGGGTGGCTGTCCTTGCCGGACAGTCAGCCGGCCAATCACTACAGAGTGCATTTGGGTCTTCTATGAGACTAAGCACAGAGTTTCGGGCACCTCCCTCACTTCCTTTCCACCCCAGACACAGACGGCAAGGGCGGACTTCAGTCCTGAAGCCCGCCAAAGGCTCACAAACAAAGGGACCAAACCTGGTTTGGCGCGCAGAGTTAAACACCAGAAGGACCTTTCAACAAAGAAAGGGCAAAAAAAGATGACCGGCGTCTGTTTTTACAGAGGGGTCTTGGGCGTCATGTTGAAAAACATGGCAGCCCCAATTTTTAGCTACCAGTGTTTGCGGTCGGGAAAAATCATTGTAGTTTGTTATAAAACCACTGCCACCAGCCATTTCAATAGGAAAGGGTAGCTATTGACAGCTACAAGAATCTTTAGAGCCAGAGGATACTAAGTAACCCCTCCAGCACTCTATAGGAAGATAGTGTGTGCTGGGTCTATGAATTTAAAAAGACTTGTAAAGTCACTTTAACTTTTCATTTTCTGGGGAACAGTAGTTCATCCCAGAGAAGGTATTTAAAGCTTGGGAAGTCCGTCCAAAGGACATCCCTGTGCCCCTGCACTAAAGGTGCTGGGTGACACCAATGAAAAGATGATGCCTATGGAGGTATCTAAAACTCCATAATCAAAGAACACAAGAGTAAAACACACATCAAAATGCATGATCGAGTGTGAAAAAAAGGCAGGAAAAAATTCAGAATCCAGCTAAGTTTCTGGGGTCTCCCTAACAGTGTGCCCCCATTTGTTGATGTAAAAGATTGCGGTAGTGCTGTTGGTGAGGACTTGCACCGACTGGTTTGCTAGGTGTATCTCGAATGCCTGAAGGGATTCCAACACTGCCAGTAGTTCCAGCAGAGTGTTGTGGTTCTGCGCTGTGGCACAAGTCCACAGACCTTGTGCTGTGTGATGAAAGTGATGAGCCCTGCACCCAGCGAAAGACGCATCTGTTGTAACTATTGCCTGCACTTCTGGATCGTGGGTTTCCCCTTCAACAGATTTTCCCTTGTCCACCAGCGAAGGCTTTGTACTAGTGTTGGCGAAACAACCACCAGATCGTCCCACTGACCGCATGCCTGAGACCACTGTTTCGCCAACCATTCCTGCATGTGCGAGTGCGGTACCAGGTAAATGCAAGATGCCATCATGCCTAGCAACGTAGCTTTGTGTGCGCTTATTTGGCGGTGTTAGGGAGAATTCTCCGTTTAGGCTGAATTTCCTAACCTAGTGAGTCCCCCAGCAGCTTTGTTGGATTTCTGGAGTTTTGTTTTTTTCTCCTGCCACGAGTGAGACTCTTTTCCTCACACTCTTGGACATGATTTGAGGGGTTCCTTTGGCAGTTAATGTGTTTTATGGGCTCGTATACTCGATAGGGTCTCATGTGTTTTTACTGTATGTGTTACACAGCACCCTCAGTGCAGTGACACAGGGGTGTCACAGTGGCACCCCACCATAGACTCCATACCCTGGGACTGACTACTGTCTCCCAGGGCATATAAAGTCACCATTGGCTTTTACTAGTCCCAAATTATGAACAGAAACCAGTACAATCCAGCATATTGTGGACTTACTGGTCGGGGCAATTCGATTGCCCCGGGGTCTGTTATTCGAGAGGGCACGTCTCCGTCCCCCCTGATCGAGTTTTGGCTGGTGGCAGTGGATACTACTTTTTATATTCGACCGCAAATATATCTTTATGGGATTTTCCCATTGTTCGAGGCTACCAACTTTAATTATTTAATTCCTATAGCCTCGAACATACCGCCGGGTTATTCATTTAATATTAATTCACCGGTTGGTATTTTTTGCCAGAACTCGATTCTAAAATGGCGTTTGTGTTCTCTTTTGTGACTCCAACCCAAGTCGAGCCCTTTGTTCCACTTTTTGGCAGGCTTCTCCACAGAAGCCTCCAAAAGTGGTGCCACTCTGTCTGGGTACCACAGGGGGTGTGGGAGGGGTTTAGGCACCCTGGACTGAGTTGCATTGGCAACTCAAGTCGCACTCTTGTGTGATTGGCCCAAGTGGTGAGCCGGCCGGCTCACCACTTAGCATGTTTGATTGACAGCTAGGCTGAATGAATGGGTGTTTCTTGCATAAAAGCAGGGCTTTTGGGACTGGAACTTCAGAAGTCACCAAAGGACCTGAAAATCCAAAGAGGGAGAAGCTGAGACGGCCTGCAACGACGACACCACTGGTGGAGCCCTGCTGAACCGTCTCACCACTTCCCGACGACAGAGGAGATCTTCTTGCCGGAGAGTCTCTTCCCCTTGAGCTGGTGGGGACAACCAGTTTGCTTTCCTTTTCACCTACCAGGACCTCTAGTGGTCGAATTGTCCGTGCCAAGCACTCCGGCAACCGGATAGCCACTTACCACTGAACTGCGAATAAAAGGACCGCTCCTTTGAATCGAGAAACTCTGCGGCTGGTTTCTTCCCTGGCAGCAGCACGACCTCCTGCTTTCCTCCCCGACGAGATCTTCTCTTCTGCCCACCGACTTGCAACCGCTGCCAGGAACAACTGCCCCCGCTGGAGTGTTCTCACCATTTCAAGGTACTGTGTCCGCCTGGCCCCACTTTCTATAGATTTCTACAAGGTGACAGTAAATCCTTAACCTTCTAGACTGGGCTGGTCCCTTGACCATGTAAGTGGTCCCTTTCTTTTGGTCCAACTCCTTTCTAAACCTTCGAGACTCTTGTGCACTTTTTAACTGTGACACCTTGGACACATTTCGTTCTGATCCTCTTAAAGTGGATATGGCTTTCTGGAACTCTAACTTCACGGTTTTATTCTGCCTTCCTCTCTTGCTGTGTTCTTTTGAAAGTGTTGGGATCTGTTTCAATTTATGCTCTGCCTTTTAACCAAATTATTAGAGTGCCATCTGCGTTAAGCGCTCACCGCTGTCTGAAAATAAGTGGTGCTTTACTTAAGACTTGTCTAATATTCTCTTAAGGGAGTGTATATACTTGAGTGACTGTGTTTTTGAACTTGCTTCATATTAGTGCCAGTGTGTTTTTATAGATGTGTTTGTAAATAAATATATATCTTTTACACCAAAGCTCTGGTCAGTGTTTGCTTGTTCAACTGTATTTACCTATCCCTATTGTGTATGCTCTGTATACTGCCTAACTCTTCTTGAGAGACGTCTGACTGCTCAGCCACAGCTACCAGGTAAATCTGGGTGGTGCAGACTACC
Source organism: Ambystoma mexicanum (assembly GCF_040938575.1). Classification (NCBI taxonomy): domain Eukaryota; kingdom Metazoa; phylum Chordata; class Amphibia; order Caudata; family Ambystomatidae; genus Ambystoma; species Ambystoma mexicanum. The sequence continues at coordinate 659,333,252 of NC_090922.1, forward strand.
CCCAATTGGGTATACTTTCTTCTATGCACTTACTCTATCAGAATTGTCCCTGTACCTAATATGATAGCAACCTCGTCTGTTTCCTCCACCCTCCCATTACTGTTTTTTCCTCCCCACCACCCCTCCAGCACTATCTGAAATGTTGTCATGCCCAGTATGATAGTTGCTTGTTTTGTTCCTCCCCTCCCTTTCTGCACCCCTCTCCCTCACCTTTTGTTTTTCTCCGGCTCTACCAGAAATGTCGTCAGGCCTAGTACGGTAGTCGCCTGTCTGTTTCCATTTCCTTCCCACTCTCCCCCTCCCTTCCTTATCTATGTCTTAGCTCTTGCAACATCTGAAATGTCGTCAGGCCGAGTACGATAGTTAATTTCACATCCTTACTGTTCATGGCCTGTAAGAATGTGGTTGTATTTTGCCTTGTTACCTCCCTTGCCTTGAAGCGCTTTGAAACACATTGTGTATAGGCGCTATATAAACGATCATATCATAACTCCTGTAGTCTTAACATTTTTGCAGTGGTCCCTAAGGGAAATGCACAGGTTTCTGCCTAAAAGGCGGCCGGCCTGATAATGAGGTATTTGCAGTAACATTTTGGCCTCTTTCCTCCTACGGGAAGACTAACCCCTATTTTGAGTCTATTACAGCTCCTAGGAACTGTTTGGTTGTGCTTTTACTAGGCTTGATTTTGTTCTCGTTTATTGAGAAGCCCAATTGAAAGAGAAGGTTGCTTGTTCTTTGAATGTTTTGCCTGCAAATTTGGGGTGTCTCCCCTGTAATCAGCCAGTCGTTCAGGTAAGGGTAGACTGGGATTGGTTCCCTGTGCAGGTGAGCTGCCATCATCGCCAGTACTTTTGTGAATACCCTTGGTGCGGATGCTATTCCGAGGGGTAGCACCTTGAATTGGTAGAGCTGGTTTGCCATCTTGACCCGCAAAAATCTTCTGTACGCTGGGAACATTGTAATATGAAAATGGGCATCTTTCAAATCCAATGTTGCCATGTAGTCTCCCGTTTTAGCAGGGCGATTACCTCTTGTAGCGTAGTCATGCAGAACTTTTGTGGCTTGACATAGGTGTTTGCAGGGTGCAGGTCTAATACTGGGCCCATTGTTAAGATTTATTTTGGCACAAGGATTTAGGTTTAATACATAGCCTTGTTTACCTGGTTCGCCGGGACGACTTCTATGGTGTCCTTTTGGAGCAGCGTTGTGATTTCCTCGAGAAGAATGTATTGTTTTTCCTTCAAGTGAGTCTTTTGATGCGGGGGATGGTTCTGCGGTCGCTGGATTAGTTCCACTCAATAACCACCAGCCACGGTGGTTAGCACCCATTTATCCGAGGTTATTCCGTCCCATGCTTGGGTGAAGTTTGAAATACGCCCTACTACTGGAGAGGCATGGGAGGGCACCAGAAGCGGGTAGACACTGTTTTGGAGGTGTGGCTCCACCTCTAGAAGAGGACGACCTCCCTCGGCAGCGAGTTCTGCGCTGTCCCCTTTGGGAACCCTGTGAGGCATCGCCTTTATTGTAACCCCAGGACGATCTCGGATTTTGGTTGTAGCTTGAATCCCTCTGTGAATTTCGTCTGCAAAAGTGACGAAAATTATTACCTCTTTGCCCTGTGGGTTTATTGGTAAGCTGGCCCAAGGACTTTAAGGTGTCGTATTCCTCTTTAGCAGATTTTAGGGCGTGTTTAACGGCCTTTCCGAAGAGGACGTTGGGCTCAAAAGTCCTATTAAGAAGCGTAGCTTGAATCTCCTGCTTTAAGCAGGACAGGCGTAGCCACGCTTGTCTCCTAATTGTTCCTTCTGCAATAATTATGCCTGCTTTGTCAGCGGCGTCTAAATTACATTTCAGAATGCAGCTTGAAATTGCTCTGCTTCTGCCGCTACCAGGGCCAATTGTGTCTTAAGGGGTCCAGGAGCTGAAGACAATAATGCAGACACTTCATCCCATTGATGGCAGTTACAACTCGCCAGAAGTGTGGTATTGCTGGCGATTCTCGCCAGAAAGGCAGCCAAAGAGGCTACTTTCCCCGCTCCCATAGTGCATAGTCTCTTACTCTACTTGTCAGGTGGTGCCTCCAAAGATGCCAAGGGTGTCCCTGCTCTCTTTCTTGTTGTTGTTGTTGTTACTACAAGAGAGTCTGGTTTGAGCTGTCCCCTGATATAGAGAGGATCTGTGGTAGTCGAGCGGAAGAGCTTCTTGATGCGTGGATTAACTGCCCGCGTCTGGTTAGTTGTCTCCAGAGAGGGCTGGATCCTCCGCTGGATAGACTGCAGGATGGGAATGAACTGTGTGACTGCTCTTTTGTTCCCCAAAATGTCCTCAACAAAATCGGTCTTGTAGAGTTTCCTGTGTTATTATCTGAAAATGCTCAGCTGTCTTGATGAGCATGTTTTGTAGTGGCTGGTGGTCCATTGACGAATCTGCATCCGGGGGGTGTAGGGTGACAGGAGAGGCTATGTTATATAAATCTCTCCCTCCTCATCATCATCATCATCAGCATAGTCCTGTTCCCTCCTGAGCTGAGCTGTATAGGTGTCTTCATTGTCTGTATGTGGGTCATACAGATCAATGAAGGGTGGGTCCTGCTTGGGTGGGATAGCCAGGGTATCAGGACGAGACCTTTTAGGAGGGGGCTAAGGAGTGGGGGCATCTGCAGGGATTTGAGAAACAGGCAGCTGTAGTGGGAGGGGTGATTTGAACATTTTGGGAAGAATCTGGGTTCTTTTCAAGAAAATAAATGCCATAAAGTTCATCCTTTTCATGACTACCAATGTCCTCATATGTCCATTGGGCCGAGCTTGTAATGGACATAGGGCCTAGTTGGAAATCCTGACCTTGAGGTGAGACAGGGACATGAGGTGAGGGTTGAACCCTTGTTCTTTAGAGCAGCTGAGAAGGATTCCTCTTCCTGTGGAAGTGAATCATTTCCCTTGTGTGGATGGGAATCCCTCTCCCTGGGTGCAGAATGGGACCTTTCCTTATGAGGGATCTTAGAAGAGTGCTTCTTGGACTCCATCCCCTTCAGTAGGCTCTTCGGGGTTTGTTTTTTAACCAGGTGGGCTAATCCCGACTGTTTAGGGCTTTTAGCTGTCTCCAACGAGGTATGTCAAACTTCAGCTGTGAAGTGACCAGGCACCTCGTTAGCCGACGTGCTACATTCGGGGAAGGATTTAGGCACAACGTCTGTGCTGTCTTTCGACAGTCTGTACCTCAAGTGCCCAGAGAACATGGATTCTGGGGACCTCTATATAGATGTCGTGTGTGGGCCCTTGGTTGACGAACGAGTCGAGTCACGGCCCTTGTGTCATGGTCATGAAGTCAGGGGCATAGGCATGCAGGGGTTGCATGCACAGGAGACCTGGGTGGACACTGTCCTGGCGCCTTTCGCACCAGGCTCATGAACAAAAGTAAACAAGAACATCCATTTAAAACCAAAAAGCTTATTATGGACATAGCACTTCAGATGAATTAACCTTGAACATTCCTTCCATTAAGCAGGATGCATTAACCTTAACCATTCCATCCAAAGAGCAGCCGCAAGTGTTTTCTTGGGTGTGGCTGCTAATCGATTGCCTTTGCATATGCTCACTCTCTAGGCGTGGCAGGGTGTGGCTGTTAGGCCGGCCCTAATGGGCATGCCCACGATCTCAGCTATATAAACTGTCCCGATCCTCAAGACAGACGCTTTGCGTTACTCTGCACTTGCAAGCAGCGTAACGCTCACCATCGCCTGAGGTCAGACTTAGCTTTGAAGATCCTGCTTCCTGGAAATCCTGCTTCCTGCCAGCATACTTACCAACTGGTAGAAGCTGTTCTTACCTGTACATCTCTTCGGCGAACCAAGTATTAATCTTTACACTTTCCGGAACTCTGAAATTTTCATCTTGGCACCTCAGCACGACACGCTCCATCGTCGACAGCAGCGCCTGCAGGGAAAAACAGAAGACAATGTCAGACATCAAAAAAAAACTGTTTAAGGTTGCGCTTTGCCACACTTCAGGCTTTCCTTAAACCATCACTTACCTGCAGTCGAACACTGCGGTAGCATACATCTTCCATCTGGCCACGTGTCACAGCTGCATTGAGGCCGCATTTCCATCTAAGGGAAGACAACAGAAGAGAGACATCATTGCAGGCATAAATAGGGGCATCATATAAAGACATTAAACAGAACGAACAGCATCACAAGAGCTCAAGAAAGACTTACCAATCATAAGGAGAAGCATAGTTGCGGCTGGACTGGACTAATCCTTATAAGGAATCAGTGAAGGAACTAGATCCCATTCGACGCGCCCCTGCCAGAAGTAGCAGGACCGAGAGCTCATCTTCCATAATTCACAGGAGCAGTATCATCACATACCACTGCTCACAGCTTTTCTACTGAGGGAGAGACCTGAAAGGGGTGATTTAAGTTCAGGGAGGGCTGCAACCGTGCCCCAACGCCTCCGCAGAGACCAGGTGAGTGTAACACCTTGGCTTTGTGTTTAGTGGTAGGGGCAGTGTGAGCGCCAATGCCACCAGGGGTCGTCCCTGTAACAGGGCCACTGGCCTGTCTGTCGGAGTCTTGCGCTTGGGAAACTGACGTTTCCCTGTCGCCTTTGCTGTCCGAAAACGCAGCGTTGCTACCATCGCTGTAAGTCCCCTCCACGGTGGCCTCGGCCTGCATGGCGTGGTGGGCCCAGCGCTTAGTTAAACAGTCCTTTTAAAGTCTTAGGTTTACAAAGTTTACAGGCTCGACAGTTCCCTTCAACGTGATCCCGTGGGAGACAAAGGTTGCACACCAGGTGCTTGTCGACCCAGGGGAATTTCTTGTTGCAACTTAAAAAGGGTTCTATCCATAATTAAATGAAATGGCAGCTAGGCAAAGATAATGTATGAAAAGGGGTAAATCCATTCTCCAATACCCCCCCCCTCTCTCCCTACTATGTGGGCCGAAATGGCCCTCTAAGGCCAAAAGGATTTGTGGATGGGAGACTTATTCGACGGTTGTCCTCTTCACCGCTGTCGGAGATTGTATTGATAGTCGGTGAGCAAAGATATAAAGGATAGGAAGAGTAACTAATTGATTAATCAATGGCGTTATGCCGAAATTAGAACTCTGCGATTTTGCGCCCATCTACGATTGCGGAAAAAACAATCTTGGGTCCTCGACACGTGAAGGACCATGGGGACAGTGGACGTCACACTAGGGATAGTATTACTGGCATGCCCGCTCGACGTCCCTTTTCGAATTTTGAAAACAACTGTAATACTCTGCAGCTTACACTAGATGTCGGCCTATGCATAGCATGTGATCTAAGCAGATTCCACAAGCCTCAGAAATATATATGTACATTTATGTTTTATGAATTACGTGTTTTAATCCTGTTAAGGATTTCAATCAGGTGACACACACACCTTGTTTTCGGCCTAGTATGTAGCGCACAACAGATGCTTTTCTCCTTATTTTATGCAGATTCAATTTGAGATGGTACACAACTCTCATCACACCCCCTTTTTAAAATGCCCCGGGTCACAATGGACCATGAACTAGGCTGGTTTGGTTTGTGAAATGCAATATTTATTTATTTTTAAAACTCAAAAGAAATCTTGCAATTTTTAATTTGGGGCAGCAATCACCAATGGGGTGATAATCACAATGAAATGGAATCAAGACACTTGGTTACCCTTCTCCTAGAACGTATACACAGAACAATTGAATAGGAGCACTTTGAGCACCCAAGTTAAGGTTTCCCCCTGCAATGTTCTCTCAACCCACAGATAGAAAGAAGCAGCAGGTAATCAGGAATGAGATGCAGAAGGCAGAATAAAAATCCGACCTCCTCACACAGAATAAGAGCCAACAATGGACTTTAAACTCTTACAAACGCCTAAAATAACACTCGGAATTGGCAAATAATTAATTTGTGGTTAAATTATAATATACATATGTTTTTATCAAAATAGCATGTATGTTATATCACTGGCAATCACAAGGCAATGGATCAGCAAAAGGCAACAATTCGAAAATGAGTGGAAAGTTTAGAGCATGCTGCAGCCAAATGTGGGAAAACTTTCAATTTTCTCAATTCCCGCTTTAAATTACCCAAACTGTTTTAGAAAAAAGGGTGAAATGCTCTGATTCAGAATGATTTTTGGGTTGAGGATAGATATATATCACAGGGACACTATAGAGTTGAAAATAGGTCTCTAGCTATGAAACTGGATGAGTTATGCAAGATATAATGGTGTGCTTTGAGTAAAATGAAGCCGTGAAATAGGAAAGGAAATCAGTTGTGACAAGAACAGTTTTACTTTAAACTAAAGTACTCCGACTAGACCACCAAAGATGGACACAGTAAGATCCAAGGTTGATTCGCAAGTTGAACCCTGTCACCCCAGCGCCCAACCCTGGCGGAAACCAGTCCGATCACTCGAAATAGGATAATGGCTTAGGCTTACACAAGACAAAATTGAAGAGATGGCGCTAGCACTTAATTGTTTATGACAGGATACGAGGATAATTCTAACAGTTTCAACAAGTTATCAGGGTAAAAAATAGGATTGCTTAGGTAGTGGGAGAGAGACAAAAGGCAAGACAAGGTAGGTTATGTATTTCTATGGGGTAGGGATTATACTCTGGTCACCACACGGCTGGCGCGCCTGGTAAAAGACAGCTGGGCAAAGTCTGGTCACCGGGTAGCGAACAGCTGGGAAATTTGGGTCACTGGATGTTAATTCTCCTTGTAAACGACAGCTGAAAGGCAGGATTTCAGTGTGCATGCAGTTATTGTGCAGCAACCAAGCTCGATTTCACGATGCAAAAGGTACCATAGCTTTCTCCATTTTAATGGGAGATTAGTGGCTTCGAATTTTGGCCCTTTCAGCTTAGTCCATTCTTGACAAAAATTGAATCATTGATTTGGAGGAAAATCCTGTACTTCATTCCGAAATGCGTCCCATTAGAATTATTAAGATATGAACTGGGGCTACACTCTTCTCATCTTAGTGTACACAAAGAAATTAATGTTGTTGAGAAAATGTTTAATAGCTGAAAAGGACATTCTTTACTAATCACCTAAATGTTCAGACAAAGGACACTTTTGTGGTTATCTTGAAGGACAACTGTATAAAAATTCTTTCAGACATGGGTCTTTCACTAGCAACAATGTTTCTTTCACCTTTGTTGGGTTACTAATCAAAGGGTATGATTGGATAGAAAATAATGTAATAATCTTGAATTCCAGCCTATACAGTCAAGTCATATCATTTTGGAAATGGTTGCCCAGGTCTGAAGCATATCTATTAAAATATTCCTCGAGGGCATACAGAAATATGACTATGCGCTTCAGGTTTCATGTCCTAAACACAGATCAGATTTTGAGTATTCGCCATGATAAGATGCTGAATCTGAGTCCATTTTGCAAAGACGACGACTCAATAGAATCCGTATTACATCTGATTCTAGTCTGTCCAAATCTTCTGCAAGAGAGAATAAATTACTTTGCAAGATTTGTTAAAGATCAATCTGAAGTAGATCGAGGAAAGTTATGGGCCGTTATGTTACATAAGTCCCGCTAAGAATACGGGTCATTGAATATTTAACAAATGTATGCTCTCTCACGTGAATGCCTTTTACAATGTTCAAAAACCTCCCACAGTTACTTTAGCTAAAATCCGATTTTGCCACAAATTATACATTTATACAGTTAACGTCTCTTAGCAACTTACATAAACGGGTTACATATTTTATGCAGACCATTCCACTCCAACTCTGGAATCTGTGAGGCATTGTTTCGTCCCTTTTAATACTTTTTGGTAATTTTGAGTATGAAAGATTCGGTCTAAAATTCTGTTAACTTTATACAGGTGTATGGATTATCATAAGGGAGGTACGTATTAAAATTTGCAATGGCATCATGGATACTTTCCTTATAATCCCCAATTCTTTGCCATTTCTGTTCCCAAGGTGTCAGTGAATTCTAAAATGTCTCAAATTATAAACCAGATTTTCACATTTTTACAAAGTCCTGCTGCAGAGATAAAAGTCTTTACATTTGTATTAATGAATAGTCTTTCGTAGCAAATGGCAGTCCCTTGTCCGTCACTGGGACATTTTTTCTTTTTCAGCTGCCACCAACTGTCATTTCCTCCAGAGTAAGGTGGGGGTTTCCCAGCTTGATTGAAGGTTTATTGCTCCTTCCCCACTTGACACTTCCTTGTCCTGGGAGTTCCATTGTCAGAGGGTTCAGCCCAGACCAGATTCTGATCAACGTGGTAATTATCACGGAGGTGTTAGTATCTGAGAGTTTATGGCGGTTCCCTTCCTTGGGGGGAAGCCTTAGCTCTGCCAACTGGAATAACGTGTTTTTGGAAGCTTGCAAAATCTAGCCATGACATTTTAAAACCTTTATTTTCTTTTATTTGGTCCTGAATCAAAGAAATCAAGCCTGTTGAATAGACAGCCCATATGTGTTTCCCAGCAACCAACCCCTTCACACTGCTAGGCACAGACAAGCTTTCATTCAACTTTTTTTTTTTTTAAACGGGCATTTTTTTTTCCTTTAGTTTGCAAAGTCCATTTTACACATGTGGGGCAAGCTGCTAGCACTTTGCTTCTTAAAATCGTTTTTTTGACTTTCCATCCGGAGTGCCACACTGTTTTGCAACCATAGTTATTTTCTTGTGGGCAGTAGTTTATTTGAAGTACAGATGCACTGAAATTGACATAGCCCAGATAGCTGAAGTTCTTTGAACTACTGATTCTTTGATACTTGGTAAAAAAAAAAAATGAACATGCTTCCCGTGCTAGAAAAAATGAAGTTGCTTTGTTGATTTTTCTCAGATTTGGTTTGACAGAGCCGGTCATTCAGGGATCATGCTTGGTTTTGCTGAAGCACAATGGGGATATAACTGGGCATGGCAGGGCCTTATAACAGTAGTTTGGGGAAGAACAGATGAATAGCGTCAGAGCAGCATTATTTTTAAAGGTGAAATGCTTCCTTATTCAATGGGGACTTTGGGCTTTCAGCAAAGCAGTGCTGCTTTTTCCCTCCATTTCTTATGTATATGTAAGAACACAATAGCAAGCTTCCTCAGTGTGCCCCCTTGTTCCATCCTGTCCAATATGTGCTTGGCAAGATGGTGCAGCCATCTTTTTGTCGCTGTAAAACGCAGTTTTGAGCCATGGTGCTAAATGGAACCAGTGCAACCATGTTGCTGTTTCTGCTGAAGCGCAGCTCGGTTTTGGAGAAATTCTTTTTAGTTGGTCAATGTAGCCCACAATCTTACAACTTTTCACACAGCAATTAAAAATACAACAGATGAAGTGAAAAATACAAAGTAGTCTAATTACATTATCTATAGCACCAATCGATCAATAGTCAGTGCCTTAAGTATGGTCAGATAAAATACGGTTCCAAAACATATCCGAGTTCCATCATCTAACGCCATAAACACACTGTCCTAAATGTAACTTGCATTCATTAAGGCAGTAGGATGGTTAACAGATGTCGTGAAATCTCTATGCAGTCCATAATTCTGCAAAGTCTACTTATCCTTTCACCAGGAGGTATATTCAATCTTGCATTTAATCATGATGTATGAAGAAAGTAGATTAAGACTAAATTGATTAAAGAAGCTACATAGACTGTGGGAAGGATAGATAATTCAATGTTTTGGGGGCTTTAGTCTAGGAATAAAAACTCTGCACTCTTATTTCAGATATTTGATTGCATAATAGTAGACCAACTTTTGAATATACTTCATATTTAAAATTCAAAATATGTAATCAAGTCACAAGAAATGTCATGTAAATGAAGTAATATTTATACTGAGAGGATGAATAAATTTACCATAATTCCCACGATAATCCAAGACCATGTTAAAAATTAAAAATTGTAAAATCGTCCGATGACTTTTGTTAGTGAGAATTCTCAGAAATGTGCTAATTCTTCTCTACATAGAGACCACTTTTGCTGAACTTGGGACTTTGTACTTTTAATTCTATGTGTTTTCTGTGTTTTTCCTTTTAGTTATGGAGTCTTACAAACGCAATAGGCATCATCTTTGCATTTTGACACACAGCACCTTCAGTGTAGTGGCACAAGGAAGTCTCAGATTTCCCAAAGGTCTAAATACCTTCCATTGAATAAGACATGCATTACTTAACGTAAAAGCATTTCTGATGGTTGTATCTGCTTAGATTCACATGACGTGCATAGTCTGACAACCAGAGTATTGCATCTTGTCTTTCGAGAATCGAAAGGGGGCGTCGACACAGGCATGCCTGTAACACTATCCCTACGCGACTTGTAGTGTACCCAAGATCCCTCATGCGTCGAGGTCCCTCCAATTGTATTTTTTCTGCCAAGTGGGAGCCTTATGACTATCGTGAGTGAGTACAGAAAAGAGAGAGAAAGTTGTAAGACGTTTATGTTCCTTCCATCCGAGCGGGGAGGAAAGGTGGGCGCATGTAAATCTAAGCAGAAACAACCATCAGAAATGCTTTTACGGTAAGTAATGGATGTCTTCTGATGTTTGTCAATCTGCTTAGAATCACATGCTGTGCATAGACTAGCGAGCAGTACCCGGAGTTGGAGGTGGGTCGTGAGAAGGAACAGTAGTGAAAAGATGTCTTAATACTGCCTGTCCCACCTGAGAATCAGACCTAGAATGAGTGTCTAGGCAATAGTGTTTTGTAAAGGTGTGTACAGAACTCCAGGTTGCCGCTTTGAAAATGGGGAACATTTGCAATGAATGCTATGGATGACCCAGTACCTCGAGTGGAATGTGCTCTAGGCTTGAAGGTCAGTTCTCTCTTCGCAAGATGGTAGCAGAGTGTAATGCAATTGACAATCCATCTAGAAATAGTGGATTTGGAGACTGCATCTCCTTCCTTTCCTGTGGCACTGACAGGAAAAACTGATTTGTTTTCCTTAGTGACAAGTTTTTTCCATATAGAACATGGCAGCTCTGCGTACTTCGTGTGTGCAGGGTTCTTTCCCCCAGGCTCGAGGGATTTTGAAATAACGTTGGTAGCTCGATTGACTGGTTCACATGGATCTTGGAAATGAATTTAGGCGCAAATCTAGGGTGAGTGCACAAAACCACCTTGTCTTTGTGAACTGTTACGAAGGGATCTAGAATAGATAGTGCCTGCAGTTCACTTACCCTGCTAATGGAGGTGATAGCTATTAAAAAAGCAGTCTTGAGGGTGAGATTCTTAAGACTTGCTTTATGCATGGGCTCGAAAGGAGCTCCTATAAGTCTAGTTAATACCACATTTAGGTCCCATCCGGGAGCTGGGTTAGAAATGGGAGGGTGAATTCTTTTTACCCCTTACATGAAAGCCTTAATTACTTGCATCTTCCACCATGACACTTTCTGTTGTGATGTTGTATATGCTGAAAGTGCCGCTAGGTGCACTTTTATTGAGTTGAAGACTAGGCCTGATTGAAGTGAGTGAGTTAGGTATAGGACAATGCGAGTGGGCGAGCAGTCTATCGGGTTGATGCTAAGAGTTACACCAGATGACAAACCGTTTCCATTTACTAGAATAGCAGTATCTAGTGTTAGGTATCCTTGCTTCCCTGAGAATGTCCATACATCTCTGAGGGAGTTGCAGGTGCCCAAACACTATGACCTCAGGAGCAAGGCCGCTAAGTTCAAAGTCTGCAGGCATGGGTGAAGCGTCTCCCCTCTGTCTTGCGACATGTTGTACGGGCAAGGCAGTTGGACTGGAGGAGATAGGGACATCTCCATCAGGTGAGCGAACCAGGGTTGGCCCATGCCAATATCATCGTGACTGGTTCCTGGTGCATCTTGTTGAGAAGGGGAGTGCGGGGGGGGGGGGTGGAGGGGGAGACGGGGTGCCGGAGACACATTTCCCTGACCATGTTATCCAGAGTCAGTTCCCCTTGGATCGGCTCGGGGGGTATCTAGAGGCGTAATCTTGGCATGGGCATTCTCCAGGGTCGCAAGCAGATCGATCTCTGGAAAACCCCATTGCGTGTAGGTAGGTTTTCAAGGGGTTCTTTCACCTCAGTGTTAACTGAATGTGGGGTTACAGAAGTGGCTCTAGCTTTGAAGGGCCTAGGGGATTGGTCCCCATTTGAAGCTATGGATTTCCAACTCAAATGCCCTACAAAGTAGGAAATAATGCCTTTTATCTCTAAGGAGTGGTCCCCTAAGGTGACCTCTCTGGCTTCAAGTTTACCAGCCTCAACATTTTAACAAGGTGGCTTAGCTGAGTCCAAGACATCTTTTCTGCTACACTCAAGGATAACAGGCCCCTCAGGGTACACAGAGATGGGACCTATCTTTTATCTCATGTTCCCGTAAGAGGTTAAGATAAGGGTTCTTCTCATATCTAGCTATGAGAGCTTGTCTCACCCAACTGTAGTTACATCTTTCAACATCATTCGTATCCAAGATCACATGGTAGTCCATCTTGGGAATCATAAAGAGAACCCAGGGGGATCTGATCTCTCTCAAACCAAACCTTTTACAGCTAAGTGCAAATGTTTTCAGCCATACAACAATATCGTACTTCAAGTCATACTGCCTTACCAACTCTGGGATTCTGGAAGCTGCAGACAAATCTGACCCTGACAAATGACTACAGTGGACTCTTGTTCCATTTTTCTGATCTGATCTGGTGCCTAAAATATCCTCATCCTCACTCATCAGTATTGTTAGGAGTTGACATAGGTGAGGGGCATAACACATCGCCTCACAAACTTTGTATAATGTCCAGACTACTTCCTTTATCATTGAAGCCACATTCTTTACAGAATCCACACGCCTCTGCTGACAAGTGTGAGTAGTACTCGGGCCTAAAGTAAGCAAGTGTGTTTTTTTAACTTGCAAATACAATTAGTACACTTTACCTTGGCTAACCCAAAACCTACTGGATGGTTTCCTTTGGACACAGAGCATCTCAATATTCAATGTAATCTAATCTACACGAATCCCAGACCATGCCAACTGTTACAGTTTTTGTAATGTCCTACCAAGACCTAATAAAAACCATATCTGAGCAGTACATACGCTCCACTCTTAGTAGAAGGCTGTACCACCTGAGAATGTGATAGCATGGACAGAGCAGCCAGGCTTATTTTAGGATGGCGAGAGGGCTCTAAACTTGATATGAAGAAATTGTAGCATACAAAGGTCAAAATAAACAATGAAAACTATGTATTGTAAAAATAAAGTGTTTATTTAAATACAAGTTGACCAAGACAATTCTTGAAAAAGTAAGTACTATATCATCATATAAACAATCAAAAAAATTACTCAATACCTATGTTATACAAACCAAGGTATAACATTATTTAGAGGAGCAAGAAGCAAGTCAAAGGGAGTCAAACCTAAGGTTATACATTCAGGATAGTAATATACCATTCTTGGGGAATAGGATCAGGTCAGCTTTCAGAATATAATCAGTATTTCAAGGGTAGTTGATTCCGTCAGTCATACAGGGACAGTCAGTTAGGACATCGCATAATAAACCAACCCTGTTACAAGTATACTCCTTGCAATATTACTTTTTAGAATTCAGTTCAGAGCTTGTAAAACAACTCATACTTGATAATGTTGGACATAAAAATTGAGGAAATTGACATTTTCGATCTGCCTCTCAAATGGCAAAACAAGTTGTACTTTGCCCTGAATTTGCCATTTTTTTGTGGGCCGAGTAAGTTTCTGAACTCTGCACAATCTGATCATTACTGGTCTTGGTTTTCAGGATGGGCTCTGGAGTACCTGAAATACATATATATCAACCATCAAGTTTTCATGTGGCAATGGAGATAGCAATGTAATCTACTTATAGGCCACTAAATTCATCTACAACCTCTGATAAATATCAGAATATGTTGCAGCTCACGGTCCATCATCCTGCACTACACACAGTGTTACTTCTACATGGGTTAATGAATTGCAGTATATATAATGATACATTACTCACCGTAATCGTATTTCTGATGCTTGTATCTGCTTAGATTCACATGCTGTGCATAGGCCGACATCTAGTGGAAGCTGCAGTGTATTAGTTTGTTTTTCGAAACTCGAAAATGGGCGTCGACAAAAGGCGTGCCAGTAATACTATCCCTAGTGCGACGTCCACTGTACCCATGATCCCTCACGCGTATAGGACCCTCAGATTGTATTTTTTCTGACAGGAGGTAGCATGAGGAGTAGCGTGAATACAGATTATCCAAGCAGATAGAAAGATAAGACTGCAAGCATCCATGCGCCTTCTCTCACAGGGGAGGAAGGGTGGGTCGCATGTGAATCTAAGCAGATACAAGCATCAGAAATAAGATTACGGTGAGTAATGCATCTCTTCTGAGGCTTGCGGAATCTACTCAGATCACATGCAGTGCTTAGATTAGCAAGCAGTGTTAGAAGAAGGAGGTGGGATGTGAGAAGGGTCATGAGCAAATAAATTTCTTAGAACCGCTTGTCCCACTTGAGTATCTGTTTTGGAATAAGTGTAAATGCAGTAGTGCTGAGTAAAGTGTGAATAGAGCTCCATGTAGCTGCTTTGCAAATGGTGTCAAGGGGTGCACTTGCAATGAAAGCAAGAGTGGCCCCAATGCCACTTGTAGAGTGGGCTCTTGGCATGAAAGGCAGAGTCTTTTTGGAAAGGGAGTAACACAGCTGGATACAATTTAAAATCCACTTAGAGATGGCACCTTAGAGACGCGATCTCCCTCTCTGCCTGTAGCTACGGAGACAAACAGTTGGTCTGTTTTCCTTAGCAGCCTGGTCTGGTCTACTTAGTATAGGACCGTCCTATGCACATCTAGGGTGTGTAGTTTCACCTCAGCAGAGCTTTGGGGTTCTTGGAAGAAAGCCAGAAGCTCAATGGACTGGTTAACGTGGAATTTAGAAATAAACGTAGGTGAAAACCTAGGGTGTGTTCATAAAACCAGTTTATCTTTATTAACAGGTGGAAATGCGCCCCCCCTACTGAGGATGCATGGGAGGGGACCCGAAGCGGAACGTCACTGTTTACTGGGTGGTGTACCACCTCTGGCGGGGCTGCCTCTACCCTAGGGCGTCCCCTGCGCTGCCCTCTGGGGAAGCCTTGTGAGGACTGGAACTGATTGTTGCCCCATGAGGTTCCTTGATTTTGGTAGTAGTTAGAACCCTTTTGGGAACTTTGGCCTACAAAAATCGGCGATAATTGTTATTTCCCCTCTGACCCGAGGGTTTATTGGTGAGCTGACAAAGAGATTTTAGGGTCCCATTTGTTTTTAGCTGTCTTTAGAGCTTCCTCCACCGCTTTGCCGGATAGAACGTTTGCTCTACCAGCGTATCTATGAGAGTGGCTTGGGTCTCAGGTTTGAACCCTGACTGCCTTAGCCAAGCGTGACACTTTATAACCTTGCCTTCAGCTATTAATCTTCCTGCATTATCTGCTGCATCAAAGTTTGTTTTTAGTATGTACCCTGATACAGACCTGCCAATTGAGCCAACTGACTCTTTAGGGGTTCAGGTGCAAAAGATACTAAAGCAGCTACTTCTTCCCACTGGTGGCAATTGAAGCTTGCCAAAAGAGTGGCACTGTTGGCAATACATGCCCGATAGGCAGAGGTGGAGGCAACTTTCCTACTCAGAGCGTGTAGTCTTTTACTCTCCTTATCAGGAGGTGCTTCGGAAGAAGCAAGCAGTGTACCGGCCCTCTTTCTGGTGATTGTTACAACCAGGGAATCCGGATTTAATTGGCCCCTAATGTACAGGGGGTCAGAGGGTGCAGCACAGTATAGTTTCCCGACTCGCGGATTAACCGCACAAGTGAGATTTGCAGTTACGAACGAGGTATCAATCCTTCGCTGGATGGATTTTAATGTAGTAATGGCTCTCCTGTCTCCTGGGATCTCTTCAGCGAAATCCATATCTGCTTGGGCACCCTGCGTGTCAATATGAAAATGGGCTGCTGCTTTAGCGAATATCTCATTGAGGAGAGGTTGATTATCTACTGGTGAGTCATGTACCGGGGCGTCCTTGGGAATGGGGGAGTCAAGATTGTAGGCTTCAGCCTCCTCCTCCTCCTCCTGGTGCTAGTCATCCCCTCCTCCTGGTGCTCGTCATCCCCATAATAAGTGTCCCCTGTATGGTCTTCCACCGATTGTGGTTCAGTTTCTTCACAATATACATTAGGGTGATAAGATTCAATTACCAAAGGGTCTGAGACCAAACACTGTGCCAGGGCATCAGAGCAGGTTTTTTTTAGCAGGGGGGTGAGAGTCCTTAGACCTCGAAGGGGCATAGGTAGCCGGGGTGTTGGCATAGCTATGAAACCAATTAGGGTCTATTTCATCCTTCTCATGACCCCATCAATAGAAACAGAATTCCATTCTCTGGAGCTAGGAATAACATGTTCTGGTTCCTCCTTCATGCCCATATCTTGAACAGTGGGAGGAATAAGATTACTTTTAATAGTAGGGTCAGGGACCTTGGACTTTCCTATTGGTTTAGGGCCCTTATGTTTATCTTTATGAACATGGTGTTCTGAAGACTTTTTCTGTTGTTTATCCCCCTTTCCATGACTAGAGGAATGTTTTCCAGTGTTTTTAGGGGCCTCCGAGGGAATTGACGCCCGATATCGAGGTTCGGAGGTGGTATTTGAGGAAGGACGTTGACGCGTCTTGACTGAGGCTAGAGGTCGGAATCGTGTTCCGACGATCGGGCCTCAGGGACTATTGGAAGTGTGACAACTTTCAACCGAGGACAGTTGGTCTTTGTCATTAGGCGAGCACGAACGGGAACGCCCAGAGGACAAAGATTTGGTGGACTGCTCTCTTGGTGTCTTCCGTTGCTCGAGATGCGTGTCAAGTCACCGCCGGGGCTAGTGTGTTGAGCGGAGGCAGTGTGTGGTGCTCTCTTGCCGCCGGGTGTTGTCCCCACAACGTGGCCGCCAGCAAGTCCTTCGGGCACGGTGACCTGCGCGGGGGTGTCCAAGGTCACCCCTTTGCCGTCGCCGTCCGATACGGCAGTGTTGCTGCCATCAATGAACGCCCCTTCAACGTCCATGGCCTAGTTGCCTGGCTTAGTGGGCCCAGTGATTCGTCGAGCGGTCCTTAAGGGTCTTTGGCTTGAAGAGCTTGCAAGCTCGACAGGTAGCCTCGGGAAGGTCTTGTGGGAGAAACAGGTTGCACGTATTGTGTTTATCTACCCAGGGAAACATCCTGTTACACTTAGGGCAGAATTTGAAAGGAGTACTCTCCATGTGTCTCAAATTGGCAGTGGGCGGGTATATGTAGGAAACAAAATGTGGGGAAAGCCTGTATGACCATCCTCCACTCTCCCTACAGGGCCGAGGCCAGAGGCCTTCTAAGGCCCAAGGTCCGTCGTGGAGTTCTCGACGGCTGGTTTCCGCGATGTTCGCAGATGTCGATCTTCGGCGTAGGTTGGAAGAGAACAGGAACTTTAACAATAATTTTAGTATAATTGGCCAAGGGAACTCCGCAACATGCGTCCGACTAGTATGGCGGGAAAAAACAATCTGAGTGTACTACACGCGTGAGGGATCATGGGTACAGGGGACGTCACACTAGGGATAGTATTACGGGCATGCCCTAGTTCGACGCCCAGTTTCGAAAAAAAAAAACTAATACTCTGCAGCTTCCACTAGATGTTGGCCTATGCACAGCATGTGATCTAAGCAGATTTCACAAGCCTCAGAAGCAACAAGTTACTTACCTGTAACTGTTGTTCTCCAGCATGGGTCTGGCATGGATTCACATGCTCATGAATATTCCTAGTCGTCAGGATGGGCATCCTTGGGAAAGAAGAAAAAAAAATCAGTATCAGTTCCGTTTCTTATCCGTCTTTCTTAGTAGTAACCAATCACTGATCTCTGAGTCATACTGCCCCCCGCCAATGACTGCCCTCTTCCTAAGCCCCGCCTCTGGCAGCCATCCTCAGATTTGGTAGCACGCAAAGTGGCAGCATGACCAAGTGAAGAGCCGCAGAGGGGTAGGAGGGAGGGTTCGCATGTGAATCCATGCCAGTCCCATGCTGGAGAGCAACAGTTACAGGTAAGTAACTTGTTCCTTCTACAGCATGGGGTCTGGCATGGATTCACATGCTCATGAATAAAAGAATACATAGCAGTATACACATGCACAACCACGGGAGGTAGCAAAGGCTCAACATTAAGCAATTCTTACCTCCTCACCAGTCTCACCTTAGGCGAACAGGTTGCGCAGCACTGCTTGGACGACCCTGGAGTCCCGATCGACGCAGTAGAATCATGTGAAGGTGTGTGTCGACCTCCACGTAGCAGCCCTGCAGATGTCCAGCAGGGGCACACCAGACAGGAAGGCCGTGGTAGCAGCAATCGCTCTGGTCAAATGGGCTCTGGGCCGGACGGGCAGCGGTTGGTTTGCCAACCGGTGACAGTGCATGATGCAGCCGGAGAGCCATCTGGAAATGGAAGTCTTCTTAGAGAGCCTTCCCTTGATTCACAGACCCAAAGTTCACAAACAGTTGTGACGTCTTCCGAAAACTCTGTGTGTTCCACGTAGAACTTCAGCGCTCTAGCTACATCCAGCGAGTGCAAAGTCCTCTCGGCCGACGTCGAAGGCGACGGGAAGAAAACTGGTAACACCAAGGGCTCGTTGAGGTGAAAGTCTGATGGCACCTTGGGCATGAAGGAAGGGTGCGTCCTCAGCACCACCCTTGTGTCCTGAAAAGTCAAGTATGGAGGCTTGCAAGATAGGGCCTGGATCTCTCCCACTTGTCGTGCAGAGTTGATGGCCACGAGGAACGCTGTCTTCCATGACAGGAACTTCAAAGGCGCCGAATGCATAGGCTCGAATGGGGCCCCCATGAGCCTGGTCAGCACCACATTAAGCTCCCACGCCGGGGCAGGAGCCTTCACCGGCGGGAACGATCGCAATAGTCCCTTCATAAATTCCTTCACCAGGCGATGAGACCACACGGACGCCCGTCCCGTAGTCCTGGTATATCGGGAGATGGCAGCCAGATGAATTTTTATGTAGGCGTGAGCCAGTCCAGCTTTGGCCAGCGACAGTAGGTATGGCAGTACTTGAGGGGCCGTAATCCGCAGAGGGTTAATCTTCTGTGCACAGCACCAGACAGAGAACCTCTTCCAATTATGACCGTAACACTTAAGAGTTGAGGACGCCCTGGCTTTTGCAAGAACCTCTCTGCAGTCAGCCGGGATATCGTATCCTCCAAACTCGAGTGCTGCAGGAGCCAGGCCTGCAAGTTCAGCGACTGTGGGTCGTGATGGAGAATGGCGCCTCCTTCTCTGGAGAGAAGATCTGCGTCTGCCGGCAGCTTGACTGGTGGGGATTTTGACAAGTCCAGAAGGTCCGGGATCCAGATCTGCCTCGGCCACGCCGGTGCGACGAGGATCATTCGGCACCTGGACTTCTTGAGACGGTTGATGAGGCGGAGCAGCAACGGCAACGGAGATAACGCGTATAGAAACAGGCCGTCCCAGGGGAATGAGAAAGCATCGCCCGTGCTCCTCGGTTGCGGGAACCTGCTGGCGAACCTCTGGCACTTTGACTTCGTCGCCGTCGCGAAAAGGTCGATCCGGGATTTGCCCCATCGTCTAAAGAGCTGATCCACCTGGTCCTGACGTAGTTCCCACTCGTGGCACGAGCGCAGCTCCCTGCTGAGCGAGTCGACGATGGTGTTTTTTTATACCTGCCAAGTGGAAGGGAACCAGAAACATCCCATGGGCGACGGCCCAGTGCCACAGATCCTGGACCTCCTTGGATAGGGCTGGGGATCTGGTGCCCCCCTGCTTCTGTATGTAGAACATCGTGGTGGTGTTGTTGGTGAAGATCCTCATCACTTTGACCTTGAGGGATGGAAGAACAACTTGAGCGCCCAGAACACTGCTCGGAGCTCCAGAATGTTGATGTGGAGAGACCTCTCCTCTGGGAGCCAAAGTCCTCTTGCGTGGAGGTCTCCGGTGTGGGCCCCCGAACCCTCCAGAGAGGCGTCCGTCATCACCGTCTCCTGAAACGCCGGGGTTTGAAAGTCTGTGCCTGTAGTGAGGTGAGCCCGGGTACCCCACCATAGGATCGCCCGACGGAACTCCTCATCGAGAGGGATCCTGTCCTTGAAGCAGCCCGTCGCCTGAAACCAGCGGGCATCGAGGAACTCCTGTAGCGGACGCATCCGAAGTCTGCAAAGGGGTACAAGATAAATGCATGAGGACATCATCCCGAGGAGGGACTTGATGGACCTCACCCTGGCCACGTCCGTGGCTAGCAGGCGCCGTACCTTGCCCAGGATGGTCTTCATCCTCTCCTCCGACGGGGAGGCCAATTGTCCCACTGTATTGAGCTTCGCACCCAGAAACAGTGCTACCTGCGACGGAACCAGGTGGGATTTGGGGTAGTTGATGGCGAACCCCAGTTCCGTGAGCAGCCAGATGGTCCTCGCTGTTTGTTCGACGGCGAGTTCTCTTGTCCTTGCCCAGATTAGCCAGTCGTCCAGGTAGAGGTAGACGTGGATCCCCTGCAGGCACAGCCGTGCCTCCACTGGTGCCAGGCACTTGGTGAATACCCTGGGTGCAGACTTTAACCCGAGCGCCAGGGCTCTGAATTGGTAGTGGCGTCCCTGAACCACAAACCTGAGAAACTTCCTGTGCCCTTTTAGAATGGGGATGTGGAAGTAAGCATCCTCCAGGTCCAACGACGACAGGAAGACGCCCTCCTCCAGCTGTCCCAGCACATGCTGGAGGGTAACCATCCTGAATTTCTGTGCCTTGATGTATTTGTTTAACCGACGCAAGTCCAGGATGGGGCGCCAACCGCCTGTCTTCTTCCTGAAGAGGAAGCATCTTGAGTACACTCCGGAGCCCCGGAGCTTCCTGGGGACGAGCTCGATGGCACCTTTCTTGAGCATCGCCCTTACCTCCAACAGCAGTTGATGGACATGATTCTTCTTCCTGGCCACGGGAGGAATGCGAGGGCACTTCTTTTGGAATTCCAGCGAGTGCCCGTTGACCAGGGTGTCCAGCACCCAACGGTCGGTGGAGATGGACTCCCACACGTTGACGAACTTTGTCAGCCGGCCTCCCACCGGGGTGCTTCGGTGGGGGCCCGACGACACGGCCAGGTCAGACTTGCTTGGAGGCGGCCTTACCGCCTTGGCGACGGCAGGATCCCCCTTGCTTGCCGCGACCTCTGTAGGCTTCCTGGGAAGAGGAGCGAGCCGCCTGGCGGTATATGGAAGAGCCACCGCTGGATCCTTTGGAGGCACCCCGTCTGCCTCCGGAGCTCCGAAAGGGCCATCGTCGTTGAAGTACCCCCTAAGGCCCGGGCCGTCTCCGAGTCCGTCTTGATGGCCTGGAGATACTCGTCCACCTTACCAAAGAGGTTGTTGCCGTCGAACGGCATATCCAACACTCTGGTCTGGACGTCCTGGCGAAAGTCTGTCGCCTTGAGCCATCCTCGTCGACGGAGGCAAACTCTGTTGCCCAGTTGGCGAAATCCGGTATCGGCGTGATCCGACTCCACCTCGCCTTCCTGCAGAATTTGTAGGGCCTCCGCCCTCTTGTCATCAGGTAGGAAGTCTAGCAGGGGAGCTATCTTGAACCAGAGCTCCCTGTCGTAGCAGGCCACGATCGCTAAGGCATTGGCTGCCTTAATCGTCGTCGCCGCCGACGAGATGTCTCGTCATCCCATGGAGTCCAACTTCTTGCCCTCGCTGTCCGGCGGGGAAGAGGAAGTTGAAGCCGCCACACCCACTGCTTTCTTCTTAGCTGCTGCCGAGACGACAGAGTCCGGCGTGGGCTGGGCCCCGAGGCATAAGGGGGCGGCATCGGGGAATCGGTACTTCTTCTCGTACCTGTCCCTCTTGGCGGGTGTCGTGGAAGGGTTCTTGAGGACAGCAAGCCCCTCGTCCCAGAGGTCGTTGAGCAAAGGCACCACGAGGACCGTCTTCCTCTTGGCCTCTAGTCGTTGGTAAAGAAATCCTTCCTTTTTTTGTTCTTCAGGGCAGAGCTGGAAGAGCTTGGATGCCCTGGTCATCATGGTGTGAAAGGAGCCAATTTCGTCGGCTGGAGAAGACCGAGAGGGGGGTGGGTGATGACGGGATTTCCACTGTCATCGCCGCCGCTGCCGTCGTCCGTCCCCGTCGCTGTATCTGTCGCCGTATCCTCTCTAGGGTCCAGCGAGGGGGATGAGGGGTCCACAGGCCTCGCGGGCACGAAGGGCATAGAGGGGTATACTCTCCCCCGCTTGTTCGGAGGGTTTCCCGACGGGCCTAGTTCTGGATCCTCCGTCGGGGTCCGTGGTAATCTCGTCCTTATCTCGGTACATAAGGATTGGATCGCCAACAAAATGGCCGCCGAGCTATCCTGGGGCTCGGGTAATGGCTGCGACTGATGGGATGGCCGCTCCACTGGGCCCTCTTCTTCGTCATCGTCGCTATCTTCGATCACGTCAACGGGAACCATCCCATGGGATCGAACCTTCTCGAACCTCTCGTTGAGGCCTATGAATCTCTCCTTGAGGCCCTTCTGTTTCCACCAGCTCCTCCTCAGAGGCTGATTCCGAGTCTGTAATGGCCACAGGCCCCCCCCCCCCCCCCCCCCCTTGTTCCACCGGGGACTTTACAGGGGTCTTAACGATGGGCTGGAAAGAGGATTCCCTCTGCGGAGGCAGGGATACTCTGAGCCCAAAGGCCGTTTCCACTGGAGTAGTCTCAGCCGGCTTTGCCAGCGTCGCAGCGACCCCTTCGATAGAGGCTTTTGCCGGCTGGATCAAAGCCCTCACCACCTTAGGTGCGTCCTGGGCCTTCGCCTTGGGGGGAGGGTCAGCGCCTCGCTCCCCCTTCAAGATCGACCGGGGCCTCTCCAACAGCTTACCCGGGTTCTCGGACTTCCTCTTCCCCGAACCAGAGCGCTGGCTCGTGGTTGAATGTGCTGGGGAAGTCGCGGCCTGCCTGGCAGCCGAAGAGCCCGACCTTTCGGCGCTCCCGGACTCGCGGTGCTTGGCCTTCTGTTGGGCCCCCGTCGCCGGGACGCCCTCACAGGATTTAGAAGCCTGCTCAGACGTTTTCTTCGCCTTCTCACCTGCTGTGCCCTTCTCCAGCCAGGCAGTAAGGCGGGAACGACGATCTTGTTTGGTCCCTTCCTAAAGGTTCTTGCAGAACGCACAGTCCTTCTCCACGTGCGGCTTTTCCTCATGAAGGCAGTAGAGACATCGCAAATGCTCGTCCTCCTTGAAAACGTTTTGTAATCCACATCTAGGGCAGCACCACAGCTTGGATCCGGGCGTCGAGCTTCCCTTGTCCTGGGCCATGTCCGTTGAGGTAGGCCGCAGATCTTCCGGAATCCTCCAAAAAGCGTAAACTCGACGAAAACTTCACCCATGAGGGGGGTAGAAGAATTCCGAAACAGGTCCCCGTTATCGGAAGTAGAAACGGTGGAGCTTGAGGCTCGATTAAACCGAAAAAATGAGAAAATCTCCTGAAAAAGCACTAAAACGCAGCAAAAACTCGAGAGCTAAAGCACGAGGACTCCCAACACTTGAGCGTGCGGTAAAAATCTGAGGATGGCTGCGAGAGGCGGGGCTTAGGGAGAGGGCAGTCATTGGCTGGGGGCATTATGACCCAGAGATCAGCGATTGGTTACTACTAAGAAAGACAGATCAGAAACGAAACTGATACCGATTTTTTTCTTTGCTGAGGATTCCCAGCCTGACGACAGGGAATATTCATGAGCATGTGAATCTATGCCAGACCCCATGCTGGAGAAGAACAAGTTACCTCTTACCTTGTAACGTTCTTTCGATGGGATGTTCCTCCGACGTATTCCTCATCTTAATAGATTACATCCCAGCTTGCTTGCCTCAGACATTTTTTCAGTAGAGGGCGCTGCGCGTCGACGTCCCTCGAGCTGGTGTCCCTCGACAGCCTCCGTCTCGGCGCCATTGTGCGTATAAATAGACTCGCGCAGCGACCGTTGCTCAGTTCCGCTTTGAAGCTTGAAATTAGTTGTGCATGAATTGGTTATTGACCTTGAAGGAGCGTAAGCTGCAACTACAAGGGAGGTTTTACTGCGGGGATGGATGGGAGGGGCGATAAGGAATACATCAGAGGAACATCCCATCGAAAGAACGTTACAAGGTAAGAAGTAACTTGTTCTTCGAAGGGATTGTGTCCTCCGACGTATTCCTTATCTTGATAGACTCCCATAGCAGTGGTGTGAAAGAGGAGGAAGGAGTAAAATTGGAATATTTCCCTTTAAGAATGAACAGAATGTAACACAGCTTTGCCAAATCTGGTCTCCTGGCTGGAGGAGGAATCCAGATTGTAGAATTTTGTAAAGGTATGTGCAGACAACCATGTGGCAGCCGCACATATGTCCCGAATCGGTACCCCTCTTTGGAGATCCGAAGAGGCTGTGATACCCCTGGTTGAATGAGCCCTAAGATGTTGAGGTGGCTCTTTCCCTGCCAATTTGTAATATTCTAGAATGGCAAAAATAATCCATCTTGAAATGGCCTTTTTTTTGATTGGCAATCCTATTTTGTGTCCTGCATAACATATAAACAGTTGGTCTGCTTGCCTTATCCTAGCAAGTCTGCTGATCTAAAAACTCAAGGCACACCTTGGATCCTGCCTATGTAGCCTCTCTGAAGGTAAGGTCATCTTCTGAGTGATGTGGAATTCAGAGACCACCTTTGGGAGGAAATTAGGCTTCACTTGTAAGACAACTTTGTCTTTGTGAAAAATTGTATGAGGAGGTTTGCAAGATAGAGCTTGTAATTCACTCACTCTTCTGGCAGATGTTAGAGCCACTAGTAAGACTGTTTTAAGGGTGAGAAATCTTAATGAACAAGAATGGAGTAGTTCAAAGGGAGTACCCATCAGAAAATGTAACACTAGATTTAAGTCCCACAAGGGAACTTGGAAAGGCTTTGGGGTATAGACAAAAGTTAACCCCTTCAGAAATCGAATTACTAGGGGTAATTTGAAATATGATGGCTCCTCTGCAGTGCGCTTAAAGATCGACAGCGCTGCGAGGTAGCCCTTGATCGTACCAACTTGAAGACCTGAATTTGCCAAATAGGGCAAAAAAGATAACACCATTGGTGTACTGCATGAAAAGGGTTAAATATTTTCTCTACACCAGTTGCAAAATCTGTTCCAATGGCAGTGGTATAAAGTCTTTGTTGCTGGCCTTCTAGCCGAAAGCAAAACCTCCATGACGTCATCCGGGAAGTCCCAATCCTTGTATCTCAACCTTTCAGAAACCAAGCGTGAAGGTTGAGGGTTCTGATGTCTGGATGGAGAACCTGACCTCCCTTCTGCGAGAGAAGATCCTCTTTGCGGAAGACTAATCGGAGGGCAGATGGACATGTCCGGAAGGTCCGGGTACCACATTCTCCTGGCCCAGTCCGGGGCAATTAGGATCATAGTCTTCCGGAATCTTCTCAACCTCCTGATCATCCGAGGAATGACAGGGACTGGAGGAAACGTGTATAGAAGTGGAAACTCCCAGTCTACTATGAACGCGTCCCTTAGAGCTCCTCTCGGGAGAAATTCCCTTGAACAAAACTGATCGCACTTCCTGTTGATACTGGTGGCGAACAGATCCACTTGAGGGGTTCCCCCCAAAGGGCGAAGATCTCTTGATGGACTTCCTGAGCTAGCTCCCACTCGTGGGAGACTGTGCTCTGCCTGCTCAGAGCGTCCGCTGTAAAGTTCTTCTCTCCGGCTAAGTGAACTGCCGATAGAGGGATTCCTTCTTGAATTGCCCAAAACCAGAGCTGCATCGCCTCTCTGCACAGTGGTAGTGATCCTACGCCTCCTCCTTTGTTGGGGTAGTGCATGGCCACTGTGTTGTCTGTCATTATTAGGAGATTTTCCCCCTGTACAGATGGCAGAAAAGCCTTCAGCGCTAGTCTGATGGCTCTCAGCTCCAACAGGTTGATATGTAGTCTGGACTCCGATGGGGACTAACGACCGCTGATGGTCAAGTCGTTAGCATGGGCTCCCCAATGTGACCTTGTGAGTGAGGCATCCGTGACTACTGTTATCTCCGGCCATGGTTGTCAAAACTGTTCTCCTTTCAAAATGTTCTCCCGACAGGCCCACCACTGAAGGTCTCGAGCCACTCTGTCCGGGACCTGAAGGAGATCTGTCATTCTTCCTGAGATTTGCGACCACTGCGTTCTTAGTGCCCACTGGAGGGATCTCATTCTCAGGCGAGCCCGAAGGCTGGAAGACGTTGGACATTTTGAAACTTGGTGACCATCTGCAGAATATCTTGAGCCCTCACCTCTGGTGGCGAGGCTTTCCCCAGGAAGTGTCCAGGACCGCTCCAATGAACTGGAGTCTCTGTGATGGTATCATCTGTGACTTCTGTAAGTTGAGGGAGAAGCCAAGTTTGTGAAGGAAGTGGCAGACATAATCTAGCTGGATCTGAGCTTGTTCCGAAGATACTGCTCTGATCAACCAATCGTCCAGGTAGGGGTAGACGTGGATCCCTTCCCTCCTTAGACTTGCAGCCACTACCGACATTAGCTTGGTGAAGACCCTCAGGACGGAGGTCAGCCCAAATGGCAGAACTCGAAATTGATAGTGAGAGTTGCCAATGGCGAACCTCTGGTATTTCCTGTGTTTGAGATGGATTGGCACATGGAAATAAGCATCCTGAAGGTCTAGAGATACCAACCAGTCCTGAAGCTGGAGGGCCTGAAGGACCTGAGAGAGTTACCATGTTGAACTTGTCCTTCCTGAGGAATTTGGAAAATTCTCCTAAGTCCAAGATGGGTCTCAGTCCTCTGTCCTTCGGTACTAGGAAGTAGGGGGAATACCAACCCTTGTTCCTCTCCGCTGCAGGTACCGGTTCTATGGCACCTTTCTCTACCAGGTCTAGAATCTCCTGCATAGGGAGCGGATCTGGAAACTTCAAAGAGTTGTTCCCAGGTGGATGAGACTGAGGGGTGTGTAGAAAAGGCAGGCAGTAACCTTGGGCAACTGTCTCCAATGCCCAAGCATCTGACGTAATACCCTGCCATTCCACCAGATGTTGAGTCAACCTGCCCCCTTCTGGTGTTTTGTGAGGAGAGACCTCAGAGGGGTTTAGAAGCGGCTGACGCAGATGCCGAGGGTAAAGGGGCACCTGCTGCTGCGGTTTTTGTACCTTTAACCCGTCCACCATGGGTGAATCGTTTCTGGCCCTTTTGAGCTGGCTGTCCTCTGCCTTTTCCGAATACGGAGTAAAAGCGAAAGGACCTACCCCTCCAGGATGTTCCCGAGGGGAGATTCTGAGTCCATCAGATTGCAGCCCCAAGAGATTTCGCTGCTGCCATGGATATTTGTAACTTCTCCAGGCTGTCATCAGCCTTCTTACCAAATAAAGAAGTGCCGTCAAAGGACATGTTCAAAAGTCTGGCTTGTACATCTGGAGCAAAACCAGACTTCCACAACCATGCAAATCTGCGGATTGTGGTACTTGCCGCCATGGCCCTGCTGATACTGTCAGCACAATCAATGCCTGTTTGAAGGGACTCCCACATTGCAACTTTTTCATCTTTAATGAGGTTTAAAAATGCTTCCCTTTCATCTCCTTCAGGGAGGCAGTGAGCCGCAGATGAAGCACACTCCCAAAGTGTATGGCTGAATCTTGCAAGCGTGCAAGTGGCGTTAATAGATTTAAGCGCCATGCTACATGCCGAAAAGACTATCTTTGACATCGCATCAAACCTTTTATCATCCCTGTCCTGTGGAATAGTAGGGTAAGCAGATCTACTATTTGATGAAGTTGCTGCTTGTACAACCAAACTCTCTGGAGTTGGTTGTTTGCTCAAGCATTCAGGATCTGAAGCAGATACCCTGTATTTCGCAGATAGTTTCTTATTAACTGCAGGGATAACCTCAGGAGTTTCCCAATTAGCAGAAATCTTTCTTTGGAGAGCAGTATGAAAGGGAACAACAGGATCTTCCTGTGGACCATTAACTAAAATATCAGTAAGGTCATCCTGCTGAAAAGAAGGTGAAGGTGTAGACCACCCCATGAATTCTATTATTCTAGCCATCAGAACCCTATAAGGGGTCTCCGCATGCTCCCCAGGATCTGGTTCAGCAAACTCTACTTCTGGGGAAGTATCAAAACCACTTGCCTCATGTAAAGAGTCTTGAAGATCTTTTAACCTGTTGTCTTCAGAGATAAATTCCTCTGGAATGGGTGCTGTGGTCCTTTGTAAATCAAAAGGTCTCATGGTCAGAACAGAATCCTCCCCTTCCTCATAAATAGAGGACAAAGCTCTAAAGTAATCAGACTTAGGATATGGTTTAAAACCCATTTCTAGGGCAGAAGGGGCCAAGTTGGCTGACACCGGTTGAGAAAACGTCGAAGTTGTCGACGTGGAAGTCAAAGGCTTCGACAAACCTGGAAAAGGTGTTGAAAAAAGTTTGCAGAGACCTCGAAGTACTTGAGAGGATCGGAATCCAACTCAGAGTTGTCGATGCGGTCAATGTCATCCTCGAGGTCATGTTCGAAGTCCTCGTCACCTCTACTGCCTGAGATGTAGTTACAGTTGTAGGTCTGTTTTATCAGAGTTGACAGTGGCGTCGATGCAACAGATTTATGTGTCGACGGACCCTTCAGTACGCTCTCGGGTAGTTTCTTTCGCTGGGTGCAACGACTCGCGGCATTTTGATTTTTCGGGTCTTTCACCCAGAGGGAATCACCTTTAGCCATCTCCAAGGGGGTCGAGGCCGCTTTCTCTAAGACGCTAAGCATTTTCATAATGAATTCCTCCCACTTAGCTGGAGAGCTGTGTTTGGTAGGGCAGTTGACCCTTTCCGGGGAGACAAAAGACGACGAAGAAGAAGAGGGAGATGTACGACGCCGCTTCTTTGAGTGTTTCGATCTCGAAGACTGATGGGAACCGCTTCGAGACCTAGAACGGGAATGTTTCCTGTGACGGCGAGGAGACGAATGTCTCGACTCTGCCGAAGAAACTTTAAGAGTCTTACCTCTTTCTAGCTTCCTCTTACGCTCCTTCAAGGCTTTCGCCGTTATGGACATCCAGTCCTCGCATTCCGAACAGTGATGCTCCGATCCCAGGCACCACAAACCGATCCTGTGAGGATCCATCAACGACATTTTCTTGCCACAATCACAGCACTTTTTGAAGCCGGGCCGTGGGGTCGATTGTTCGGATGGGGAAGCCATCAAATAAAGGTGATATCTTCAAAGAATAAGTTTAGTCTTCTTGAAGAAAGAACTGAGCAACACGATTCCAAGGCCCACAAAGCGCGGAAAATGGAACTGAACAACGGTCGCTGCGCGAGTCTGTCTATACGCACGATGACGTTGGCGCCGAGACTGAGGCTGTCGAGGGACACCAGCTCGAGGGATGTCGACGTGCAGCGCCCTCTACTGAACAAATTTGAGGCCAGCATGCTGGGATGTAATCTATCAAGAAAAGGAATACGTCGGAGGACAAAATCCCTTTGAAATATATGGGATACATTACTCATCGTAATCGTATTTCTGATGCTTGTATCTGCTCAGATTCACATGCTGTGTATAGGCCGACGTCTAGTGGAAGCTGCGGAGTATTACAGTTTGTTTTTCGAAACTCAAAAACGGGCGTCGACACAGGGCGTGCCAGTAATACTTATGCTAGTGTGACGTCCACTGTACCCATGATCCCTCACACGTCTAGGACCCTCAGATTGTATTTTTTCTGACATGAGGTAGCATGAGGAGTAGCACGAGTACAGATTATCCGAGCAGATAGATAGAAAGAAAGATAAGACTACAAGCATCCCTGTGCCTTCTCTCAGAGGGGAGGAAGGGTGGGTCGCATATGAATCTAAGCAGATACAAGCATCAGAAATACGATTACGGTGAGTAATGTATCCCTTCTGAGGCTTGTGGAATCTGCTTAGATCACATGCTGTGCATAGATAAGCGAGCAGTGTTAGAAGAAGGAGGTGGGATGTGTGAAGGTTCATGGGCAAATAAATATCTTAGAACCGTTTGTCCCACTTGAGTATCTGTCTTGGAATGAGTGTCAATGCAGTAGTGCTGAGTAAAAGTGTGAATAGAGCTCCAAGTAGCTGCTTTGCAAATGGTGTCAAGGGGGACATTTGCAATGAAAGCCAGAGACGCCTCTTGTAGAGTGGGCTCTTGGCGTAAAAGGCAGAGTCTTTTCAGAAGGGAATAGTTTCTTACCTGTAACTCCATTTCTCCAGCATTGGTATCTTTCATGGATTCACATGCTTAGAATATTCCCTGTCGACAGACTGGGAACCCTCGGTATACTTATAAAGCCGTTTCCCATAGGAAAACTTCTGACACTTTTGTGTCCTATCTATGTCGTTTTTGGGGCCGCCCACGCATGCCCCACTAAGACGTAGCGGTATAAATGCCACGCCCCCGCCGCTCCCTTCAGATTTCGACCCCTCCAAAGCAGAATCGGGTGAAAACCTAGTTATACAAGTAGATTGCATTCTGGGGAGGCTGGAGGGCACATGTGAATCCATGAAAGATAACAATGCTGGAGAAATGGAGTTACAGGTAACTATTCCCTTCTCCAGCATTGGATCTTTCATGGATTCACATGCTTAGAATAGAATATACAGCACTGATCCTGAAAAGGGGAGGTGTGAATGCAATCCGGCACCCTCCTAAGCATACGTATACCGAACCATGCTTACGTAAAAACTGCCAACTTATAAATACGCAAAAGTACATGCACATATCTATATCTCTATATCTATATATACACACATTTTAGCATATGTATATATGGACGTTTATAGGTATAAGTACAGACCCTTCCTGAAAAGGGCTTACCTTATTGAAACAGATGGCGTAAGACTGCTCTTCCCATTTGTATCTCGTCCGCATGCTGCCGTTCAAGGCAGTAATGGCGGGTAAACGTGTGAGGCACTGACCATGCCGCCGCCTGGCAAACGCCTGCCAGCGAGATTCCTGCCCACAACGCTGTTGAAGATGAAGTTGCCCTCGTGGAATGAGCTCTCGGACGCCCTTGTAGCGGTTTTTCCGCTTTGGAATGACAGAAGGCAACCGTCGACGAGACCCATCGGGCCAGTCCCTGCTTTGAAATTGCTTTTCCTCTCGCTGATGGACCATATGCAATGAAGAGTTGCTGTGTAGATCTAAGTTGTTGAGTCCGATGAAGGTAACATTTTAGAGCTCTCTTCACGTCCAAGGTATGGAGGACTTTTTCCGGAGACAATGAGGGGGTCGCGAAAAGGGTAGGCAGGACAATGGACGAGTGTTTATGATAAGCTGTAGGAACTTTCGGAATGAAACAATGATTAGTTGACAGAACCATTTTGTCCTTAAAGAACCTTAGGTACGGCGGGTATACGACCAATGCTTGCAATTCTGAGAGCCGCCTAGCTGATGTTATAGCTATTAGAAAAGCCAATTTCCATGACAAGAACTTCATCGATGACATGGCCATTGGTTCAAAGGGGGTTTTCATTAACCCTGCTAGCACCACATTAAGACTCCACGTTGGTGGAAAACGTTTAACCGGCGGGAATGTTCGGAACAGACCCCTCATGAAGTGTTTCACCAGCCAGTCACTAAACAAGGGAGACAACTGCCTCCTCCTCGTGAACCTAGAGAGGGCTGCCAGGTGTACCTTTATTGATGAAAAAGATAATCCGCTCTTCGCCAGGTGTAGCAGATACAGCAGAAGTTGCTCCGGAGTTACCCTTAGGAGGTTGCACTCCCGGCTGTCCTTGACACCACGTACAGAACCTTCTCCACTTACACGCGTGTACGACTTGTTGGTGGAAGGGGCCCATGCTGCTTGCAGGATTCTCCGACAATCCGACGAAATGCTCAAGGCACCACATTCCGAAAAGTCAGAAGCCAAGCTGTGAGATTGAGACGGTCTAGATTGTGTGCCACACTGTTCCTTCGTCCCGGGACAGGAGATTGGGAACCTTCGGGAATGTTATCAGTTGATCTACGGACAGGTGACGCAGGTCGGAAAACCATGGCTGCCTCAGCCAACGCGGTGCCACTCGGATGACCCGGCACCTGTACCTGCGTATCCACTGCAGAGTTCTCCTTATAAGAGGGAACGGAGGGAAGGGGTAGAGGAACTTGTCCGTCCACGGGAAGGAGAACGCTTCCCCCAGAGAACCTTCCTATGGCCATCTGCTGGCATTTATCTCACACTTCTTGTTCCTCTTCGTTGCGAAGAGTTCCAGCGGAGGCCGTCCCCATTTCTCAAAGACCTTCGACAACTGAACGCTGTCTATCTCCCATTCGTGTATTTGGTCCATTTTTCTGCTAAGTGAGTCCGCTTGCTCGTTCCTTACTCCCGGAAGATGATGATCTGCGATGGATATATTGTGTTTCAGAACCCAATGCCACACCTTCTGAGCCTCGGTGGAAAGGGTTCTGGACCGTGTGCCCCCTTGCTTCCTTAAGTAAAACATCGCCATTGTGTTGTCTGTCAATATTCTCACTATGGACCCTCTGATGTGCGGCAGGAAAGACTTCAAGGCCCAGTGCACTGCTCTCAGTTCCAGAACGTTGATGTGCAGAAGTGACTCCCTCCGGAACCAACGACCATGCGTTTGTAGAGTGCCCATGTGTGCTCCCCAGCCTGTCAGGGATGCGTCCGTCACTATGGTTAGCCGAAACTCCGGCTCCTGTAGGGGTACCCCTCTGGATAGATTCTGAAAGCTCTGCCACCAAAGAAGTGCTAGTAGGAGCTCGTCGACGGTCAGCTTGTCCGACCAGAGCCCTTGGACCTGCGTCCAGCGGTCCGCCAGAAACTCTTGAACCGGCCTCATGAACAGGCGGCAGTTGCCCACTAGAGGAATGCAGGACACCATAGCGCCCAGAATCGACACATTTTCTCACTGATAGTCTGGTATTGATTCTCAGCCGACCTGCCAATCGATTGAGTTTGGTTATTCTGTAGAGGGATGGCTTCACTAACCCTGACTGGGTCTCGAATTGCGCGCCCAGGAACACCAAGCTTCTTGATGGCGTCAACGAAGATTTCTTGAAGTTTACCGCAAACCCCAGCCGTTGTAAGAGTTGCATGGAGGCCTGCAAACGTGTGTGAGTCGACATAGGGGAGGACCCCCTCACCAAGCAGTCGTCGAGATACGGGTACACATGAAGACCTTGCCTTCTGAGCCAGGCCGCCACCAGGGCCAAACATTTCGTGAACGTTCTGGGAGAGGATTTCAGCCCAAAATGAAGTACTGTGAACTGGTAGTGCGTCCGTCCTACCACAAACCTTAGGAACTTTGTGTCGCCGACACATTGGTATGTGGAAGTACGCGTCCTGCAGGTCCAGAGATGCCAGAAAGTCCCCTTCCTGAACTGACCGGATCACTTCCTGGAGTGTGAGCATCTTGAATTTTAGGCTTTTTAACGTCTTGTTGAGATCGCGCAGGTCTAGAATGGGACGCCATTTTCCGTTTGGTTTTTTCACCACGAAGTATCGGGAATAAACCCCTTGACCCTTCTGCGACGACGGAACCAATTCTATAGCACCTTTTTGTAGCATAAGTGCTACTTCCTGCTGCAACACGCTCAGATGGGGTTGAGCTACAAACGCCGGTGGAATGTGCGGAGGGTTGCTTTTGAATTGCAGGGAATGTCCGTATCTTACTGTGTCCAACACCCACTGATCCTTTGTTATTTGCCCCCATTCGTCGATGCAGCACGATACTCTGCCTCCCAGAACGTTCCGATGCCCGTCATTGCTGGTCCTTGGTCTGCTTATCTCTCGTCGACGAGTAACCTATTCTCTTCCTGGGGGTCTGGTAGTCCTGGCGTCGTTTTGCCGTTTGAGAAGCCCGTCTGTATCCCTAGGAGGGGTACGCTGGCCTACTGAAGGATCTGTCTCTCGAAGCCGAGAATCTGGAGTTTCCCGATGCTCCCCTAAAGGGACGAAAAGACCTGAAACTTCGACCACTCTGGAGGGCACCCAAGGAACGCGTCGTGTCCGAGTCCTCCTTCATGCCCTTCGGGGCCTCGATCACCTTCTCGCCAAACAGAAGGTCTCCCTCAAAGGGCATATCCAGCACCTTGTATTGCACCTCTGGTCTAAAGTTGGTGCATTTTAGCCATGCCTGTCTTCGGAGAACCACACCGTTATTCACCTGTTTAAACCCGGATTCTGCGAGGCCCACCGCAATGTTTATGCGATGATTGGAGGCCTCTTCACCTTCCCTGACGAGTAACATCGCCGCCTTACGATGTTCTTCCAGAAGATGCTCCAGCAAAGGTGCCAGTCGGTGCCACATCTCTGTCGTATCTGGCTACTATAGCCAGAGAGTTGCCCGCTTTCACTGTGGTTGCTCCTACCGACAGCACTTTTTTGCCAAAGGCATCCTATCTTCTGGCCTCCCTTTCCGGGGGGTCGTGCACTTGTGCTGGGCCCTCTCCTTTCTCGCTGTCGCCGCTGACACCGAGTCAGGGGTTGGTTAGGAGAACAGACACTTGGGGGTAGCTTCTGGGGCCTTACATTTTTTCTACAGGCGACCTTTTATTGCCGGTTCCGAGAAAGGGTGACGCTGGTCTGTAACCCCTCCTGCCACACATGATCCAGGATGGGTACCGAGAACCCCGACCTTCTCTTTCCCATGTGGTCGAAAAGAAAGCAGTCCTTTTTATCCTCTTCCTGGGCCAACCCGAATTCTGTACACGCTTTGGCCATCATGGCGTGAAATGACCCCCAATGTCGTCCGGGGGAGACAGCTGAGCCAGGCTTCTCGGGGTTTCTAAGTCCATCTCAGACTCCCAGGTTGGATCCCTGGAGGGGGAAAGTGAGACATCCGATAAGGTTCTCCTGTCAGAGTCTGAATCTATCAGTTCTCCCTCCTCGTGGCGTGCAGCTGAGAGGTCTTCACTCGCTGGTGGCCGACGAGACGGGCCCAGTTCTTCGATGGCCGACCTGGCCGGAGTTGCTTGAGGTAGCCTCACGTCTAGTGTCTTCAGCAAAGTGTGTAACGTGGATAAAACCTCCAGCGACAAGAGTGACTGTGGATTGAGAAGAGGGGTAGACCCCGGAATGCTGGCTCCCCCGGAGAGAGGCCTGGTAATTCCTCGTAACCCGAGGTCTGCAGGGCCAGCTACTCTCACATCTTCATCTCCCGAGGACACCGACAAGGCAGCCTCTTGCTGCAGTAGGGTCTCCGGGAAAACCGGGTCGAAGACTTCTGATCGCCAGGCCTCTTGCGGAATCTCCGTCGACGAGGCTGAAGCTGGCCCTGTCGTCGCCGTCACCGTCTGCGGCCCAAGAATAGTTCAGACCAATTGTGTCAGTGGCAGTGAAGGGGTCGACGACTGCCCCGCCGTCGACGACGGTGGTGGTGTAGGTCCCTGAGTCGTTCCCGCCTTTTCCGAACTTGACCTATGCTTTTCGACTCAAGGTCGATCTATGGTGATCGCCCGAGGAGGATTTCGACTTTTCCTTTCTGTCTTTCTTCGTCGAAGACGAGGATGACGAGGCTTTCTTCGAATGGGCTCCTTAGAATGGCTTCTCGATGATTCCTTCTCCGCCGGTCGTGATTTCTTCACCAGGGGGTTCCGATTTCGTGGAGCGGGGCCCCTGAAGATTTTGATGCTGAGGCCACGCTGCGCATGGAGCCTAACTCTGAAGATGGGTATGCCCTTGCTCCATCGTTTAACCATGCCACTAGTCGTCGACTTCGATCTTTAAGAGTCTTCTGGGAGAATCCCTTGCATATGTTGCACTTGTCTGCCGAATGATGAGGGTGTAGACAATAATTTGCAATCCATATGCCCGTCCCCCTCATACACCTTCAACCCGCATGTAGCGCACGGGCGGAACAGCACTTTTCCCGACATCAGGACAAAACTCCAATAGCACAACCTAGACAAAATAGTAGACTACACGAGGTGCTCCCACTACTTTGGAGACGGTTGAAATCTGAAGGGAGCCTCGGGGCCGGGGCATTTATACCGCTACGTCCTAGTGGGGCATGCGTGGGCGGCCCCAAAAATGACGTAGATAGGACACAAAAGTGTCAGAGGTTTTCCTATGGGAAACGGCTTTATAAGTGTACCGAGGGGTCCCAGTCTGTCGACGGGGAATATTCTAAGCATGTGAATTCATGAAAGATCCAATACTGGAGAAAGGGAGTAACACAGCTGGATACAATTTATAATCCACTTAGAGATGGCACCTTTAGAGACGCAATCTCCCCCTCTGCCTGTAGCTACAGAGACAAACAGTTGATCTGTTTTCCTTAGCGTCCTGGTCTTGTCTACATAGTATAGGACGGCCCTACGCACATAAAGGGTGTGTAGTTTCACCTCAGTAGAGCTTTGGGGTTCTTGGAAGAAAGCCGGAAGCTCAATGGACTGGTTAATGTGGAATTTAGAAATAAACTTAGGTGAAAACCTAGGGTGTGTTGGTAAAACCAGTTTATCTTTATGAACAGTAAAGAAAGATTCCTGCACTGACAGAGCCTGAATTTCACTGACCCTTCTTATCGATGCAATGGCTACTAAGAAGGCAGTTTTATTTGTCAGGTGTTTGAGACTGCTTTTATGCATGGGCTCGAATTTGGGGGCCCAGGAGTTTAGCCTACACCACATTAAGGTCCACTCTGGTGGGGGGTTAGAAATTGGAGGGTGGAGTCTCTTTACCCCTTACATGGAGGCTTTAACCACTGGTACTTTCCACCACGATACCTTGTTATGGGAGGTGGTGTATGCTGACAGAGCAGACAGGTGTACCTTTAGTGAATTAAATACCAACCCTGCGTCCAGCAGGTGGAGCATGTAGGTGACAATAGTGGAAGGAGTGCAATCAACTAGGTTGATTTGCTTATTCTGGCACCAGATAACAAATATTTTCCATTTGTCAAAATAACGGTGCCTAGTGTTGGGCTTCCTAGATTCCTTTAGGATGTCCATGCACCTCTGTGGTAAGTTGAGGTGTCCAAACTCTGACTTCAGGAGCCATGCTGCCAAGTTCATTGAGCTGGGTTGAGGATGCACTGTTTGACCTTGGTGCTGGGATAGTAGGTTGTACCAGCACGGGAGTCTGATGGGTTCACACGCTGCTAGCCTGCGCAGGTGTGGGA
The DNA here is from genome assembly GCF_040938575.1 of Ambystoma mexicanum. Classification (NCBI taxonomy): domain Eukaryota; kingdom Metazoa; phylum Chordata; class Amphibia; order Caudata; family Ambystomatidae; genus Ambystoma; species Ambystoma mexicanum. The sequence goes on from NC_090922.1 coordinate 659,370,332, forward strand.
ACCACAGTTGTCTCGCCCACATGGGAAACCATGCTTGGCTGGGGAAACCTGGATGCGAAGTCTGGGCATTGTCTGTTTTCGCTTGTGGCGAATAGGTCTATTGTGGGGAAACCCCACTGTGAGAAGCTGTCTTCTACGACCTCTCTGTGTAGAGACCACTCGTGTTCTCTTGGGAGAGGATCTCTGCTCAAGGTGTCTGCTAGTGAATTGAGATCCCCTGGAACATGTTGAGATGACAGGTAAATGTTCCGTTGAGTGCCCATATCCAGATTTTCTGGGCAAGCTTGAACAGATTTGGTGAACAAGTCCCTCCCTACTTGTTTAGGTAGAACATTGCTGGTGTGCTGTCTGTTAAGATTTGCACTGACAGGTTCAATAGGTGGGGCTCGAACGCTCTGAATTCTGCCAGAAGCTCTAGCAGATTGATATGATTCTTGGCCACTGTGCGAGACCAGAGACCCTGAGCTGTGTGGTGAAGGAGGTGTGCTCCCCACCCTGACAGGGATGCATCTGTAGTGACTACAGCCTGTATCTCTGGATCGTAAAAGGGATCCCCTTTGACAGGTTTTCTCTTGTCCACCAGTGAAGACCACTAGATCGTCCCACTGACCACTGCCTGAGACCACTGTTTCGCTAACCATTCTTGCATGGGACGAATGCGCAGGCGCGTATGGGGGACCAGGTAAATACATGACAACATCATGCCTAGCAAACGCATCGCTTTGCGCACCGTTATATGGCGACCGGGCAGATATAGAGGAATTTGCAGTAGTAGATTCCGAATTCTTTCCTCCGATGGAAAGGCCAACCACTCTTGAGTGTTTAGTACAGCTCCTAGGAACTGTTTGGAGGTGCTTGGCACCAGGCTTGATTTTTCCTCGTTTATGGAGAAACCCAATTCAAAGAGGAGGTTGATCGTTCTCTGAATGTTTGAACTGCAAATTACTGGGGTCTCCCCCGTGATGAGCCAGTCGTCCAGGTAAGGGTACACTGGGATTGCCTCCCTGCGTAGGTGTGCCGCCACCACCGCCAGAACCTTGGTGAATACCCTTGGAGCCGAGGCTATACCGAAGGGCAGCACCTTGAACTGGTAGTGCTGACCGTCCACCTTGAAACGCAAGAATCTTCTGTGCGCTGGGAACATGGAAATATGAAAATAGTCATCTTTCATGCCCAATGTTGCCATGTAATCCCCCTTTTTTAGGAGGGGGATTACCTCTTGGAGAGTAGTCATGCAAAACATTTGGGGCTTGACATACTTGTTTGCAGGGCGTAAGTCTAAAACTGGGCACATTGTCAGATCTTTTTTTGGCACAAGGAAGTAAGTTGAATAAATACCCTTGTTTACCCGGGACGAGTTTGATCGCGAACTTTTCTAGAAGATGGAAGATCTCCTCGAGGAGGATCTTCTGGTGGTTCAAGGAATGTAAGCTTTGTCGTGGGGGGTGGTTTTGGGGACGCTCAAGCAGTTCTATGCAGTATCCTGCGGACACTGTGGACAGCACCCATCTGTGTGATGTGATCCCTTCCCAAGCTTGGGTGATCTCGCCGTCACTGTTTTGTGGGAGGCGTGCCGCCTCTGCTGGGGCTGCCTCTTCCCTTACCACGGCCCCTCTAGTTTCCCCCGTTGTAACTCTGGGTAGACTGCTGGTTGTTAACCAATGATGTACCCTGGCCCCGAGAACAGTTGGAGCCTCTTCGTGAATTTTGGCCGCGTGGGCGATGAGAATTGCCATTCCCTCTTTGATTAGGGGGTTTGTTGGTCAACTGTCCCAGGGATTTCAGAGTCTCATACTCATCTTTGGCATTTTTAAAGCATCCTCTACTACCTTGCCAAACAGTAGATTAGGCTCCACCGGCATGTCGATTAAGGATGCTGGTGTCTGTCTTAACCAAGCATGCCTCTTAATGACAGTGCTCTCTGCTATAAGCCTGCCGGCGTTATCCGCGGCATCAAAGGTTGCCTTAAGGATGCAACCGGACACGGCTCTCCCCTCCGACGCAACATGTGCCACCTGGCCCTTTAAAGGTTCCAGTGCAGAGTCGATAATTGCAGCAACTTGCTCCCACTGGTGGCAGTTGTAACTAGCCAACAGGGTGGTGGAGTTGGCAATCCTTACCTGGTAGGCAGAAGTGGAGGCTACCTTTCTTCCCAACCCATAGATCTTTTTGCTCTCTGTGTCGGGGGGAGCCTCAGACGAAGATAGGGGTGTTCCCGCCCTCTTCCGGGTATTAGTCGCTACCAGTGAGTCAGGTTTCATTTGCCCCTTAATGTAAAGCGGGTCTGATTGGGCTGCTCTGAACAATTCTTTGATTCTGGCGTTTACTGAAGAATAGGGATGGCCTGGACAATGGGTTTCTTCTCTCCTACTAGTTCCATGGCAAAGTCCCTCTCCTCTTGTGCTCCCTGAGTGTCTATGCGGAAGTGTTCTGCCGCTCTAGACAAAACCTCATTTAGGAGGTTGGTTGTCAACTGGGGAGTCGGTAACCTGAGGTTCGTTGCCTACAGGGGAGTCTATTCTGTAGACTTCTGGGTCATCCTCCTCCTCTTGGTCCTCATCATCATCCCCATAGTAGTCCACCCCAGTTTGGTCGTCCAACGTTACCAATTCTGGATCCTCATCTTGTGGTGGGATCCTCACGATACTGAGTGTATGGCTGTACATAGAAAGGGTCAGGAGACCGGGTTTGAGTTGGTGCCTCAACTCAAGGTTTCTTAACAGGGGGTTGCGGGTCCCTAGACCCTGAGGGTCCCGTCAGGGGTATAGGAGAGGAAGTGATCTGGGTTCTTGGCATAGAAGTCTAAGGATGACATTCTAGACATAACTCTGTCCATATCTTCATTGGACCATTCTTTGGAGCTGGTGATTACCCTTTCCTGGGAGGGTTTCCCTGCTGTGACCTGACTGGACCAATGGGCTTGTGCAGTGGTCTTGGCCAGCTGTTTATCAGAAGCCTTAGCACTGTCTTTATGTATCAGAGGTGTAGAAGTAGGTTGAGATGTTTTTTCTTCCGTTTTCCCCCTTCCCCATGAGTGGAAGAGTGCTTCCCTGGCGTTTTCACCTTCTCTGAGCTTTTCGACGTCTGGCGTTGAGATTCGGGGGTAGAGCTCCTTTTCCTTAGAGTGAGGACGTCAGGATCCTGGAGCAGGCGTCGAGCGGTCTGCTGACGCCAACCCCTGGATTGCGGCCTGGGGATGGAGGTCGGCTTAGTCTTCCGACGATCGTACCTCCATAACTTTGGTGAGTGAGGCACTCTTGGCAACAGTGGATGGTTGCCTGGTGTCATGTGGCGATCTTGACCGAGAACGTCCAGAGGACACCGATTCGGTGGACCGTTCTTTGTGTGCCTCTTTCCGAGAATTCGACACGCGCGTCGAGTCTCGGTTGGACTTCGAGTGTTTAGTGGAAGTGATGTGGGTAGCGCTCGTGTCGCCGGGTGTACTCCCCATAGCTGCCCTGCCGGACAACCTTCCGAGGTCGGGGACTTGCGCTTGGCTGTATTTCGACGCCACGTTGCCCTCGCCGTCCGATAGTACGGTGTCGCTGCAATCACTGAAGGTGTCCTCCGCTTCCATGGCCTCTCGTTGCCTGGTGTTGTGGGCTCAACGTTTGGTCGAACGGTCCTTTAGAGTCTTAGCCTTGAACCGGCTACACGCTCTGCAGTTCGCCTCGGGGTGGTCCCTCGGCAAGGAGAGGTTACAGGTGGCGTGTCTGTCAACCCAAGGGTACTTGCGGTTGCACTTGGGGCAAAATTGGAAAGGGGTACCCTTCATACGCACTCTGTGGCAGCGGGCTAGTGCGTGTAGGAATATATATATAAATATATGTATGCGAGTGTAGAGTATTTACCACCCCCCTCTCTCCCTACTTGAAGGGCCGAGGCCAGAGGCCTTCCAAGGCCCGGGCTGAGGCCAGAGGTCTTCCGAGGCCCTAAATCCGTTGTGCAGCTCTCAACGGTTGTTTTCTTCTCTGTGTCGACGCCCATTTTCGAGTTTCGAAAAACCAACTGTAATACTCTGCTGCTTCCACTAGTTGTTGGCCTATGCACAGCATGTGATCTAAGCAGATTCCACAAGCCTCAGAAATATATATATATAATGTCAGATCACAGGCTGAATTGTCCCTTGGCTCGCTCATGACATGATTTGTGGAAAAAACAAGGGGGGGTCCTGGGAGTCCCTCTGGTAGTTGAACGCATACAATCGTTACTGAAGTTCGACCAGTCTACCATACTATTGGTAATAACGCACACCCACAAAGTAATACAGTAATGCATTTAGTCAGCATACATATATAAGATTGTGATTTTGTTGGAAGGAAAACAGTTTATTAGTGTTATTGTAGCAGAGCTTCAGGTTCTAGAGGCAGTTTCCCTGCACAAGTCTTTTAAAGTAGAAAATGCAACCCTGGCTAAAAGGCAGTTCGGTTTAAAAGTCTCGACAAGCAGCAGAAGTCAAAAGTTCCTGTGGATACTTTCTAGTCTCTAGGAAAGAAAATACAAGAAGACTTATCCAACATTGGAGACCCAGTTAAATGACTTGCTAAAGGGACACAAGCAGCGGCTTCAATCTGAGGGAAGAGGGGGATTTGCCCTGGACACCTCAATGTGCACTCGAATGCTCCACAGTGACTTTCTGGAATAAGGTAAGCAATACATTTTTCCCCACAGTACCTTAGGTTTGAAGAAAACATTCATGGTGGATGCTCCACGATGTTGCAGCTCTGAACCCAACATACGGATTCCTTGGTCTGATGATGAAAGGCAGGAGAATGGACAGGGACGTCATTTCACCAAAATGCCTGGGGTAGTGCGTTAGGCAAAGTTTGTATGCAGTAACCTTTGGGACCAGTACACACAACTATGACTACAGGTGTAAGCAAAAATCAACCTTTGGTATAAGTCTGTACCGCACAGTTTTTGGTAGTGGAGCTGAGCAGCCAGGCTGATCTCAAGAGGGAATGTGAGCTGTAATGATGTTACACAGAGGTCTACAATCACAGGTGTTCAAATAAACTCTTAGACTCAAGGTTTCTTTGTTAAATACTTATTAATTTATTTAACCGACAGTTCTAAAACATTCATAAGAAGGAGGCAATATAATCACACACAAATATAGTTCAGTACTCTACACTACAAGTTTCTGAGGCATTCAGAATACTTTGAAGGAGGAGCAAAAAATGCATAGGTTATCAGAACATAGAAAGAATACCGTTATTTCTTAGGCAGTGCAGATATTTTGAGTTCACCAGAAGAGTCAATTCAATAGGCTAGGCCAAAGTCAATGGGCTAAAGTCTTGGATAGGACAAAGCAGATCTGGTAGATAAACGGAAAAGTCTCTGCAACAGTTCTTAGGAATAGTTTGTAGCAAGAAGAATCACATGTTGGGTCACAAGCTGATTAGGCCTGTGGGTTGGGAAAGTTTAAAGCACTTTCACCGCAAGAGGCAAGTACTCTCAGTCTGGTTTTACAGTACCTTTACAAGTGAAAATAAAGATGCAGCCGATGACTCCGTTCCTGGCAGTTGCTGCAGATCTTGCTGTTCCTGGGCCTCAGTCGTGGGGAAAAGGACGACGACTTCGGGGGACTCCTGCACTGCACTGGGACTGGTCAAAAATCTCTAGGAGGACCTTTCCACAAAGAAATGTCGAAAAAAGAAGACCAGGACCTGTTTTTACCGAGGGGGCTCAGACGCCATCTTGAAAAACATGTCTCCTGCGATTTAACACTACCGATGTTCGTGGTCGGGAAAAATCATGATAGTTTGTTGTAAAACCACTGCCACCAGCCATTTCGAGAGGAAAGGGTAGCATTTGACTGCTACATGGGTATCTAGACACAGGGGATACTAGGTAAGCCCTCCAGCACTCTACTGTAAGATCGGGTGCGCTGGGTTCAGGAATTTAAAAAAAGACTAGTAAAGTCAATTTCACTTTACTTACTCTGGGAAACAGTTTATCCCAGAGAAGGTTTTATACCTTTGGAAAGCCTGTCAAAGTATGCCTTTGCCACTGCACTAAGGGTGCTGTGTGTCACACATGAAAAGATGATGCCAATGGAGTTGTTTAAAACTCCATAACCAAAGAAAATACAGGAGGGTCACACTCTCCAGGTAAAAAAAAATCAAGTCCTCAAAATCCAGCAAAGTTGCTGGGGGTCTCCAAGGTGAAGGGAATTAGCAATTTTTTGAGAATTCTCCCCAACAGTGGTACATAAGTGTAACTTGTATTTCTGGGAAAGCTCGAATCTAGACTTCAATGGGAGATTGAAAAGTATTCACATGCTCTGAGAATCTGTTAACCTTTTCGTTCCCTAACCGTTTCCTTTCCGACAACCTCAGTATTGCATTAAGTACAAAAATTGATATATCAATGCCAAACATTGTCCTAATAATTGAAGTCACCTCAGTGTGTAGGAAGTGTCTGTGAGGAATCCCCAAAGGGCATCTACTTGCGAATCTTAAATCTGAGGAAGTGTTACGAAGTGTATATTTATTGTTGCATACTGCCCTTTTTAAAGGATTATTTAAAACTGCCCGTTAAATAAATAATGATTTATTAGAAAACCTTAAGAGTAAGTGTTATTTGTATACTTGTAATTGAGAATCTCAGTGTTACCTCCCTAAAGCTCACATTTACCCCTGTTGAGATAAGTTTGGCTGCTCAGTCACTACCAACTTGTGTAGTACAGACCTATACCAATAGGTGGGTTACCTATTACCAGGAGAACAAGGTTGGTGTAGTATATTGGACACTGTTTTTTTTCCATGAGGTATTCCAGGAGACCAAGCAAGAGTCTGTTTTCCAAGTCTAGCCTTTTACAACTAGTGAAATAACAGCCATGGTCCTGTGGTTAAAGGACAAATGAGTCATGTGTCAGAGTGTAAGGCTAGAGAAAGATCTTCTCACAAAAGCCCTCACCTGTGGTGCAAGCCTTAGGCTTTGCCGAAGGGAATGGCAACAGGCAAGTTTTGAGGAGTGTTTGATACAGCTGTACTAGAAATCAAGTTCTATTTTGTTGGGGTTGAGCTTTAGATCTGTTCCACAGGGACTGGTGGGGAGTAACTCATTTGTGATCACCAGTTTTGCTTTGCAATTACACAAGCTAAATCACTCTTACAATGACACAGACTCAACCAATGAACAGAAGAGACTATGCAAATGAAACAGGACAAATCTCTACAACAGAACAATGTTCATTCATTATGTTCATAATTTCATACCTGTATGGTTGTAAGGAGGTAGAGAACATTTCTTGAGCTTGTGAAACATTGGGCCCAGCCCCCAAGCTTAGCTGGGCTTGATGCTGCCCTTGCATTGGGGCATAGATGGGGATAGGAATCTGCTAATAAAAACATTGGAGATGATTAAGAGAAAAGTCAGTGTGAAATGCAGTCACACAATATTCAGCCTTGAGTAAAAGTGGTTAAGTCAGAAATGCAATGTTAGCCAGTTAGCACACACAAAATCGCATGGCGAGAAATTTCCACTTGTTGAAGTACAGAAGCATTCACTATAATCCTTCATACACCCAGATAGGTCAGGAATCCATTGTGCGGGCCTCTTGCTAGCTCCAGTAGTGCCCTAGGTTGTTGGTGTCTTGACCGTTTTGGTAACAAGCAGACTTTCCAGAATTCATTGAAAGCGGCAACTGCATTTTGATGTGCTGCCCCAAGTAGTCCACGTGACTACCAGAGCAAGGGCACTATGCATTTTGTTGTACATTTACATCAGTCTTCCATACAGCTCAACAATGCCATCATAGGGAGCTCATGGTATATTTTCAAAAAATAGATAAGTATTACTATGATTTGATAGCCTAGCTCCTAAGTAAAGCACAACACTCACCATGAAAGAAATCTAGCATAGCATGATATACATTTTCAATTTTACACCATTAGGTATACCACTAATACCCACAACATTCACCTTTATACACAACATTCTTGATTAAGTCCCTCTTGGCAGTCCCAGATTTAACATTCTCAAGTTGGATCTGGGGTACAATGTACAGAGCTGCTTACAAAAATAAGTAATTGCTAGGACATAACTCAGGTTTTTGGGGTTCTCTTGACCCGTTTTATGGTATTAACCCTAACCTTTAGCTGTTCATACGCCCCGTAACTGCAAACGTTTTCGATTTGGTGTCCTAAGTCCGTCCATAAAAAAGGTGTGCTTTTTTAAGTACCCCATTTTCGTCCCAAGGGGATAAGATTACACTTCAGGAATATTGGGGGGAGTAGGCTAGTGAAAGCTGTGAATTAATTTTAGCTTCACCAGTGGAGCAGTCACGTTTAACTCATCAGTCCCAAATGTTCAAATACGGTAGCTGTTTTGTAAGACCCTACTCCTAGCCATTTTGTTTCGAGCCACCCCTTTTGTTGTGCCGATTTGGCCTCAGTCTAAGCCCAGCCCTGCACCATCTAACGTGGTATGAATTTGCTTTACCTGGTTTTCTGATCAATCTTCCTTACCTGTGCCAACCCCAAAATGTTTTGCGGGACTTGGCGATTATTTGTTCTCGTTCCTAGGTGAGTGGGAATCTTTTTCCCCTCTCACCTAGTATTTTTACCTTTTTATGTCTCTACATAGTGCGAGTGTAGATTTATAGTTCCATATAACTTTGGGCTTTAGGTATTTGCCTATGGGAGCACAGAGAATTTAAAATGCAGTGGTGCTGGGTTGCCTTTGGGCTACCCTTTTTAATTTATCTTAATAGCTTGGGTGAATTACTGTTCCCAAGAGTAAAGTGGGAGTTTGTTAGGTAAGAATTGGAGGAGTAACCCTGTAAGAGACTACACCACTCGTGTCCTCTTATCTCAAGATGGGTAAATGTGAGATGTAGAGCTTTAGCATCGCAATCCTCAAATATAAGTATCCAAATAAGACTTACACTCAAGGTTTTTCAGTAAAATAATTATTTAACGGTCAGTTTTAAATAAGCATTCTTTAGAAAGGGCAATATGCAACAATCAAAATAAGTTTCAAAATACTTTCTCAGAATCAAGGCAAAGCAAGTAGATACTCCATAGAGCTGTTTCTTACACACTTCTTACACCCTGAGGTGACTTCACTAACTAGGACAGTAATGGCATTTATATATCACTTTTACACTTTGTTAGGGAGAATTCTCAGAAATGTTTTCATTCCCTCCTACCTTAGAGACCCCCAGCTCTTCTTGCTGGGCTTCAGAATTTCTAACGTGGAGAGAGTTATCCCTTTTCTTCACCCTCATGTATTTTTTACTGTGAATTATTCTCTGTGTCTGACAAACTCCATAGGCATCTTTACATTGCGACACACAGCACCTTCAGTGCAGTGGCTCAGGGAAGTCCCTTAGATTTCCCAAAGGTTTAAATACCTTTTCTTGGTGAAACTACTGTTTCCAAGAGCAATGAAGTGAAATTGACTTCACTTACATTTTGTAACTTTCTAGACCCAGCACACACTATCTTACCACAGGGTGCTGTAGGGGTTACTTAGTACCCCCTTTGTCTAGTTTTTCATTTAACATTTTTATGTTACCCTTTCTACAATTAATGGCTGGTGGCAGTGGTTTACGTTTTACTACCATTGTGTGTTCTTATCGCGGGCCGAGTTCGCAGCCACGGTAAGGCACCCATGGGTGCCCATTTCGTCAAAACGGCCCCTGTTGGGAGAATTCTCAGAAGTCTGCCAATTCCTCTCTACTTTAGAGAACCCCAGCACCTCTGCTGGATTTTGAGGAATTTCATAACTTTTTATCTGGAGAGAGTGAGATCCTTTTTCCCCCCACTCTCTCATGTATTTTTGCCAGGCCTTGAGCACTGTTTCTTTTGGTTGTGGAGTTTGAACAAACTCCATAGGCATCATCCTTTACATTGTACTACACAGCACCTTCAGTGCAGTGGCACAGGGAAGCATTTCAGATTTCCCAAAGGTTTAAATACCTTCTCTTGGATATACTACTGTTTCCAAGAGCAGTGAAGTGAAATTGACTTTACTTACATTTTGCAACTTTCTAGACCCAGCACACACTATCTTACCATAGGGTGCTGGAGGGGTTACTTATTCCCTTTGTCTAGTTTTGCATGTAACATTATGTTACCCATTCCTCGATGAATGGGTGGTGGCAATGGTGTGCTTTTACCACAGGCTGTGTTTGCAGCTGCAGTAAAGCACCCAAGGGGGCCATTTTTGTCAAAATGGCCCCAGTCTTTTTTCGCCATTTCTTTGTGGAAAGGTCCTTCTTGATATTTGCTCTGCGTGCCAAAGCAGGTTTGGTCCCTTTGTTCGTTTTGCCTATGGCGGGATTCATGAGTGAAGCCTGCCTCTGGCTCCAGGGTGTCTGTGGTAGGCAGGAAGTGAGGGGGTGCCCTAAACTCCCTGTGCTTAGACTCCTAGGAGACCCAAATGCACTCTGTGATGATTGGCTGGCTGACTGTCCAGCAAGGACAGCCACCCTGCTGGGTTACTGACATCTGGGCTGGAATGAAAGGGAGAGAACAGTATAAAAGGCTAGTCTTTCAGCTTGGAAGGCAGAGTCGGCCACTGAACAAAGGAATCAAAGAATAACTTTAAGACGTCAGCTGCAACTCCTGGACCGTTGGTTTGCCCGGAGAAGTCCTGCTGCAGTACTTCTCCCCTTGAGTTGGCGGGACCAATCAATTTCAAAGTAATCCATCTGGACCGCGATCTCAGAGTTGGTTGAATTTCCACAGAGTTGCTGCTGGAAACAGTATAGCCAGGGAGAGGAACACCAGATTGTGTGTGTTGCTTTTAAGTGGCCAAGAGCTCCAGGAAGATCCTGCAGACTCCCAGGAAGCAGGACTGACCGAGCCTGAGCCCCCCCCAACAGAGTGCGGGACCCCAGAAGCAAGGAAAGTCCATCTTGACAGCCGGGAACCATGGTGTTGCTATTAGCGGTAGACGTGAGGAGCTGAAACACTGAACAGCCACTGAAAGTGAAGTTTGCCGGTTGCAAGTTTTGACCGTCCCAGTGCAGTGCAGGAGTTCCCCGACGTCCTCCCCTTTTGTCCCCACGACTGAGGCCCAGCAACAGTGACATCTGCAGAGCTGCACAGGAACAGGAGTAATCGGTTGCATCTTTTCTTCATTTTAAAGGTACTGTACAAAGTCAAAGAGAACTTACCTCTTGCTGTAGAGTTGCTCGCTGCTTCTACTACTCACAAGTCTTACAGCTTGTGGCCCTACATACATCTTTTTCTTCAAAGACTTCTGAAACATTGTGCAAAGACTTTTCTACTTACCTTCAAAGGAGTGCTTCAGCCCATATAGACTCTTGCCTATTGACTTAGGCTTAGCCTGTTTCAAATGAATGACTCATAGGGGCTTCTGAAACTTTTTGCCTGCTTAAGAAATATTTGTGGAATCTTGTTTTCTCTAATAATCTTTTCCCTTTTGACTTGCTCCAACTAATTCTGAATGCCAACGGTAATACATTAATGTCAACAGCACCCTAGCAATTGAAATCACCTGTGGGTGTAGGTCTCTGCTGTATGCCATCCCAAAAAGGTATTTACTGATTCTGAACTTAAGCGAGTGCATCATTTTGAAGTATATTTGTGTGGTGTTTTACAGTGCTCCCTTCTGAAGAAGGCTTATATTAACTGATTGGTTGGTAAATTAACAATTGTTTTATCAAGAAACCCTGTGTTTAAGTGTTTGTTTGAATACTTGTCACTGTGAACCTCTGTGTAGCTCCCCTACAGCTCACATTGACCCCTCCCGAGATAAGCCTGGCTTCTCGTCTACACTACCAACCTGTGTAGTACAGACGTATACCATTACCAAAGGTTGGGTTACTACTGCCAGGAGGTCAGGGTTCTTGAGGTGCACCCTAGGGGTACTGCACACAATCTTGCTTATAACTAACTTTGCATTGGGGGTTACCAAAAGTGTTTACCTGCTTCGGAATATTTGTGTGATCTCTTGTTCTGTTCGAATAACCTTTTTCCTTTGACAAACTCTTAAGTCCGATTCTAATTGCAAACAGTGGTATATTAATATCCACAGTGTCCTAGTTACTAAAGTCACCTGAGGGTGTAGGAAGTGTCTGTGTGCCATCCGAAAAGTGTACTTACTGGTTTAGAAATATTAAGAGTATGGATGTTGGAGTGTATTTGTGTGTTACCATTATATTGCCCCCTTCTGAATAAGGGTTACTCTGACTGTTAAATACGTTTATTTGAATACTTGTCACTGTGAATCTCTGTGCAAGTCCCCTACACCTCACATTGACCCCTCTTGAGATAAGCCATGCTGATCAACATGCTATCAACCTGTGTAGTACAGACTTATACCAATGGTTGGGCTCCTATTGTCAGGAGGTCAGGGTTGTTGTGCACCCAAAGAGTACTGCATACAATCTTGCCTAACAAGGACCAACCATAAACCCCTCAAATCGATATTTGAGAAGAAAGGTTTGGAAAGAGTGTCGAGGAGAGTAGCATGTTGGGTGGCCAGATTGCAAGGCCACATGTTTGACAAAGAGGTTATCTCTGGTAAAGAGAAAGTCAATCCTGATCATGTGTCTAGGTTGTGGGAAGTATATGGTGAGACTCGTGGAGGAGTAATAGAAGATAATGTAACAGATATGGTTTATGTGTCACATGATAGAGTTAGCACCCGTGGAGAGTGGGAGGATGCTTTAAGGTCGGATGAGAACTGGGTGCGTGTCATGCAATTTGTTCGGGAAGGATGGCACGAGAAAAGACTTAAGAGAGGTCGTTGTGGGAGGTGAGGTCCGAGTCGAGTGCGAGAGATGGGATTTTATATCGGTGGGATCGAGAGGTGGTCTCTTGTGCCTTGCGGAGAAGGTTGGTGGAGATTGGTCATGAAGGACACATTGGGGTGTATAAGACCAAGGGAGTTCTTTGAGAAGATAATTGGTGGCCAGGTTTCGATCGTGATGATGAAAGGATGTTAGGAAAGTATGCAGAATGTGAAGTGTTGGGTAAGAACATAGTGGCAAAACAGCAGCCAGTGGTAAATGTTGGTGCGCCATCCAGAGTGTGAAAGGACAGCCATGGACATTGTAGGGCTGATGGATTTGGGAAGTGGTCATCGTAGGTTCATTGTTGCTGTTATGTACATGTTTTCAACATGGACAGAGTTTAAGATAGTGAGCTATATAACGGCCCAGAGTATGGTGGAGTTTCTGCAAAGTATTTTTGAAAGAGAGGGTTTACCTGGATCCATATCGACAGATAATGTGAAAAACTGTGTAGGTGGATACTTTCAAAGAAAAGAGGTTATGTGGAGTGAGACATAAAAAGACGGCATTGTACCAGCCCCAGACCAATGGGATGGCAGAAAATGAACTGTGGTATAATGGAAGCTGTGCATATGAGTGGAGCTTGTGGGAAGGACAAAATGACTGTGGTGAGAGAGGTTAAACGCCTTACGTTTGGCACCCCATGTCAACACTGGTGTTAGAGTTGATGAGACGAAGAAAGCCGAACACCAAAGTGTCTCTGCCATGGTTAGGGAGAGCTTGTGAGTCTGATTGTGTGATGGAAGAGGTGAGAGGAAGGATGATTAGAAAGAAAAGTGAATGGGTACGAAAGACCAATGAAAGGTCTGCACGGAAGGAACTCAAAGTTGATACAGGAGATTGGGTTTGTATTAGGAAGGAAGTGATTAAAAGGAAAGGAGATCTCATATATTCTGAGCCAGTGCATGTAACAAGTTTTGAATGGTGCTGTGAGGGTTCAAGGTGGTCAAGTTTGGAATTTGTCCAGAGTTGCAAAGGTGATGATTAGACCATCGCAAAGGAACAATGAAACAATAGATGAACAAGCCACCATTTGCACCACAGTTGGACTGCACATTTTTTAAAATCTTGGGTAAGGAATACAGTACTCACCGTAATCCTATTTCTGGTGCTTGTATCTGCTTAGATTCACATGCTATGCAGAGGCCGACATCTAGTGGAAGCTGCGGAGTATTACAGTTTTTGAAATTCGAAAAGGGACGTCGACAGGGCGGGCCAGTAATACTATCCCTAGTGTGACGTCTGCTGTACCCATGATCCCTCACGCGTCGAGGTCCCTCAGATTGTTTTTCTTCTGACATGACGTAGCATGAGTGTCATGTGAGTACAGTTGTATTCAAGCACATATATGTAGAAGCTCATAACATCTATGCACCTTCTCTCAGGGGAGGAAGGGTGGGCGCATGTGAATCTAAGCAGATACAAGCACCAGAAATACGATTACGGTGAGTAATGTATTCCTTCTGTTGCTTGTGTAATCTGTTTAGATCACATGCTATGCATAGATTAGCGAGCAGTGTTATGAGAAGGTAGTGGGTTGTGAGAAGGAGTAGCGGCAAATAGATGTTTTAGAACCGCTTGTCTCACGTGTATCGGTCTAGGAATGTGTGTCAATGCAGTAGTGCTGAGTGAAGGTGTGAACTGAGTTCCATGTAGCTGCTTTGCAAATGCTGTCTAAGGGGACGTTTGCAATAAAGGCCAAAGTAGCCCCAGTGCACCGTGTGGAGTGGGTTCTTGGTGTAGAAGGCAGTGTCTGGTTTGATAATGAATAGCATAATTGTATACATTTGACTATCCATCTGGAAATGGCTCTTTTAGAAACCAGCTCTCCTTCTCTGCCTATAGCCATGGAGACAAAGTTGATCAGTCTTCCTAAGCGGTTTGGTTTTATCTACGTAGTAGAGAACCGCCCTCCTCACATCTAGCGCGTGGAGTTTGAGCTGAGCTAGTTGGCTTCTGAAAGAAGGCCGGAAACTCAAACTTGGAAATGAATTTGAGGTAGAACCTAGGGTGAGTCCGTAAAACCAATTTGTCTTTATAGATGATAAAAAAAAAGGGTCCTGCAACTGACAAGGCTAGGAGTCCGCTGACTCTTCTTATGGAAGTAACAGCCACTAAGTGCAGTTTTATGGGTATTGTGTCTAAAAGTAGCTTGATGCAAAGGCTCGAAGGGAGGGCCCAGGTGTTTTGCTAGCACTACATTGAGAACCCAGCCTGGGGGGGGGGGGATTAGAGGGTCTAGTCTCTTTAGTTTCTCCATGAATGCTTTAATGACTGGCACTTTCCACCATGAGACTTTCCCTTGAGAGGTGGTGTAGGCTGATAAAGCTGCTAGGTGGACTCTTAAAGAAGTAAAGACCAACCCTGAATCCTACAAGTGGAGCATGTGTGATGGAGTACATTCTATTGGGTTGATTTGTTTAGATTGGCACCAAATGACAAATCTCTTCCACTTGAGGAAATAACAGGGTCTGTTTGTTTTCCGTGCCTCCATTAGGATATCCATACACCGCTGTGGAAGATTGAGGTGTCCGAACTATGACTTCAGGAGCCATGCTGCCAAGTTCAAAGAGTGAGGTTGTGGGTGTATCGTTGTCCCCCCCGTGTTGAGTCAACATGTTGACCTGGTACAGGAGCTTGATGGGATAGCACATCGCCAGCTTGCGCAGATGTGGATACCACGGTTGTCTCGCCCACATGGGAGCAACTAGGATGAGTGTCATCTGATCCCCATGCATCTTGTTCACTACTCTGCTGATTAAAGGAGTGGGGGGGGGGGGAGGGAAGCATAAGCACATTTCTGTGACCAGCTCATCCATAGAGCGTTCCCCTTGGCGTCTGGTTGGGGAACCTGGACGTAAAGTCTGGGCATTGCTTGTTTTATCTGTAGTGAACAAGTCTAGAGAGGGGTAGCCCCATAGAGAGAAGATGTGGACTACCACGTCCGTGTGTAGTTGCCACTCGTGTTCTTTTGGCAGAGGATACCTGCTGAGAGAGTCCGGTAGAGTGTTGACTACCCAAGGAACATGTAGAGGACAGGGACATCCCTCGTTTGAGTGCACACCTCCATATTCTCTGAGCCAGTTTGGACAGATTTGGAGAGTGTGTACCTCCCCGTTTGTTGACATAGAAGTAGGTTGATGTGGTTCTGTGCAGCAACTTGTGACCACAGGCCATGTGCTGTGTGGTGAAGGTAGTTGGCCCCCGACACAGAAAGTGACGCGTCTGTTGTGACGACCGCTAGCGCTTCCGGTTTGTGGAAGTTTTTCCTCGAGCAGATTTTCCCTTGACAACCAGCATAGGTTTTGAACGAGTGTAGGCGAAACAACCACTAGATCGTCCCACTGACCACTTGCTTGAGTCCATTGTTTTGCCAACCATTCATGCATTGGTCGCAGGCGCGCATGGGGGACCAGGTAAATGCATGATGCCATCATGCCAAGCAGATGCATAGCTTTGGGTACGCTCATCTGGAGACCGGCTTGATACTGGGGTATTTGCCGAAGCATGTTTTGTACTCTTTCCATGGTTGGGAAGGTTAAGCCCATCTTTGTATTTAACACAGCTCCTAGAACTGTTTTGATGTGTTTGGTACCAGACTTGACTTTTTCTCGTTTATTAAGAAGCCCAATTGGAAGAGAAGGTCTATGGTTCTTTGCGTGTTTATCTTGCAAAGATGGTAGGATTTTCCCGTGATCAGCCAGTCATCCAGGTAGGGGTACACTGGGATTGCCTCCCTGTGAAGGTGTGCCGCCACCACTGCCAGTACCTTGGTGAACACCCTTGGAGCCCAGGCTAGCCCCAAGGGCAGCACTTTGAACTGGTAGTGCTGGTCTGCTACTTTGATTCGCAAGAATCTTCTGTGCACTGGGAACATTGAAATATGAAAATAAGCATCTTTCATATCCAATTTTCCCATGCAATCCCCTGTTTTAACAGAGGGATTACTTCTTGTAGCTTTGTCATGCAGAATTTTTGTGGCTTGACAAATTTGTTTGCCGGGTGCAAGCCTAATACCGGGTGCATGGCCAGATCTTTCTTTGGAAGGAAGTACGTTGAATAAATACCATTGTTTACCTCGTCGTACGGCACGATTTCACTGGCATTCTTGAGTAGAGCTTTGACTTCCTCCACCAAGATGAGTTGTTCCTCTCTTGACGGTCTTTTCTGGCGCAGGGAAAGGTTTGCTGGGATTCCCTGGAGTTCTATGCAGTAACCTCCCGCTACCGTCAATAACACCCACTTGTCTGATGTTATCCCCTGCCATGCGTGGGTAAAGTGTGAAATTCGTCCCCCGGCTGGGGAGGTATGGGAGGGGACTACTAGCGGGCATCATTGCTTGGAGGGTGTTCCTCCATCTCTGGTGGGGGAACCTCTCCCCTTTCCGGGACCTCAGCACTGTCCCCTGGAATGCCTGTTGGTTATTGTTCCATGAGGAACACTGGCTTGGACTATAGCCTGTGCCTCTTTGTGCGTTTTATCCACGAAAACACAGAAAATGATTACCTCCTCTTTGGCTCGTTTGTTTGTAAGTTAGTTGGCCAAGGGACTTGAGTGTTTCGTATTCGTCCTTGGCGGACCTCAGCGCGTCAACTGCCTTTCCAAATAAAACATTAGGCTCAACAGGCATGTTGAGCTGGGTAGCCTATGTCTCTAATTTGAATCCAGACTGCCAAAGCCAGGCATGGCATTTGAGGATGGTGGCCTCACCAAATAACGCATCCACTGTTATCTGCTGCATCGAAATTTTTCTTAAGTAGGACGCTTGCAGTTGCTCTGCCTTCAACAGCCACAAGGGAGAGCTTAGATTGGAGTGGTTTCGACGTTGATTCTGCAAGGGCCTTAACTTCATCCCACTTAGTTCAGTCATAGCTTGCTAGCAAGGTGGAGTTATTAGCAATTTGTGCCTGATAAGCCGCCGTAGATGCTATTATTTCTTCCCATTGTATATAGTATTTGTGCTCTCCTTGTCCAGAGGAGCTTCAGAGGAGGCCAAGGGGATACCCGATATCTCTTCCGGGTAGTGGTAATTACTAGAGAGTCTGGTTTAAGTTGGCCACTTATATACAAAGGGTCAGAAGGTGCTGGGCGGAAAAGCTTTTCGATCTAGGGTTTACCACCCTAGTCTGGTTAGGCATTTCTAGAGAAGGTTGAAGCCTTCTCTGTACCGACTTGAGTATGGGGATAAATTGAGTTGCTGTTTTTTTTGTCCCCCCAAGATGTTTTCAGCAAAATCCTTATCTTGCTGGATTTCCTGTGTCTCGATACCAAAAATGTTCAGCAGCCCTGAGAAGTATGTCGTTAAACAAGGGCTGGTTGTCTACCGGTGAATCGGGTAAGGTAGGGTCCTGCGGGACTGGAGAGTCCATGGCAAAGACTGCTGACTCAGTGTCACCCTGATCGTCTCCTTCACTGACGTAGTCACCCCCGACATCATAAAAGGTATTTAGGTCTGGTTACTCATCAGCTCCTACATCTAGGTAGTAACGGCCAGTGGAGAAGCATGGTGCCTTGTGGATTGGTTCTTCATACAGTTCCACTTGGGGGTGAGATCTCTTTCCTGACGGGTGTGTAGACAGACGGGACTGAGAGGCCGCAAGTGAAGCCTTAGAGCTTCATGCCTGGGTAGTGGGGGCGGGTTTGCTACGCTTTGAAGAGCCTAGGGGTGTTCTTCAAAAAAATGTGCAAGAAAGGTAATATGTTTCATAACCCTATCTATAACCTGGGCAGATCTGTCTGCTGCACTGGGGCTAATCCCCGGGTAGGTAGCGGCAGGGTCGAGGGGGTAGGTAGGCTACTGTATAACCCCTCCTCCTCTATGATAGGATTAGGATCATCTTCCTTTATAGGATCAGGGATGTCCTGTGTAGGAATCCTATCAGGTTCCAGCCCTTCCCTAGGTTTGTCCCTTTTATCTTGCCTGTCTGTGCTGCTGTCTTTGTGAGAGGAATCCCTGGATTTATGTTTCTCCCTATGATCTGTGCTCTTAGAAACTGACTTTTTAGAGCTAGAGAGCAAGGTAGGGGCCTTGTGGACAAGTTTCTCCACTGGACGGGACAGTCCTGGCTCCCAGGGCTTTTCCTCGGGTGTGGGTCGAGTTTCGACGCCGGAAGGGAGTTTTAAGTCTGGCGTCTTTTGACTTAGCGGGCTTGTCATGAGGCAGCCGCTCGGGGTGCCCAGAGCACTATGAATCAGACGATTTGCCCTTAGACGTCTTCTCTCGGCGTGTGACACTCACATTGCCGTGGGGTATGTGCTTGGTGTGGGGGAGTGTGGTGCCTTTGCCGCTGAGTGTCATCCCCACAACAAAACCACCGGCCTGTCTGCTAGGGTCGGGGGCTTGCACAGGGGAACGCGGAGGGTCCCAGGCACCCTCAGTCTGTCGCTGGAAGCTCCTTTGACGTCCATGGCGGCCTCAGCCTGCATGGCGTGATGGGTCCAACATTTCATCGTTCTATCTTTGAGGGTCTTGGGTGGGAGCAATTTACAGGCCTGATAATGAGCCTCGTCGTGGTCCCGATTCAAGCAAAGTTTACACATCCTGTGCTTGTTGACCCACGTGTACTTTTTATTGCAGGACGGGCAGAATTTAAATGGTGTACGTTCCATATTGGGGTTAGGCAGCAGGGTGACCCAGGGAAGGGGTGGGAAGAACAAGTTACATTTTTACCTGGTAACATTCTTTCGATGGGATGGTCCAAGGACATATTCCATTTCTATGACAGGTAATCACCACAGCTGTGCTGCTTCGGAAAATCTTCGGCGTCTGCGTCGATGATGTCGATACCCTGTCCTCGAGGGCCTCCATCGAGCCGACGTCACCGGATGTAACAAGTAGGAGCACAACGCCCGTAGCCTCAGTTCTAGTTTTTTCCACAGAATGTGTGGCACCAATCTTCTGCCACTATGACCACAGAAAGCCTTGCGGGAACGTAAGCTGCAATTGCATAAGAAATTCTGTAGCGGGGCAGGGAGGGAGTGATATGGAATACGTCAGCAGACCATCCCATCGAAAGAACGTTACCAGGTAAGAAAGTAACTTGTTCTTTGAGGGGATTGGGTCGTCCGACGTATTCCATAACTATGACAGACTGCCAAAGCAGTACCAACGTATGGAGGAGGGAAAAGAATTTACAATATAGAAATGTAGAATGCCCAATTAAATTGCAGAGTAAAGGACCTCCTTGCCAAAGGCCAGATCCTGCCCACAGATAGAATCTAGGGAGTAGTGTCTTACAAAAGTATGGACCGAAGCCCATGTGGCTGCTTCACAGATGTTATGAATAGGAACACGCCTCTGCAGGGCAGTAGAGGCAGCCATAACCCTAGTAAAATAGGGCCGTAATCCTACCGGAGGGTCCTTACCCGCCAAGCGGTAAGATTCAGAAATTGCAAAGATAATCCATCTAGACAAAGTCTGCTTAGTAACAGCTTGTCCCAAACGCCTTCCAGCATAACCTATAAAGAGCTGATCGTCCACTCTGACCCGGGACATGCGTGAAATGTAGAAACTTAAAGCTCTCCTAGGATCCAACCTATGGAGCCTCTTCCTTGCCAGGATACGGAGGAGTATAAAATGCCGGAAGAATGACCTTCTGGCTTAAATTAAATTCCGACACCACTTTCGGAAGAAAGGAAGGACGAACCCTAAGGAGAACCCTGTCCTTATGAAACACCGTGAAGGGTGGCTTAAAAGAAAGTGCCTGCAACTCACTCACTCTGCTAGCGGAAGTAACCGCAACTAAAAAGACAGTTATAATGGTTAACAGTCTCAAAGGACAAGAATGTAAAGGCTCAAACGGAGCACCCATTAGGAATTTTAGAACAAAGTTCAAATCCCAACCAGGCACCTGGAAAGGTGACGGTGGAAACACATTAGTGAGCCCTTTCAGAAACTGAGAAATTAAAGGAATTTTGAAATAAGACTCCTCAGACAAGCACTTCAATATAGACAGCGCTGCCAGGTAACCTTTAATGGTACCCACTTGCAGGCCCTTGTGGGCTAAAGAAAGCAAAAAAGACAGAACCACAGGAATGTCACATGAAAAAGGATCCATATTCTTAACCCTTCACCAGTCGCAGAACTGTCTCCAACAGCAACGGTACAGAGACTTAGTTTCAGGCCGTCTGGCCGAAAGCAACACCTCCATCACGTCTTCAGGGAGGTCCCAATCCTTATACCTCAACCTTTCAGAAGCCAAGTGTGAAGGTTGAGGGATCCGCCATCTGGATGGAGAACCTGACCCCCCCCTCCTGTGAGAGCAGATCGTCTCGGTAGGGAAGATGATGTGGAGGGCAGATGGACAAGTCGAGAAGGTCTGGGTACCACGTTCTCCGGGCCCATGCCGGAGCAATGAGGATCATCCGAGAACCGAACCTCCGCAGCACTTGCGGGATGACGGGGACTGGAGGAAACTTGTACAGCAGTGGGAAGGACCACTCCACCATGAACGTGTCCCCTAAGGCTCCTCTTGGAGGAAATTCCCGCGAGCAGAACCTTTCGCACTTCCGGTTGACACTGGAGGCGAAGAAATCCACTTGAGGTGTCCCCCAAAGGGCAAAGATCTCCAGAAGAATCTCCTGAGCCAGCTCCCACTCGTGAGAGATCGCGCTCTGCCGGCTCAGCGCATCCGCTGTCTCGTTTTTGTCTCCGGCCAGATTAACTGCCAAGATCAAAATCTCCTGCTGGATGGCCCAGAACCAGAGCTGCATTGCTTCCCTGCACAGACGGAGGCGCTGGCCTGGTTCGCGCTGCTGTTACCTCTTCTAAGGTGATGCGCAGGGTTCGGAAGACGGACTGGATTGGGCCCCCAAATCTGGCTTGTCTGGCTCGCAGAAGTATGCTTCTGTAGGCGAAAATAGGGGATTAACTGTCTGCGGGGTAATGCAATCGGCCTCCCACTTTCCCCTCTCACCCTCCTTGAAACCCTTCTGTGATTTCTCGTAGCGTCTCACCTTAGGGTCTGGAAGGACGAGCTCTCCATCCTGCTTCTGATGCAGGGGCGCGTTGGTATCCAATTACTTCACTGGATTTTCGGATTGGTGAGAACCAAACTTGCTTGGCTTCCAGGTAAGTTTTTTTGATAAGAGGTTCCCCTTGTGTCCATGCATTAATGTACTAATGCTAGTGTCTTTTTCCCCATAGGGGGCGGGGTACGGAATGCTGGGTAACAGGCACCGACCCGAGATGAGAGGTGAAATCCTTGTAGAAATCAGGTAAGTCTTTAATGAGCGTTTTTTTGGTAATGTCTTTTCATTCGCTCATTAACGCTGTCTCTTTTTCCCCTTAGGGGCTGGGGTCCGGAAATGCCAGGATGCGGCGCGGACCCGAAATGAAGAGGGAATGAATCAACAGGTAAGTCTTAACATGGAGATTTAGCTTTCCTTATTCCCTTCTCTCTCTCACCTTTTGTTCTGGTCTTTCTCCCTAGGCGCTGGGGCGTGACTGTGAATCCGGAGGATCGCTGCTGAACATGGAGGCGCCCTGTAAAGGTGAGTGGAATGCGGCGCTGCAGCGATCGACGCGATGAGCTTTTAAATTAAAGTCTTCCTTTTCAGGATTGTCGGCGAGATGTCTCCGGGATGCGGATTTAGAAGGTAAGGACTTTTCCTTCTTCTGTTCTCTTCTTCTCTTCCTTTGCAGGTGATCCAGGATGCTGGCAAGCGTGGCAGAAGTCAGGATGCAGGAGCAGACACGGTGAGCGTCCAGCTGCTAGATGCAGAACAACGCGAAGCACGTGTGGCTGTTCGGGTGGGGTTTAAATAGCCTTGGAAGAAGTTCCAGGTATGTATCCTTCCTCCAATCAGGTATGCATCCTTCCCCGACCACGCCCAGATGGTAAATTAGTCCCACAGGTAAAGTAGTTCCTTTCAGGCCTCAAGGAGGCCGGGATCCTGCAGCATGGTCTGCATCAGGTAAGTGCACCCAAGCATTCCCATAATGAGCCTGGCGCCTATGGCGCCAGGACTGATGTCTTTTATGAGCCTGGCGCCATAGGTGCCAGGACACTGTCCAAAGGGCCCCTATATGGGGTTGCTGGGTCCTTCCTTGGGGACTGGATGTCGCTTTCGGGGACGCCGGGCTTGAACCGGCTCCCCGGGAGCAGGCATCATGACAATTGCCTTTGACGGCCCAACACAGAAGGTCCAGGGCGACCGAGGGCGGCACCTGAACAGGGTCCGACATCCTGCCGGAGGACTGTGACCACTGCATCTTGAGGGCCCATTGCAGAGATCTCACCCGCAACCTGGCCTCTGGCACCAGAAGAATGCAGGATGCCATGAGGCTGAGCAACCTCGAACTCAAATGCCGGGAGACTCTGGGCATGTTGAAACTTGTGCACCATCTGCAGAATGTGATGAGCCTTGACCTAGGGAGGGAAACACTGCTCCAGGGATGTGTCCAGCACTGCTCCGATGTACTGGAGCTGCTGAGTTGGCGTGAAGTGGGACTTCTTTGAGTTGAGGGAGAAACCCAGCTTGTGAAAGGAGTGGCAGGTGACGGACAGATCAAGAACTTGCTCGGGAGAGCGCGCCCTGATCAACCAATCGTCCAGGTAGTGGTAGACATGAATCCCCCTTTTCCTGAGATACGCTGCCACCACCACCATGAGCTTGGTGAAAACCCTCGGGCGGAGGTCAATCCGAACTGCTGGACCAGAAACTGAAAGTGCGAGTCACCAACCGTGAACCTCAGGTACTTCTTGTGCTTGGGATTAATCGGCACATGAATGTAAGCGTCCTTGAGGTCGAGAGACACCAACCAGTCCTGAAGTTGAAGGGCTTGGAGGACTGGAGAGAGAGAGTAACCATCTTGAACTTGTCTTTCCTGAGGAGCTTGTTCAAACCACGCAAGTCCATGATGGGTCTCAATCCTCCGTCTTTCTTTGAAATCAAAAATAAGGGGAATACCATCCCTTGTTCTGCTCCGCTACAGGCACCAGTTCTATGGCACCTTTCTCCAGCAGCGATTTTATTTCCTGCGCAAGGAGCGGATCCGGACTGTTCAAAGAGAGATTCCCTGGTGGATTGTCGTGAGGTCTCGCCGGAAAGGAAGACAGTAGCCATGGGCTATGATCTCCAGAACCCACACATCTGAAGTAATGGCACGCCATTTTACAAGATGCTGCGCCAGCCTTCCCCCAACCGGCGAACCATGGGACATGGCCTCATGACTGAGCTGAAGAGGCTGAGGCACTGCCTGAGGGTAAAGAGGCAACTACCCGAGCGGCCTTGGCACCTCGAGTACCTTGTTTTCCACCTCTGGTACTCCTATGGTGGACGCTTTGACTCGCAGCTCCTCTCGATCTACCAAAGGATGAGTAGCATCGAAAGGAACCTCCCCTCCATTGCTGTCCCCTAGGACGAAAAGGCGGAGGTTGGCGAACTGCAGTGCCCAAAGACTTTGCCGCAGCTTTGGAGGTCTGCAACCTCTCAAGGCTCTCGTCAGCCTTGCTGCCAAAAAGATGTTCACCATCAAAGGGCATGTTGAGAAGGGGGGCTTGTACATAAGGAGCAAACCCTGACTTACGCAACCACGCAAATCTGCGCATTACGGTGCTCGCCGCCATGGGCCGGCTAACGCAACCTACCATGTCCAGACCCGACTGAACGGATTCACACATGGCATTTCTGCCATCCTGAACAAGAGCAAGAAAGCCATCCCTTTCCTCCCCTTCAGGAATATGTTCAGCCGCCAAAGAGAATTCCACAGAGAATGAGTGAAATGTGCTAAGGCACACAAAGAGTTGGCTGCTTGTAAAGCCATGCCCCCTGAAGAAAACACTTTCTTCGCCCAGCCATCAAAACGCTCGTCGTCCCTATCAGGAGGGATGGTATGGTACGCCGCCTGTTTTGCCGGGGCTGTAGCCGCCTGCACCACCAAACTCTCCGGAGTGGGGCGCATAGTCAAGTAGCTGGGGGTCGCTACTGGCAAAAACTTGCCCACTGCCGGGAGACTCTCCGGAACAGTCCAAGCCGCAGCCACCCTTCTTTGCAAGGCCATATGGAATGGCAGTATCGGGTCAGTTGGTGGACCTTGGTCCAAGTTATCCGTCAGGTCATCCTGCAGAAAATCTCCTGGTGGCGCAGACCACCCCAAGTATTCCGTGACCCTCGACATAAGGCGCCGGTACAAGGATTCAGCATGCGTACCCGGCTCAGGCCAGCCAAACTCAACTTCCGAGGAGGTATTCAGACCACTGGCATCGTGCAAAGACTGACGCAGGTCTGCTAACTGGCTATGACCACATGAGTCATCAGGAACTTCCTCAGGAACCATACCATCACCGGACCCTTCATCCACCTGAGAAATATAATCAAGAGGCTGGAATAAATCCCTGGATGAGGGCACGTGCTTGGACTTGGCCGGAACCTTCCTCTGGGTTTCCACCAGTCTCCGGGGCACCTCCGAAAAATCCTCCACGAAAGTCGTTGAGGACTTCGACAGAATCTGTGTTGACGTCGAGGGTGGCACCGATGGCTTCGACACAGGCGTCGAGGGAGGAGCCCCGAGCGTGTCCTTCGAAAGCCTCGGCGTCGATGTCTTCCTCGGAGACTGAGCCTCGAGAGAGTCCTTCGAGAGTCCTTCGACGGTCTTGGCGCCGAAGGAGTCTACATCTTCATCGAAGACCTCACAGGCTCTGACGGTTTCAATGGCGTCGAGGACCGGGACCTGGAACGGGCATGGCTAGAGCGATCCACCTTGTCCAACCAGGACCTCGAAGGATCCCGGTGATCGCGACGACCGCGCAAGCCCAAAGGCGTATGAACAGTGTCTCTAGCACGTTACCTACCAGCGTCTTTCGACGGCGGGGACGGAACGGAGCCCTGCGACTGAAAAATCGCCATCATCGCGATAACGGCGCTTCCGTGAGTGTCTCAAAGAGGCAGAGGAATGGCGGGACCCACTCCAGGAGCAAGACAACCTGGACTTACGCCGACGATGCGGAGAGTTGCCCCTCGAATCATCAGTCGAAAGCCCAGTGGATTTTGACTTCTGGGGCTTGGACACCTTACCGACAGAAAGCTTCTTCTTACGCTCCCGCAAGGCCTTCGAAGTTAACGACCGGCATTCGTCACAATCGTCCATGGCCCTCACTGAGGCACCAGGAGGCAGGCTTTGTGCGGGTCCGTCAACGACATCTTGGAACCGCAGTCCCGACACTTCTTGAAACCCGGTTGTGGGGTAGAAGACGAAGACATCATGGAAATCTTCCAAACAAACTGTTTCGAAGAACCGAAAGAACAACTCGGAAGAACCGAGGCTCGCTGAGATCTCCGAAGCAAACATGTTTGTGGAAAAAACGTAACTGAAGTTACGGGCGTCGTGCGTCCAACTTATAACATCCAGTGACGTTGGCTTGACGGAGGCCCTCGAGGACAGCATATCAACGTCATTGACGTAGGCACCAACAATTTTCCGAAGCAGCACAGCTGTGGTGATTACCGGTCATAGATATGGAATACGTCAGAGGACCCAATCCCCTCGAAAATACATTTTATGACCACCCCCGACTCTCTCTATTGTAAGACCTAGGCCCGGTGGGCCTTTTGAGGCCGGGTGGTTCCGTCGAGATCTCTGTTCAACGGTCAGCCCTGTCCTTTCTTTAAGTCTTCGCTGCATCAAGGCACAGCGTCGATAAAGGACAGAAAGATAAAAGTCAATTGTGCAAGCCAAAAATGCTCTCTGCTTATATGGGACTGCTCATGATGGCGGAAAAAAACAATCTGAGGGACCTCAACGCGTGAGGGATGATGGGTACAGTGGACGTCACACGAGGGATAGTATTACTGGCACGCCCTGTCGACGTCCATTTTCAAATGTTGAAAACAACTAATACTCCGCAGCAAGCAACAGAAGAACAAGTTACTTACCAACTGTAGCGTTCTTTCGACTGGATGTTCCTCCCACGTATTCCTCATCTTGTGATAATTCGTTATATCCAGCTTCGCTGCTTCGGAAAAAAAGAAAATTCTCGGCAGAGGGCGCTGTGCTCGAGGTCGTGGTGTCGCTTGTCCCTCGACATACTCGGTACTCTGTCGACGTCACCGATGGTATAAATAGCTCAAGCCACGCCCGTTGCTTCAGTTCTGTTTTTGCGATGAGATATATATTTTATATAGGAGGAACACCCAGGCGTATCCCATGATCGTGAGAGGACAGTGTAAGAAACGTAAACTGTGCTGTGGGGTAGGATGGGAGGGTCGATGAGGAATACGTGGGAGGAACATCCAGTCGAAAGAACGTTACAGTTGGTAAGTAACTTGTTCTTCGAATGGATTGTGTCCTCCCACGTATTCCTCACCTTGTGATAGGCTCCCATAGCAGTATAAATTTTTGGAGGCGGTAGTACTAATTTCAGTTTTCGTGGACAGAATGCAGAACTGCCTTTACAAATAAACCCTTGTTAGAGGAGACAGTGTCCAAACAATGTTTAACAAAAGTATGCATTGTTTTCCAGGTTGCAGCTGCACAAATCTGCTGCTGGGACTCCCCTCTTTAGAGCCGCAGAAGTAGCCATTCCCCTTGTAGAATGGGCATGAAGCCCATCTGGTGGTTCTTTTCCTGCTAATCTGTAGCATTCAACTATGGCTAATATGATCCAGTGGGAAATGGTCTGTTTTGTTACAGATAAGCCTAATTTATGACCAGTGTAACCCACAAACAGTTGGTCATCTTGTCTCAATTTAGCCATCCTTGAGATGTAAAAACTAAGCCCTTTTGGGATCTAATCTGTGTAATCTCTCCTCTTCTTTGCCCAGATGAGGAGGAGGATAAAAGGTTGTTAGTACTATTTTTTGTGACAAATGGAAGTCTGAGACTACTTTTGGCAAGAACGAAGGTTTAACTTTAAGGACTACCTTATCTTAATAAAAAATAGTATATGGAGGTTTGCATGAGAGAGGCTGAAGTAAGCTTACCCTGCGGGCTGATGATAGGGCCACAAGGAGGACAGTTTTTAGAGTCAAAAGCCTCAATGGACATGAGTGCAGAGGCTCAAAAGGTATGCAAGTCAAGAATTTTAATGCTAAATTTAAGTCCCAAGTTGGTACATGAAAAGGTACTGGAGGGTATACATTAGTAAGCCCCTTTAAGAATTGAATTATTAACGGTATTTGAAATATGAAACCTCTTCAGAGGAGTGCTTGAAAATGGACAGCGCAACAAGGTATCCTTTGATTGTTCCTATCTGGAGCCCCAGATTAGCTAGATGTAGTAGAAAAGAGCACCATTGTGGTGCCACATTGAAAAGGGTCCACATCCATGTTTTTGCACCGGTTACTAAACCTGATCCAGCGACACTGGTACAAAGACTTTGTTGCTGGTCTTCTGGCCGAAAGCAAGATTTCCATTACATCATCCGGAAGATCCCAATCCTTGTATCTCAAACTCTCAGAAACCATGCGTGAAGGTTGAGTGTCTTGACCTCTGGATGGAGAACCCGACCTTCCTCTTGCGAGAGAAGATCCTCTCTTTGCGGAAGATATATTGGAGGGCAGATGGACATGTCTAGAAGGTCCGGGTACCACGTCTTCCTGGCCCAATCCGGGGCAATTAGGATCATGGTTTTCCTGAACTTTCTCAACCTCCTGATTACTTGAGGAATCAAGGGGACTGGGGGAAACGCATACGGCAGTGGAAACTTCCACTCCTCTACGAATGCGTCTCCCAGAGCTCCTCTTTCAGGAAATTCCCTTGAGCAGTACTGATCGCACTTCCGGTTGATCGCGGTGGCAATCAGATCCACTTGAGGGGTTCCCCAAAGGGCGAAGATCTCCAGAAGGACTTCCTGAGCCAGCTCCCACTCGTGAGAGACCGTGCTCTGCCTGCTCAGAGCGTTTGCCACCGTGTTCTTCTCTCCGGCTTGGTGAATTGCCGACAGAGAGATTCCTTCTCATATTGCCCAGAACCAGAGCTGCATTGCTTCTCTGCACAGTGGCAGTGACCCTACTCCTCCTCTTTTGTTGAGGTAGTACATGTCCACCGTGTTGTCCGTCATTATCATGACATTCTTTCCCTGTACAGAGGGCAGAAAGGCCTTCAGAGCTAGTCTGATTGCCCTCAGCTCCAACAGGTTGATGTGTAGTTGGGACTCCGATGGAGACCAACGACCGCTGATGGTCAAATCGTTGGTGTGTGCTCCCCACCCCGTGAGCGAGGCGCCCGTCACTACCGTCATCTCCGGCCATGGTTGCCAAAAAGACTCTCCCTTGAGAATGTTGTTGTTGCAAGCCCACCATAGAAGATCCTGAGCAACTGCGCTCGGGACTTGCAGAAGATCCGACATATTCCCTGAGAACTGGGACCACTGAGTTATGAGTGCCCATTGAAGGGATCTCATTCTCAACCTGGCCTCTGGTACTAGGAAAATGCAGGATGCCATGAGGCCGAGCAACCTGAGAAAATCAAAGGCCGGTAGATGTTGGGCATTCTGAAACTTTGTTACCATCTGCTGGATGTAGAGAGCTCTCACTTCGGGAGGCGAGGCTTTTCCCGATGAAGTGTCCAAAACTGCTCCGATAAACAAACTGGAGTTTCTGGGATGGTATCATGTGGGACTTCTTGAAATTGAGGGAGAAGCCCAATTTGTGCAGAAGTGGCAGGTGATCGAAAGATGTTCCTGAGCTTGTTCTGGAGAACTTGCTCTGATCAACCAGTCATCCAGGTAGGGGTATATGTGAATACCTCCTCTCCTGAGACTTGCTGCCACAACCGCCAACAGTTTGGTGAAAACCCTCAGGGCGGAGGTCAACCCGAATGGCAGAACTCGAAACTGATAATGAGAATTGACAATTGCGAACCTCAGGTACTTTCTGTGCTTTGGATGGATTGGCACATGAAAGTAAGCATCCTGAAGGTCCACTGATACCAATCAATCTTGGAGTTGGAGAGCCTGAAGGATCTGAGAAAGTCACCATCTTGAACTTGTCCTTCCTGAGGAACTTGTTCAATTTCTCAAGTCCAAGATGGGTCTCAGTCCTCCGTCCTTTTTTGGGATGAGAAAATATGGGGAGTACCAACCCCTGTTCCTCTCCGCTACAGGTACCGGTTTAATGGCACCTTTCTCTAGCAGGGTTAAAATTTCCTGCAACAGGAGTGGATCTGGAAATTTGGTGGAGTTGGCTCCTGGTGGTTGATTCTGAGGCCTTTTTAGAAAGGGGAGACAGTAACCTTGGGATACTGTTTCCAGTGCCCAAGCATCTGTGGTAATGCCCTGCCATTCCTTCAGATGTTGAGATCCTGCCCCCCACTGGTTTTTTGTGTAATAAGGTCTCAGAGGGATTTGGAGGCGGCTGCAGGAGTGGCTGAGGGTACAGATGCCGCCCCTGAGGCTGATTTTGCACCTCTTCCTCGTGTTCCACGAGGGAAGTTTCTTTTTCCCCTTTGAGAAGCCTGTCCTCTTCCTCTACCAAAAGAGGAGTAGTATCGAAAAGAACGACCCCTCCAGGAAGATGAGCCGGAATAGGGTTTTAGAGGCTGGCGCAAAGAGGCGCTAAGTGATTTAGCTGCCGGTTTCGAGGTCTGAAGTTTTTCTAGACTTTCATCACCTTTCTGCCAAAGAGCCTCGAGCCATCAAAGGGCATGTTGAGAAGTCTGGCTTGCACGTCCGGTGCAAACCCCGACTTCCTCAACCACGCAAATCTGCGTAGCACAACGCTTGCAGCCATGGATCTGCTGATACTATTAGCAGTATCCAGTCCAGACTGGAGACATTCCCCCATTGCCTCCTTCCCGCCATTGACTATATTCAGGAAGCCTTCCCTTTCCTCGCCTTCTGGAATATGATCAGCCGCCGCCGAAATATAGTCCCACAGGGTATGGGTAAACCTGGCTAGGGTACAGGTGACATTTGTTGACTTAAGAGCCATAGAGATGTGAAAACTTAATGTGCCCAGGCATCAATTTTTTTATCCTCTCTATCTGGAGGGATAGATGGATAAGCAGTTTGTTTTGAAGTAGATGCTGCCTGAATGACTAAACTCTCTGGAGTCGGATGTTTATTCAAATATTCAGGATCCGTTCCAGCCGGTCTATATTTTTTTGGAAAAGTGCTATCTGCAGCAGCAATAGTTTCTGGCTTCTCCCAGTTTTTCTCCACAGTCCTTTGGAGGGCTCTGTGGAAAGGAAGAACAGGATCTTTCTGAGGTCCCTTGACGATTATATCCGTCATGTCATCTTGTTCAAAAATGGGTGAAGTATTACCCCAACCCATATATTCAACTACCCTGGTCATAAGACCCCTGTACCCAGCATCTGCATGCTCTGCAGGATCAGGTTTGGCGAACTCTAATTCTGGGGATGTGTCAACTCCACTGGCAGAATGTAGAGTATCACTCCGATCTCTCATTCTAGATTCCTGGTCAATAAGTTCCTCAGGAACTTGTCTTGTACCATAAGTAACTCCCAAAGGAGTAACCTCATCTTCTTCTGAAGCAGACTCTTCATAGATTACTGTCATAGATTTGAAAAAGTCTGACCTGGGCAAAGGAGTGAATCTCCTTTCTTCCTCTTCCATCTGCTTCGAAGGAATTGGCAAATCCCTCGAAGTTTTCGAAGGTGTCTTCGAAGTCTTCGAAGAGGACTTCGATAATGACGCATTTGGTTTTGGCGTTGAAATTATCGACGTCGAGGGTGTTGACGAAGTTGTCGAAGTCTTCGACGACTTGTGTTTCTTGCATGGCACTGGAGAGGTGCTCGACTCTCGAAGAGTCTTCGACGGTTTTACTCCGACTCAAGGTTTTTTGGATTCCTCGACGCTACCGGTCTTGGCCATGGTAGCCTTGGACTTCCCTCTGTCGTCCAATGGAGCGACTTTAGGGGTATGGCTTTTTCGAGGGTCTTTCGAGGGGGTCGGGCCGCATTCTCGAAAACCTCCATCATCTTTTTGCAGAATTCTTCCCACTTACTGGGAGAATCCGATTTAGTCCGACAACAAATTTCTTCGGTCGACTCTGAAGAAGATGATTATGAGGGAGATCTATGTCCCCTTCATTTTTTTCGAAGACGACGAAGAGTGTCTCGATCTACTCCTAGATCGAGATCTCTATGAGTGCCTATGGCGATCCGATTCCTTAGAATCGGTCGCTTTCTTGTGTCTTTTTGACGAAACCTTTTTTGAGGCCTCCCTCCCCACCGACAGTTTACCTCTCCCCTCACGAAGAGCTTTTTCGGTCATAGATTGGCAGGACCCGCAGTCGTCGGTTCGGTGACTGGAACCGAGGCACCAGAGACAAATCCGGTGGGGATCGGTGATCGACATCTTAGATCCACAAACTGCACACTTCTTAAACCCAGTTCTGGGTGTCGAAGATGACGACATTTTCTTCACAGAAAATAGAAGCGCACCGTTCTCGATAGCGAAGCGATCGGAAAAACGGAACTGAAGCAACGGGCGCAGCTCGAGCTATTTATACCATCGGTGACGTCGACAGAGTACGGAGTACGTCGAGGGACAATCGACGCCACGACCTCGAGCACAGCGCCCACTGCCGAGAAAAAAATTCTTTCCGAAGCAGCGAAACTGGAGATAAATAATTATCACAAGATGAGGAATACGTGGGAGGACACAATCCATTCGAAATGTTGTTACTGTTTTTTATGTAGATATGGGATACATTACTCACTGTAATCGTATTTCTGATGATGTATCTGCTTAGATTCACATGCTATGCATAGGCCACCAGCTAGTGGAAGCTGCAGAGATTAGAGTTGTTTTCGAAATTAGAAGAGACAACGACAGGGCGTGCCAGTAATATCCCTGGTGCGATGTCCACTGTACCCATGGTCCTTCACGTGTCGAGTACCCTCAGATGAACAAGTTACTCTCTTACCTGGTAACGTGCTTTCGATGGGATGGTCCGACGACGTATTCCATATCTATGACAGTAAGCAGCACAGCTGTGGTGATTACTGTCATAGATATGGAATACGTCGGAGGACCCAATCCCCTCGAATGTTTTTTTCTGACATGAGGTTGCATGAAGTTTAGCGCGAGTACAGGTGAATCCAAGCAGATAGATAACAGAAGCTCATAACAACTAAGTACCTTCTCTCAGGGTAGGAAGGGTGGGCGCATGTGAATCTAAGCAGATACAAGCATCAGAAATACGATTACAGTGAGTAATGTATCTCTTCTGAGGCTTGTGGAATCTGCTTGGATCACATTCTATGCATAAATTAGTGAGCAGTGTTAGAAGGTGGTGGGTCGCGAGAAGGAGCAGCGGCAAATAGATGTTTTAGAATCGATTGTCCCACCTGTGTATCTGCTATGGAATGGGTGTCAATGCAGTAGTGCTGAGTGAAAGTATGTACTGAGCTCCATGTAGCTGCTTTGCAAATGCTGTCTAAGGGGACATTTGCAATTAATGCCAGAGTAGCCCCTGTGCTCCGTGTGGAGTGAGCGCTTTGTGTAAAAGGCAGTGTCTTGTTTGATAATGAATTGCATAACTGTATAGATCTGACTATCCATCTGGGGATGGCATTCTTGGAAATGCGGTCTCCTTCTCTGCCTGGTGCTACAGAGACAAACTGTTGATCTGGTTTCCTAAGTGGCCTGGACTTGTTTACGTAGTAAAGGACCGCCCTCCTCACATCCAGTGTGTGTGGAGTTTTACCTCAGCTGAGCTAGTTGGATTCTGAAAGAAAGCCGGAAGCTCAATAGATTGGTTCACGTGGAATTTGGAAATTAATTTAGGGGAGAACCTAGGATGAGTACATAACACCTATTTATCTTTATGGATAATAAAGAAAGGGTCCTGCACTGACAATGCTTGCAATTCACTAACTTCTTATGAAGTAATAGCCATTAAGAAGGTAGTCTTGTATG
The DNA here is from genome assembly GCF_040938575.1 of Ambystoma mexicanum. NCBI lineage: Eukaryota > Metazoa > Chordata > Amphibia > Caudata > Ambystomatidae > Ambystoma > Ambystoma mexicanum. The sequence continues at coordinate 659,403,935 of NC_090922.1, forward strand.
TCAAGTGTTCAAGACTTGTTACATTCACCTGGTATCCACGGGAACGCCACCCAGCCGTATTGGACACTGGTATCCTTCTCAGTGGTTCCCGGATGTGGCCTGTGGGGGAGGTTCTGCCTGAAACACAGGAGGGCTATGTTCAAGACTGGCCAACTGAGGTAATTAGCCTCCCACCACCCTGTATGCCTTCAGCTCCTCTAGGGCCTCTCCTAACCTTATTGTTGAATTAGGTGTGCTCTCCGTCCTGCCTTCTTGGCAGGGGCGCGTTGTCCTTTGTGGGCGAATGCAATCTAGTTACTTCACCGATGCCGCCCCGTTTGATGTCTTTCAGGTATGTCTTATTGCTGTTTTTTTGTATAGTGCGGTTATTCCTGCACGCCTTTCTTGGTTTAATAATGTCTCTTTCTCTTCCTTAGATATGCAGAGGTTCAGTGTGGCGCATTGGCGGAGTTGGGCATCGCCGGTAAATGATGGCGGGTAATGAGCGCTATGGTGCAGTAAGTAGGCGTTCTGCGCAGCGCTGTGATGCCTTGCCTTTGCTAACCTGTTTTCTCTTCTTTTCTCATAGATTGCCGTGTTCTCCCAGGGTGTGGAATTCCAAGGCGATGCTGGCCGAGGGGCGACCTGCCAGGTGAGCCTTTAGGCGCAGTTCATAATGTTGTAATGTCTCTAATACCTGGTTACTTTCCTCTTTCAGATCAGTCGGTCTGGGAGACGCGCTGATCCTAGGAAGCTGTTCGCCGGAGCTGTGGGCGGCTAAAGATGGAAGATTGCAGGTAAAATGCTGCTGCTAATGATGTTCCTTTTGCCTCCTTGCAGGTGCTGCTTCTCCGAGGTTCGCGGGTATAGCTGGACACTGTGAGCATCACGTTGCAAGATTGCAAAGTAACGCAAAGCTTGTTATCCAGTTCGGGTGTGGTTTAAATAGTTTCAAGAGAGTAGTCCAGGTAAAGTAGTCCCTAAGCTACCGCACCCAAAACACTATACCGTATAGCTTGGTTCCTAGGAGCCAAGTTATGTGGATGCGTCCATGTTGGCCGACAGCTTCAAAATAAAGTAGTCCCCTGAGCACATGTCTTTTCACAGTGTATGAAACTGGACTGGCTCCAAGAGGGCCTAGGAAGCAGATGCCAAGGCTTGTTAGAGACCCGAGCCCAGATCTCTCCTGGCCCATGGGCTTGCCAGAGGGATTCTGGGCTGTGGGTCTTGACAGACTTGATTTATGCATAGGCTCGAAGGGGGGCCCCATGAGCTTTGCCAGTTCTACATTAAGATTCCATCCTGGCGGTGGGTTAGAAATTGGAGGGTGGAGTCTTTTTACTACCTCCATGAATGCCTTAATGACTGGAATTTTCCACTACAATACTTTACTTTTGAGAGGCAGTATAAGCTGATAAAGCCGCCAGGTGGACCTTTATAGAGTTGAATACTAACCCCGAATCCAACAAGTGGAGCATATAATTTAGAATGAGTGAAGGAGTACATTCTATGGTGTTTTATGAGTCCATAGGGCGTTCCCCTTGGAGTCTGGCTGGGGGAATCTGGACGTGAAATCTGGGCATTGCTTGTTTTCTCCTGTAGCAACCAAATCTAGTGTGGGGTAACCCCACAGAGAAGATGTGGTCTACGACGCTTGAGTCTAGTTGCCACTCGTGTTCCTCTGGTAGGGCATCTCTGCTCAAGAGAGTCTGCTAGAGTGTTGAATACCCTGGAACGTGTTGTGAGGATAGCGATATCCCTGTTGGAGTTCTCATTTCCATATTTTCTGCGCCAACTTGGACAGACATGGAGAGTGTGTGCCCCCGTTTGTTGATGTAGAACATCGCAGTTGTGCTGTCAGTTAGAATTTGAACCGACTGGTTTGTCAATTGTGCTTCGAATGCTTCAAGTGCTTTGAATACTATTAGTTCCAGCAGGCTCATATGGTGCTGTGATGTGAGTCCACAGACCATGTGCTGTGTGGTGAAGGTAATGAGCCTCCCGACCCGGACAGTGAGGAGTCTGTTGTGAGAATCGCTTGTGCTTCCGGATCATGAAGGGTTTTCCCTTCAACAGATTTTCTTTTGACTACCAGCGTAGGTTTTGAACTAGTGTTGGCGAAGCGACTGCTAGATCGTCCCACTGACCACTTGCCCGAGACCACCGTTTCACCGACCATTCCTGCATTGTTTGCATGCGCACACATGAGTGTGGGAATAGATATATGCACGATGCCATCATGCCTAACAAACGCATTGCTTTACATACGCTTATCTGGAGACCGGCTTGATGCTGGGGTATTTGCCGAAGCATGTTCTGCACTCTTTCCATGGATGGAATACAGCTCCTAGGAACTGTTGTTGTGTTTGGTACAATACTTGACTTTTCTTGTTTATTGAGAAGCCCAATTGAAAGATGTATGGTTCTTTGCATGTTTTGTTTGCAAAGATGAGATGTTTCTCCTGTGATCAGCCAGTCATCCTGGTAGGGGTACACTGGGATTGACTCCTGTTAGGCAAAGATTGAATGCAGTACCCTCTGGGAACACTACAAACAACTAGGCACCCAACCTTTGGTATAAGCTTGTACTACACAGTTTTGGTAGCGTGTTGGGGAACTCAAGAGGGGAAATGTGAGCTGTAGTGAAGTTACAACATTTCAAAGTTACAGGTATTCAAAAACTCTTACACTCAAGGTTTCTTGCATAAACAATTAATAATGTATTTATCAGTCAGTTATAACGCCTTCTTCAGAAGGGAGCAATAGAATAGTAAACACAAATATACTTCAATACTGTACACTCTGAGTTTCTGAATCAGACAAGACCCTTTTGGGATGGCCCACAGATACAACGTACACCCACAGGTGACTTCAGTAACAAGGGTGCTAGGACATTAATATCTTTCTGTTGGCATTCAGAATACTCTTTAAAAAGTAAGTAAAAGGCAAAGGTTATTAGAACACAACAAATTACAAATATTCATAAGCAGGGCAAATACTTTCAGATAGCACTTAGAAGAGTAATTCAATTTAATAGGCTAAGTCAAAGTCAATAGGCCAAATACTTTGTATAGGATGCAGCACTTCAGGTAAGTAAATGGAAAAGTCTTTGCACAAGTTCTTAGGAGTCTGAGAAAAAGAAGAACCAAATGTAGGGCCACAAGCTGATTAGACTTGTGAGATGCAGAGGTTACAAGCACTTCCACAGTAAGAGGCAAGTTCTCTTAGGCTAGTTTTACAGTACCTTAGTAAAGAAGAAAAAGATGCAGCTTAAGACTTCTGTTCCTGTACAGCTCTGCAGATTTCACTGTTCCTGGGCCTCTGTCGAGGGGACAAGAAGGACGTCGTCGGGGGACTCCTGAACTGTACTGGCACAGTCAAACTTTACTTTCAGTGGCTGTTTTGCGTTTCAGCAGATAGCAATAAGCGCGGTTCCTGGCTGTCAAGAATGACTTTCTTCACACATGAGTTGCCCCACTCGACTGAGGGGGGAGGGAGGGTGGGGGGTCAGGCTTGGTCAGTCCTGCTTCGTGGGAGTCCGGAGGATCTTCCAAAAGCTTTAGGCCAGCTTAAAAGCAACACACACAATCTGGTGTCCCTCTCCCTGGCTCTACGGTTTCCTGCAGCAACACTGAGGAAATTCAACAAGCTCAGAGACGGTTGTCCAGGTGGCTTACTTGGGAGTTGATTGGTCCTACCAAATCAAAGGAGAAGTCATCCTTGCAGGGCTTCTCCGTCGATGCAAACTTAGCGATTCAGACCTGGAGCAGGGCTTCATCGGGCAACCCAACAGTTCAGGAGTTGTAGCAGCCGCCCTCTTCCATGCCAAAAGACTTGCCTTTTATTCATTTCTCTCCCATTAATTCCAGCCTAGTTGCCACTCATGGCAGCAGGGTGGCTGCCCTTGCCGGACAGTCAGCAAGCCAATCACCACAGAGTGCATTTGGGTCTCTTTGGAGACTAAGCACACAGATTTTCGGGCACCTCCCTCACTTCTTGGCTACCCCAGACACACTGGAGCCAGAGGTGGGTTTCACTCCTGAAGCCCGCCAAAGGCGAATTAAAGACCAAACCTGGTTTGGCGCACAGAAAAAAAAAAACTCGAGAAGGATCCTTCCACAAAGAAATGGCAAAAAACGACGAGCAGGGACCATTTTAACAAAGGAGGCTCAGCGCCATTTTGAAAAACATGGCTCCCGCAATTTAACATTACCGGAGCTGTGGTTGGGGAAAATCATGGTAGTTCATTGAAAAACCACTGCCACCAGCCATTCTGAGAGGCAAGGGTAACAAATGTTACATGAGCATTTAGACACAGAGAATACTAAGCACTATTGTAAGATAGGTTGTGCCTGGACTAGCAAATACAGTGCAAAGTAAAGTCAATTTCACTTTACTGCTCTGGGAAACAGTAGTTCATCCCAGAGAAGGTACTTAAACTTCTGGAGATCTGAAAGATTTCCCTGCGTCACTGCAATGAAGGTGCTGTGTGACACAAAATAAAAGACAATGCCTATTTGTCAGACTCCATAACCAAAAGAAACAAGTGTATATAAAAAAAAAAAAACACATTAAAATACATCAGAGAGTGGGAACAAGAGTCTCACTCTCTCCAGGTTAAAAAAAATCAAGTCTTCAAAATCCAGAAAAGTTGCTGGGGGTCTCTAAAGTGGAAGGAATTACAACATTTCTGAGGATTCTCGCTAACACCTCCGCCAGTAACTTGGTGAATACCCTTGAAGCTGAAGCTATTCCGAAGGGTAGCACCTTGAATAGGTAGTGCTAGTTCGCTACTTTGAACCGCAAGAGCTTTCTGTGCGCTGGGAGCATTGAAATATGAAAATAGGCACCGTTCATATCCAATGTTGCCATGTAATCCCCCCCTACCCGTTTTAGCAGGGGAATTACCTCTTGTAGCATTGTCATGCAGAACTTTTGTGGCTTTACATAAGGGTTTGCAGGGTGTAAGTCTAATACTGGGCACATCGTTAGATCTTTCTTTGGCATAAGGAAGTAGGTTGAATAAATATCCTTGTTTACCTCGTTGGACGGCACAATCTTGATGACGTTCTTGAGGAGCAGCGTGTTGACATCTTCCACCAGGATTATTTGTTCTCTTGTTGTATTTAAGCGCGTGGGTGGCTCGATGGTTTTTCTAGGACAATAACCCCCCGCTACTGTAGATAACACCCACTGGTCTGTGGTTATTCCCTCCCATGCATGGGTGAAGAGTGAAATCTGTGCCCCCCGACTGGGGAAGAATGGGAGGGGACCTGTAGCGGGCTGTCATTGTTTGGGAGATGTACCCCCACCTCTAGATGTGGAGGTTCTCCCCTGGCCTCAGGATCTGGCCTCTTTGATAACCCTGGGACGTTTGACCCTGGTTGTTTTTTCATGTGTGTTCCGATTCGGTCTGTATACAGACCATCTTTGGGAACTTTGGCAGCGAAAACGGTGAAAATTGTTCCCGACACTTTGGCCAGGTTTTTTGTTAGTCCGTTGCCAAAGGATTTGAGGGTATCCTATTCCTCTTTGGCTGATTTCAGAGCGTCTAACGCTTTGCCGAATAGTACGGTTGGCTCCACTGGCATGCTGAGTAATGTTGCCTGGGTCTCAAGCTTGAAGCCAGATTGGCCAAGCCAAGCGTGGCACTTGAGAATGGTTCCTCCCGCAATAATACGGCCCGCATTATCTGAAGCGTTGAGGTTGTTCTTTAGCAAGCTGCTTGCTGTGGCATTGCCTTCTGCTGCTACTAGGGAAATTCTAGACTTTGGAGGCTCTGGAGCAGAGTCGCTGAGGGCCGTTATTTCATCCCATTTATGGCAGTCATAGCTCGCCAACAGTGTGGAATTGTTGGCGATCCTAGTTTGAAACACTGCCAAAGTTGCAACTTTCCTTCCCGTGGTATAGAACTTCTTGCTCTCCTTATCTGGGGGATCCTCAGACGAGGCTAGTGGTGTATCTGCCCTCTTTCGAATAGTTGTAACAACCAGCAAATTCGGTTTAAGCTGCCCTCTAATATATAAAGGATCAGACGGCGGTGGGCGGAAATGTTATTCTATCCGTGGGTTTACTACCCTTGTTTGATTGGGAATTTCCAGTGAAGGTTGGGTATTTCCCTGGAAATACTTTAAGATGGGTATGAACTGGGTGTCAGCTTGTTCGTCTCCCAAAATGTCTTCGACAAAAACTTTGTATTGCTTAGTCTCCTGTGTTTGAATACCGAAGTGCGCAGCTGCTTTGATTAGTACATCATCAAAAAAGGGCAGATTATCTTCTGTAAAATCAGGAACTGGGGAATCCTGTTGAATTGGAGTGGAGTGGACGTAGTATACACCTCTCCCCAGCAGCAGTGGGAGCTTCAGCAGCAGCATCGCCGTGTTGATATTGATCCTGATCCCCGTCGGTGTCAGTATGCATGTCATACAGTTCTGCAGAAATGCTAGACATTTTTGCCGATGGCTGTGATGAAGAGATTGGTGGCTGAGAACTGGAAGACAGGAGCCGAGAGCTTGAAGCTTGAGCAGTAGGGGGTGTATTTTGAAAATGTTCTAGTGCATGATGGTTTTTGTCAAAGAGATTTGCAAAAAAACGTCATTCTGGACATCACCCTATCTGTGTCCTCTGCTGACCATAGGGCCGAGCTGAGGATGAGCCCCTGGAAGGGTATGGCAGGAACTTGGGGTGTAGAAGTGTATAGGCCTTTATTTTGTAAGGCCTCACTTAAGGAACCCTCTTCTTCCTGTGGGACAGTTACAATATCTTTGAAGGGGTATACTTGTCCCTATGAGCGTCGTCTTTGTTCTTATGATACTTGTCTCTATGATCAGAGCTTTTTAGGAAGATTTTTTGGAATTAGAAGGCTTAAACAGTCCTTCGGGGACATGTTTCTTAACCAGGTGAGAAAACCCTGTGTTTTGTCTCGACACAATATGTTGAGTTTCGGCCCTGGAAGGGACCTCCGCCTAGTCTGTCGACATTCGGTCGAAGGTGTTTTATGGGCGGCGTTCTTTGTCTTACGGGGCCTGTCATGGGACAACCAGGATTTCAAGTGCCCAGAGGACAGGGAATCTACTGATCACCCCCTAGACGCCGAATCTGGGTGTTTGGTCAGCGCAGCCGACACATCGCCACAGGGTGTGTGCTTAGTGTGGGAAGAGGAAGTGCTCTTGCCACCGGGTGTCATCCCCACAACAGGGCCGTCGGCCTGTCTACTAGGGTTTGGGGCTTGCACTTGGATGTTCCCCGTACCCCTCGCCGTCCGAAAAGACAGCAACGCTGCCGTCACTGCCCACGGCGCCTTCGACCTGCATGGCATGATGGGGGTTCCATGTCATTTCATTGCGGGATGTTTTTTACCGCATATATTTTAATGAAAAAACCCATCAAATTTTTTTGAAATTGTTTTTGGGGGTGCTTCCCCCCCCACCCCTACAACCTCCTCAGTCCCTTTAATTTTGTATCTATTCTTAAACGCCCACACCCCATATGACAATGCATTACCTACCGTAAAAGCATTTCTGATGGTTGTATCTGCTTAGATTCACATGCTGTGCAAAGGTCCGACATCCAGTGGTCACTGCGGAGTATTGCATTTTGTTTTTCGTAGTCGAAAAGGGGACATCGACAAGGCGTGTCTGTAACACTATCCCTATAGTGACGTGCGTTGTACCCACAATCCCTCACGTGTTGCGGTCCCTCTGTTTGTATTTTTTCTGCCCTGAGGGAGCCTTCTATACATGAGTGAGTACAGAAAAGAGAGAGAGATGTAGAAAGGTGTCTATGTTCCTTCCATCCGAGCGGGGAGGAAGGGTGGGCGCATGTGAATCTAAGCAGATACAACCATCAGAAATGCTTTTACGGTAAGTAATGCATTGTCTTCTGATGTTTGTTAATCTGCTTAGAAATGCATGCTGTGCATAGACTAGCGAGCAGTACCCGGAGTTGGCGGTGGGTTATGAGAAGGAACAGTAGAGAAAAGATGTCTTAATACTGCCAGTCCCACCTGGGAGTCAGATCTAGAGTGTGCATCTAGACAGTAGTGTTTTGTAAAGGTGTGCACAGAACTCCAGGTAGCCGCTTTGCAGATGGACTCAAGGAGAACATTTGCAATGAACGCTATGGAAGCGCCAGTGCCTCGAGTAGAATGTGCTCTTGGCTTGAAGGGTAGTTCTCTCTTAGCAAGAGAGAAACAGAGAGTGATGCATTGAACAATCCATCTAGATATAGTGGACTTTGAGATTGCATCTCCTTCTCTTCCTGCTGCCACCGAGACAAAGAACTGATTAGTCTTTCTCAGTGGCTTGGTTCTTTCCATGTAGAACATGACAGCTCTGCGTACATCTAGTGTATGCAGACTTTTTTCTCCCAAGCTGGAAGGGTTTTGAAAGAACGTTGGTAGTTCTATTGACTGGTTTACATGGAATTTCGAGATGAATTTTGGTGCAAACCTTGGGTGTGTGCGTAGAACCACCTTATCCTTGTGAACTGTTACGAAGGGATCTAGAACAGAAAGAGCCTGTAGTTCACTTACTCTCCTAATGGAGGTGATAGCTATTAGGAAAGCAGTCTTAAGAGTGAGGTCTTTAAGAGTTGCCTTGTGCATGGGTTCAAAAGGCGAGCCCATGAGTCTAGAAAGTACCACATTTAAGTCCCATCCGGGAGCTGGGTTAGCTATCGGAGGGTGTATTCTCTTTACCCCCTCCATGAAGGCCTTGATAACTGGTATCTTCCACCACGACACTAAGTTGGGAAGTGGTGTATGCAGAAAGTGCCGCCAGGTGGACTTTAATGGAATTGAACACTAGACCTGAATCCAGTAAATGGGTCAAGTACAAAACAATGTGTGTGGGAGAGCAGTCAACCGGGTTGATGCTCTTACCTCTACACCAGATGACAAATCTTTTCCACTTGCTAGAATAGCAGTGGCGAGTATTAGGTTTTCTGGCTTCCCTGAGGATGTCCATACATTGTAGATGTCCAAATTCTATGATCTCAGGAGCCAGGCTGCTAGGTTCATGGTCTGAGGGCATGGATGCAGTGTCCTGTCCTTGTCCTGTGACAGCATGTTGTACGGGCAGGGAAGTTTCACTGGGGGAGATAGGGACATCTCCATCAAGTGAGCGAACCATGGCTGCCGGGCCCACATTGGGGCCACTGGTATCATGGTAACTTGCTCCTGGTGCATCTTGTGCACCACTTTGTTGAGAAGGGGAGTCGGGGGAAAGGCGTAAACAAATTTCCCTGACTATTGAATCGACAGACCGTTCCCCTTGGATTGGTTCTGGGGGTACCTGGAAGCGTAACTTTGGCCTTGTGAGTTCTCCAGAGTTGCGAACAGGTCTATTTCCGTGAATCCCCATTGCGTGAAGACATCTAAGACGATGTCTTTGTGCAATCGCCATTCGTACTCTTTGGGCAGGGGGAAGTCTCTGCTGAGTTTGTCTGCTAGCAGATTGAGTTCCCCTGGTACATGTTGTGACAGTAGGAACATGTTGTGTTTGAGAGCCCACTTCCATATATTCTGGGACAGCTTGGACAGTCCTGGAGACTGGGTGCCCCCCCTGCTTGTTGATGTAGTACATGGCTGTGGTGCCGTCTGTAAGGACCATCACTGTCTTCCCTTGTAGGTGTTCCTGGAAGGCTTTTAGTGCTTTGAACACCGCCAGTAGCTCCAGTAGGTTTATGTGCTTGGATACTACGTTCGGAGTCCACACTCCGTGAGCAGTCTGATGGGCTAGGTGAGCCCCCCCCCATCCTGTGAGGGATGCGTCCGTGGTTAGAGTGGCCTCCACCGCGGGTGTGGCAAAGGGTTTCCCTATTATCAGGTTTTCCTTTGTCCACCACCGTAGCGAGAGAACCAAGGCTTGCAAGACCACCACTAGATCGTCCCATTGTCCGCTGGCCTGAAAGTACTGGCTGTTGAGCCACTCTTGCATTGGGCGCAGGCGCGCGTGAGGTACCAAATAAATACACGACGCCATCATTCCTAGCAATCGCATCGCTTTGCGCACCGTCACCTCTCGACCTGCCACATATTGGGGGATCTGAAACAGCATGTTTTGGACCCTCTCGTTGGAGGGGAAGACGAGGCCGTCCTTTGTTCGAATTAGAGCCCCTAGGAATTGTTTGACTTGGCTGGGGTCTAAGCTGGACTTCTTCTCGTTGATGGAGAAGCCCATTTGGAACAAAAGGTCTACAGTCTTTTGGGTGTTTGAGAAGCATGTCTCGTAAGAATCCCCTGTTATGAGCCAGTCGTCGAGGTAAGGGTATACTGGGATGGATAACCTGCGCAGTTGGGCCGCTGCCACTGCCAGTACTTTCGTGAATACCCTTGGTGCAGATGCTATGCCGAAGGGTAGCACTCTGAACTGGTAGTGTTTGCCCTCTATCATGAACCTGAGGTATTTTCTGTGCGCTGGCAACATTAAAATATGAAATTATGTATCTTCCATGTCCAGTGTTGTCATGTAATCTCCCTGTGATAGCAGTGGGATCACTTCCTGTAAGGTCACCATACAAAACTTTTGGGGCTTGACAAACTTGTTCGCTGGGCGCAGATCTAATACAGGGCGCATGGTTAGATCCTTTTTGGGTACAAGGAAGTACACTGAATAAATATCTTCCATTACCTGAGATAGAGGCACGACCTCTATGGCTCCTTTTTCCAGCAGTTGGTCCACTTCTTGGAGAAGGATGGTGAGGTGTTCTGGTGTCATGCGGCGTCCCTTCGGGGGTCTGTATGTTGGGGAACTGTTGAACTTTATACAGTAGCCGCGGGCTACGGTGGAAAGTACCCAGCGGTCTGATGTTATTCCCTCCCATGCTGGATGAAAGGATTATAACCGGCCTCCGACCGGCGTTGCAGGGGAGGGGAGCGAATCTTCGCGTCACTTGGTGGTGTTGTTGGCTTGGGAGCCTCTGGGGTGGAACCCCGGCCTCTTCCCTTGCCACGGCGTTGACCCCTCTTGATTGTACTGGCCGCGATTACCCTGGTAGTTGCTGGCAGAATACTGTTGTAGTTGGTTTTGTTGCTGGCATTGTCCACGAAAAAAGCGCTCATTACCAAATCCCCACCTGTTAGGGGGTTTTGAAATTTGGTCTAAGGTCTTTATTGTATCAAATTCTTTCTTCGCGTTCTCCAGTGCGTCATCCACTGCTCTCCCAAAGAGGTTGGACTCCTCTATGGGTTTATTAATAAGGGACGCTTGTGTTTCCGCCTTAAATCCGGAATTGCGAAGCCAGACGTGACGCTTCAGTAAAATTCCTTGTACCAGAGTGCGGCCAGCCGTCTCTGCTGCATCGAGGGTATTCTCGACGATGCTTTGATTGACCAGAGAGCCCTCGCTAACTGTAGCCAGTAAACGAGTCCTTAGGGGTTCGGGGACTTCTTCGATGTCCTGTTTGAGCTTAGCCCATTGAGCATCGGCGTAGCTTGCCAATAGGGTATTATTATTGGCGATTCTGGTAGAGAATGCTGCAGAGGTGGTGATTCTCTTGGCTAGGGCATACAGCTTCTTCCCCTCCTTATCTGGGGGTGCCTCGCTAGTAGATAGTGGGACTCCTGCCCTTTTCCTGGTGTTGGTCACGACCAGGGAGTTCGGGATTGAGTCACCCTTAATATATAATGGGTCTGATTGAGAGGGAGAGAACAGTTTCTCAATCCTCAGATTGACCCCTCTCACCAATGCAGGAGTGGAAAGAGAAGGTGTAATACGTCTCTTAACTGAGGCGAGGATGGGTATAATCTGGCTACTGGGGGGTTTTTCTTTGATAATCCTCTCCACAAAATCGGTGTCTGGGGTGACCTCCCCAGTTTCGATTTCGAAGTGTGCTGCTGCCTTCTTCAGCAGTGCATTGAAGGTGGGCTGATCATCGACAGGCGAAGGGTTCCTGACTGGTGTAGTTTCAGTAGATCTGATGACTATACTGCTACTGCCTGTGTCAGTCGACCTAGCCGGTGACTGCCAGGGGTTGGTGTCGCCCTCGTCTGTGTCTTCCTGGAATCCCCCCTCACATAGGTTAGTTTCCTCGTGAAAACCTTCCTCTTCTTGTTGGTCCTCAACATAGGTGAACTCATCTTCCTCCTGGAAGAAGGTGTCTTCCTCAGTGGGATTGTAAGAGTATATGTCCTCCTGTATGGGGTTATAAAACTTCTGGTATTTAGCCCTTGGACTCTCCAGGGGCGCCTCCCTTGGTCTCTTGGGTACCCTACCTTCTGGGATGGACATGAATGTGTCTAGTTTGTCCATACAGGTCTGGAACATTTCAAAGGTCCACTGAGGTCAGCCAGGACGGTCTGGGAAAGAAAAAGGAGTTTCTTCCTCCTGTAATTGTCTGGTTCTGTCCCATAACGTCGAAGAAAGTGAGCCTTCGCCTTCTGAGTAGCCTTCTTGCTGGCTAGGGCCTTTTGTCGGCGTCGGGAACTGGCTTGATCTGTTTTCCGGCGCTTTCGGCATATCTTTGGCCTTGTGCGCGGTTTTCGGCGTTTCACTCGCTGTACGTCTCTGGCCGTCCTTAGATGCTATGCGTGCGAGGCTTTCAGTGATCATTCTCTCTTCCGAGGGATCGGTCGCCGTCACGCTATGTAACGTCGAGCCTTTGCACGTCGAGTCCCTGCTCGTCGAGTCCCTGTTGGCAACGAGAGCGCTCTTGCGATGCGCGTCGCCGGAGGTTTTGGTGTTAGCGCCCTTATTTTTAGAGTGCCCAGTCGCCAGTCGCGGAAGCGGTGGCAGGGAGGGCTGATGACCCTTACGGTCGGCGGAAGACGCCGGTGGGCCCGGCGTCCCCGTTGGCGCTATGGCTGCCTTTGTCTTCGATGAATGTGTGCCGGGGGGTATGTGCTTTGGTGTTTTTCCGTGTGCGTCCTTGTCGCCGGGGTGTTCATCCCCATAAGCTGGGCGTGAGCCGGGCTTGTCGGGGCCGGGGACGGACGAGGAGCGTGAACGCTCCTTTGAGAGGTCTACAGCCTCCGTTACGGGGGCCGTGTAGTCACTGCCCTCGTTACACTCTGCGGCGGCGGGCGAGGAGTCAGGCCTAGACATGGCGTAGGCCGCCCACCTTTTGACCCTGCGGTCTTTTAGAGTTTTGGGCTTTAGTAATTTACAGGCAGCACAGCCGTCCTCCTGGTGATCGAGTGGTAAGCAACGGTTGCACCGTTTGTGCTTATCCTTCCAGGTATATTTACCCTTGCAAAGCGGGCAAAACCTAAATGGCGTCCTCTCCATAGCTGAGGGTAATAAGTGTGACTACGACCTCGAAAGAAAGGGAGAGGAAAGAGAAAGGCATTCTTAAAGAGAAGAAAGAAAGACCACAAAACCCCACTCTCCCTACTGTGTATGGCCGGCGAGGCCAGGCCACGTGTTCGGCAGCGCCGATGGATCCCCTCCGCTCGTCCTTCCGTCGAAGAGCTTGCTCGGCGGAGAAACAGCTCTGCATCGAAGGAGGGATCTAAGTTATTGATAATAAACGACCAAAGGTCGAAGGAACTATTTGGCAATGTCTCTCGAGGAGCTCCGCATAAAGGCGACCAGGAGCTGGGCGGAAGAAAACGAACTGAGGGACCTCGACGTGTGAGGGATTGTGGGTACAACGCACGTCACTATAGGGATAGTGTTACAGACGCGCCTTGTCGACGTCCCCTTTTCGACTACGAAAAACAAAATGCAATACTCTGCAGTGACCACTGGATGTCGGACCTATGCACAACATGTGATTCTAAGCAGATTAACAAACATCAGAAATATCATTTTCTAACCCCCTAAAAAATACGATTGGTTTTTCCGTTAAACAATTTGCGGTAAAAATCCCAGCGAAAAAACATCCCGCGATAAAAGGACATTGTACCGTGATGGGCCCAGCGTTTAATTCTCTGATCTACAAGTGTCTTAGGTCTAAAGAGCTTGCAGGCTCGACAGTGCCCTTCGTCGGGATCGCGGTTCAGACCCAGGTTGCAAACTCGGTTTGTCGATCCAAGGAAATTTTCTATTACAAGTGGGGCAGAACTTGAAGGGCGTCTTATACATGTCTGGGAAGGGCAGCTGGACGATAAAGGGAAAAGGTGGGAAAATGCATTGTCAATGACCGCCCCCCACTCTCCCTACTGTATGGGCCTAGGCCCGGTGGGCTTTCCAAGGCTGAAAGGATCCATCAAAACTTGAAACCGTCCGATGGCGTGGTCTTGTCTTTGTCCCGTCCTTTCCACTGTGTCGAAGATCGATGTCGGAAGGACAGAAAAAGTAACTAGAATTAAACTTTTCATAAGTAAATAGCATCAGCCGACATAACTCCGCAATAATTGACCACTCGACCTCGACGCGTGAAATACCATGGGTACAGTGGACGTCACACCAGGGATAGTATTACTGGCATGCCCGGTCTACGTCCCTTTTCGAGTTTCGAAAACAACCACCAATACTCTGCAGCTTCCACTAGATGTTGGGCCTATGCATAGCATGTGATATAAGCAGATTCCACAAGCCTCAGATATAGAATGAAAACGTTGAAATTATGATTTTGTTGTATAGAGTGTGTGTGTGTTGAGTGTGTGTGTGTGTGTTGAGTGTGTGTGTGTGTGTTGAGTGTGTGTGTGTGTGTTGAGTGTGTGTGTGTGTGTTGAGTGTGTGTGTGTGTGTGTGTGTGTGTGTGTGTGTGTTGAGTGTGTGTGTGTGTGTGGTGAGTGTGTGTTGTGTGAGTGTGTGTGTTGTGTGAGTGTGTGTTGAGTGTGTGTTGAGTGTGTGTTGAGTGTGAGTGTGTGTTGAGTGTGTGTTGAGTGTGTGTTGAGTGTGTGTTGAGTGTGTGTTGAGTGTGTGTTGAGTGTGTGTTGAGTGTGTGTTGAGTGTGTGTTGAGTGTGTGTTGAGTGTGTGTTGAGTGTGTGTTGAGTGTGTGTTGAGTGTGTGTTGAGTGTGTGTTGAGTGTGTGTTGAGTGTGTGTGTGTGAGTGTGTGTTGAGTGTGTGTGTGTGAGTGTGAGTGTGTGTGTTGTGTGTGTTGTGTGTGTTGAGTGTGTGTTGAGTGTGTGTTGAGTGTGTGTTGAGTGTGTGTTGAGTGTGTGTTGAGTGTGTGTTGAGTGTGTGTGTGTTGAGTGTGTGTGTTTGTTGAGTGTGTGTGTTGAGTGAGTATGTGTGTGTTGAGTGAGTGTGTGTGTGTTGAGTGTGTGTGTGTGTTGAGTGTGTGTGTGTTGAGTGTGTGTGTGTGTGTTGAGTGTGTGTGCTGAGTGCGTGTTGTGTGTGTGTGTGTGTGTATATATAAAGGAGGGGGTGTTGTGATATATGTGCTTGGGAGAAGGGATAGAATATGAGTGTGGAATGTGGAGTGTCCAGGACCTGAGTGAATGTTATGTCTTAAGATCAGTTGGCTGAAGGACCTGCTGGGCACAGGTTGGGGGTCTTTGTTATTCATGTAACTTTGCAATAAACACTTTATTGCCAACCAAGCACTGTGTGGAGGCGTCTTCACACTTTGATACTGTTTGTCCCTCATAGGTAGCTTGTTGTAGGGAAAGGCTTATCTGGATTTCATTGGAAGATTTAGTTGTCCTCACATATACTGAGAAACTGTCTAACCTTTTTCCTTCCCTAACCTTTCCTTTCCTTTCTGCACCCCAGAAGAATAACTACTGCGATATATAAATGCCATTACTGTCCTTGAGATTGAAGTGGGTGTAGGAATTGTGTAAAAAGCATATCCAAAGATTATCCACCAACTTGTTTATATTCTGAAAAGTAATTGTAAAGTATATTTACATTGTTACAACAAACTGCCCTTTTAAAGAATGCGTATTTCAAAATGTATGTTAACTAAATAAACAACCATTTATAACTGAAACCTGGGTGTGTTACTTGTAATGACGGATTTCATTTGTACAGCTCTGCAGCTCACATTTACCCCTACTGAGTTGGGCCTGGCTGCTCAGTCACACTACCAACAGACCTATACCAAATGGTGGGTTACCCAATGCCTACCAAATGGTGGGTTACCCAATGCCAAGGAGGTAAGTGTTTTGTAGTCTCACACAGTGTTACTACATCAATTGTTACCCAACACCAGAAATGTAGGCAAACAAGGATATGGACAAAGGACAAGCAAAAACCTTGTCGCACAGCCATCTTAGAGTGCCAGCCACCCTTTGTAGCCCTTTGCAGTTAATGCAAAAGTGCACAAGTGAAAAGTATAAAACAAGGTAGAAAAATACCTGCTGCTACCAGCTCATCTTAGGCACATTGTAAAAGTAACCAAAAACCCATTATAGATAGTTAAAGGATACAAAGTACCCTAACTGCACTTCACTTTAATTTGATGTGTGTAATTGTAATAATAAAAGTAAATTCACAAAGAAGAGTCTCAGTACCGATAATCCTATGGAGGGATCAGTTTCCTTACAGAAATGAGCAAAAAGACAAGGCAAGTAAAGCAGAACGCCTTACTTACATCCAAAAAATCAGGACATGAGTTTAAACGGAGAAAAAGGAAAGGGGGGTCCCATAGAGGTCTATGGAAGGAAAGCAGCAAAAAGACAATCTTTCCTAATGGGTGTTTCCACTGTTGGGCTGGAAAAATCCCAGTCCGTTGCATTCTATTCCAGTCCAATTTCTCTTGGTTTTTGCATTTTGGGAGACACGATTCACACAAAGACAAAAGAGAACTCTGGCCAGAAATGGGGCCGACGGAAGAGAGGGGTAGCTGCACCCATATACAACACACACTCATGTGGAGTAGGGACTATCGCCTCTTCCCTCTGCCCCCCCCCCACTCCCAACACGCTCACCCAACCACTGGGATGCTTCCACCCCCCCTCCATGCCTCCCTCAACTGGTCCCTCCCCAGACCAGGTCATGACCCAATTACCCTGGTAGCGTCAGGTCATCGAAAGACAGCATCAGAGATTTGACAACAGTTATTGGAACAGTGCAAGGTCAAGCTAACATTTCTACCAGAGATTCCACACACAATCCTAGGTTTGACAATGAGGGAGTCCCCCCCCCCACCTTTAAACTTGACTGTCCCGACACTGTTTAAAAGATCTCATTACGATCTTCGTTTAACTTCCCCTCTGTTAGGCAAGATTGTATGCAGTACCCTTTGGGTGCACTACAACAACCCTGACCTCCTGGTAATAGGAACCGAAACTTTGGTCTAAGTCTGTACTACACAGGTTGGTAGTGTGTTGAGCAGCCAGGCTCATCTCAAGAGGGGTCAATGTGAGCTGTAGGGGAGTTACACATAGTGACAGTGACAAGTATTCAAATAAACGCTTATACACAAGGTTTCTTGATTAAGCAATCATTAATTTAACAGTCAGTTAGTGTAAGCCTTCTTCAGAAGGGGGCAATATAATAGTAACACACATGCACTCCAAAATACACACTCTTAATATGACATGCATCACTCAACGTAATAGCATTTCTGATGATTGTATCTGCTTAGATAGAACGCAGAGTATTGCATCTTGTCTTTTGAGAATCGAAAGGGGACGTCGACATGGGCGTGCCTGTAACACTATCCTGAACGTGATGTGTAGTGTATCCAAAATCCCTCACGCTTCGAGGTCCCTCCGATTGCATTTTTTCTGCCATGAGGGAGCCCAATGACTATCGTGAGTGAGTACATAAAAGAGAGAAAGTAGTAAAACGTCTATGTTCCTTCCACCCGAGCGCGTAGGAAGGGTGGGCACATGTGAATCTAAGCAGATATAATCATCAGAAATGCTGTAACGGTGAGTAATGCATGTCTCCTGATGCTTGTTAATCTGCTTAGAATCACATGCTGTGCATAGACTAGCAAGCAGTACCCGGAGTTGGAGGTGGGTTGTGAGAAGGAACAGTAGTGAAAAGATGTCTTTGTACTGCTTGTCCCACCTGAGAATCAAACTGAGAATGAGTGTCTAGGCAATAGGGTTTTTTTTAAGGTGTGTACAGAACTCCAGGTTGCCGCTTCGCAAATGGACTCTAGGGGAACATTTGCAATGAAAGCTATAAAAGCCCAATGCCTCAAGTAGAATGTGCTCTATGCTTGAAGAACAGTTCTCTGTTAGCAAGAGACAAACAGTGTGATGCAATTGACAATCCACCTTGAGATTGCCGATTTAGAGACAGGATCCCCTTTGTCTACCAGCTACCATTAAAATGAAAAATGGGTTTGTTTTTCTCAGTGGTCTAGTTCTTTCCAGGTAAAACATGACTGCCCTGCGCATATCTAATGTGTGTAGGCTTCTTTCGGCCATATTCGTGGAATTCGGGAAGAAAGTAGGTAGTTCTATTGATTGGTTCACATGGAACTTGGAAATAAATGTAAGCGCAAATCGAGGGTGAGTGCGCAGAACCACCTTATCTCTGAACTGTAACGAACGGGTCTAGAGCTGAAAGGGCCTGTAGTTCACCAACTCTCCTTATAGAAGTGATAGCCACTAGGAAGGCTGTCTTATAGGTAATATCTTTGAGACTTGCGCCTTATGTATAGGCTCAAAAGGAGACCCCTTAAATCTAGTTCATATCACATTCAGGTCCCACCCGGAAGCCGGGTTAGAAATGGGGGGGATGAATCCTTTTAACCCCTTCCACGAAAGCCTTAATAACTTATTTTCCACCACACCACCTTCTGTTGGGACGTAGTGTAGGCTGAGAGAGCAGCTAAGTGAACCTTCAGGGAATTAAAAACCAGGCCCGAGTCTAGTAGGTGAGTCAGGTACAATACAATGTGAGTAGGGGAGAAGTGAATAGGATTGACGCCCTTGGAATTGCACCAGAGAAGGCGCTTCTTTTTACTGGAGTAGCAGTATCAGGTGTTAGGATTTCTCACCTCCTTAAGTATGTCCATGCATCTGTGAGGGAGATGTAGGTGCCCGAACTCTGACCTCAGGAGCCAAGCCGCCAAGTTCAGGGTGAATAGTCTCCCCATTGTCCTGAGAACATGTTGTACGGGCAAAGCAGTTTCATTGGAGGAGATGGGGACATCACCATCAGATGAGAGAACCAGGGTTGGCGGGACCACATGGGGGCCAATATCATGGTGACTGGTTCCTGGTGCATCTTGTGCACAATCTTGTCGAGTAGAGGAGTAATCGTAAACACATTTCCCTGATCATGTTATCCAAAGACTGTTCCCCTTGGCTCTGTTCTGGGGGTACCTGGAGGCGTAATATTGGCATTGAGCGTTCTCCAGAGTTGCAAACAAGTCGATCTCTGGGACACCCCATTGTGTGAAAACGTTGGAGACTATGGGCCTCATTACAATGAAGGCAGTAGAGGGTTAATGGCACCGGTAAAGCTGCCGGTGCCGTTAACCCTCTACCACCTTGTTACGAGGTCTTGCTAGCAGGTCCCGCTAAGGACGTCTGGTAAAACAAGGCGTCCTTAGCAGACCAGGATGCGAACAACAGGCCTGTCGTTAACGGGCCCGCTGTTAGCATCCTCCCCATTCCTATTGAGCCCTATGGGGGCTCAATGCGAATGGGGATGTACCGGGTCTGGGTCCCGGGAAAGGGAATTACCGGGCCCTCCAAGGTCGGAACGGCCCGGTAATTCCCCATTCCAGGAACCCGGACCCGGTATGGGGGTAGCCATGTAATGAGGCCCCATGTCTTTGTGTAGTCGACTTTCGTGCTCTACGGGCAGTGGGAAGTCTCTGCTGAGCACATCCGCTAGAAGATTGAGTTCCCCTGGAATGTGTTGAAACAACAGGAACATTCTGTGTTGGAGAGCCAATTTCCAAATGCTCTGGGACAGCTTGTATAGCCCTGGAGTGTGTGTGCCCTGCCTTGCTTGTTGAAGTAGTACATGGCCGTGGTGCGGTGTGTGTGAGAATCAGGACTGTCCACCCCTGTAACTGTGTCTCAAAGGCTTTCAGTGCTTTGAATACAGCTAACAGCTCCAACAGATTTATGTGGTTGGATGCTACTTCTGGGGACCACACACTGTGCGCCGTCTGCTGAAGCAGGTGAGCCCTCCAATCCGTGGAGATGTGTCCGTCTTGAGAGTGGCTTCTACTCCGGGGGTGGTGAAGGCCTTTCCCTCGACCACCACTGCAGAGAGAGAACGAGGGCTGGCGATCTTCGCATTGTCCGCTGGCCTGCCACGGGCCGTTGAACCACTCTTGCATAGGACGCATGAGGAACTAAGTAAATGCAGGACACCATCATTCCTAACAGTAGCATGGCTTTGCGTACCGTCACCTCTCGACCAGCTACATATGGAGGGATATGAAACAGCATGTTCTGAACCCTCTCGTTTGAGGGGAAGATGAGGCAGTCCTCTGTTCGAATTAGAGTCCCTAGGAACTGTTGACTTGACTGGGGTCTAGGCTGGATTGCTTCTCGTTGATGGAGAATCCCAGGCTGAATAAGAGGTCTATCGTCTTTTGAGTGTTCAACAGGCATGTTCCATAGGAATACCCTTTTATGAGGCAGTTGTCGAAGTAAGGGTAAACCGGAACAGATTCTCTGCGCAGGTGTGCTGCGGCCACTGGCAGTATCTTCTTAAACACCCTTGGTGCCGAGGCAATGCCAAAGGAGAGTACTTTGAACTGACAGTGATTGTCCTCGATCATGAACCTTAGGTATTTTCGGTGTGCCGGCAACATTGAAATATGAAAGTATGCATCTTTCATATTCAATGTTGCCATGTAATCCCTGTTTCAGCAGAGGGATTACCTCCTGTAACGTGACCATACAAAACTTTTGCGGTTTGACAAATTTGTTCGCTGGGCGCAAGTCTAGCACAGGGCGCATGGTGAGATCCTTTTTGGGTACAAGGAAGTACACTGAATAAATACCCTTGTTTACCTGTAGGCACCATTTTCCTGCAGGATCGCTACCTCTTGCAGCAGGATTCGTAGGTGTTCTGGCGTCAGGCATCTTGATTTTGGTGGTCTGAATTCAGGTGGTAAATTCAATGCAGTACCCGTGGTGAGCATCTTGAGCACCCACTGATCTGTTATCCCCTCCCATGCATGAAGGAATGTTAAACATCCCCGACCAGGGAGGCATGGGAGGGGACCCGGATCTGAGGGTCAATTCTGATCTGAGGCATGGGAAAGCCTCTGGGGGTGGAATTCCGGCCTCTACCCTTTCCACACCTTTGTCCTGAAGGTGGATACGTGGTGGTGGTGTTGGAGACCTGTTTGTTTCCTGAACCATACTGGTTTTGAGGGCAGCGAGATTGCCCACGAAAGGGACAAGAGCCACCCGCTCTCTGTTGTGAAGGCCTTTGGGTAATCTGGTTTAAGGTCTTGAGTCTCATGTTCCTTCTTGGCTGTCTCAAGCACTTCGTCCGCGGCCTTGCCGAACAAGTTGATCTCCTCAACCAGCTTGTTTATTAAGGCTGCTTGGCTTTCCGGCTTAAAACCAGAGTTCAACGAGGCGTGCCATTTTAGTAATGTACCCTGGGCCAAGGTCATTCCCGCTGTTTCAGCAGCGTCCAAAGTGTTCTTAAGAATGTTGTGGTTGATTTGCTTGCCTTCCGATACAATCGCGAGCAGTTTAGCCGCATTGGTTTTGGGGAACTCTTGAAGGCCCTCTTGCAGCAGGTTCCACTGCACATCTGAGTAGCTAGCCAACAGAGTGGTGTTGTTGGCTATTCGGGTGGAGAATGCAGCAGCAGTCGTATCCTTTTTTCCCCAGTCCATACAACGTTTTGCATTCTATATCAGGTGGTGCCTCAACTGTAGACAGGGGACACCTGTCCTCTTTCTCGTAACTACCAGGGAATCTGGAGTGGCATGCCCTTTAACTTAAAAGGGGGTCAGTAGCAGAATAGTAAAACACCTTCTCTACCCTGGGATTAACGGCCCTGGTCTGGGATGGTGTTAATGAATTCGCCAGACGTCTCTTGATAGTGTTATAGTGTTCATTAAGGGAATGGCCTGACTGGCAGGAGGCTTTTCCTTCAGTATGTCCTCTACAAAATCTTAATCCTGCACAGCCTCCCGTGTGGCGATTTGAAAATGTTAAGCCGCCTTCTTTAAGATGGCGTTAAACGCCATCTGATCATCCACAGATGAGGCCTGACGGACTGGAGTGCAGGAGGGGAATCCATACACAGAGCGTCAGGGTCCGGGGTAGGAGTTGATTATAGTTTGGTTATTAACTGGATGGCTGTCTTCCCAATTATCCATGGGCTCAGCAGGATCATCAGTAGGGTCCCCAAAGGGATCATCATCCTGTACGTAGGTATTGATAGGCACCTCGTCATCAGTAAGGTCAAAAACATTCTCTTCATGAGGATCCTCAAAGGTCCTCTGCAACTTAGCTATAGGTGTATAAGTAAGCTCCACACGAGGCCTCTTAGGAGCAAACCACTCTGAAAATTCGACAAACTTCTCCAATCTGTTCACGCACCCCTCAAACTTGTCCCTGGTCCATGATGATGAACCAGGAGTCCAGGGGAGGACAGGGATCTTCTTGATGATTTTCCTCTCCAAAACGTCAAGATTTTTGTTCTAAAGTCTTGGATAAAGACAAAGGGCTATCAAAGTACTATTTTCGAGGTTCTGGGTGTTGTAACGGGTCTCTAGACGTGTCTTTAGGCCGTTCTTTCTGTTTCGACAGTCCCATTTGTTTAACTGCCGAAGCGATCCTCGCGATACTATCGCTGATGCTCAGGGTTTCATTGAGGTGTGACGGTTGAGCCGGTGGCTGCGCAGTGGATTTCGGCGCCACTGGGATCTTAAGTGGTGTGGGAGCCTTCTTCTGAAGTGTCTCGACGGCCAGGAGTGATTTGGTGCTAGCGCCCTTACATATGGATTGCCCGTACGCATGCCGCGGTTGCGGGCAGGGCTGTCGATCATAAGGATACGACGTGCCCATTGGCACTATGGAGCGCTTCGACTGGACCGCCGAAACAGAACAGTGGGTTGTGTGCTTAGTGTGGGAATTGGGAGTGTCCCTGTCGCCGGAATGTATAGTCCCCATAGCAGGACTCACGTCGTGCCGAACAGGGCCGGGTACGGACGCTGCAGATCGAGAACCATCCGTGGTAAGGTCAATGGCTTCCGAAGTGGAGCCTTGGGTCATCGCTAATCCCTTTGTCACACTCGGCGGGGAATTATTTTCAGCCTGCGACATACCGTAGGCAACCCACCACTTCAAACAACGCTCCTCAATAGTCTTAAGCCGTAGGAGTTTACAGGACGCCTCGTTGTGGTCGAAGGGTAGACAATTATTGCACAGATGGTGCTAGTCTTTCCACAGGTATTTTGCCTTACAGGAAGGACATAATCTAAATTGAGTCATGTCCATAGCCCAGGATCGCGATAGCGATCACAAACCCAAGGGAACAAAGAGGTGAAAAGGAAAGGCATTCCTGAAAAGAATATGACCAGCCCAACCCCACTCTACCTACTGTAAAGGCCAGCCAGAAGGCCCGGCCATGTGGTCGGCAGCGCCGACTGGATTAACAGCCGCTGAAATTCGATCATCAGCCATCTTCAGCGGTGGCACAGGAAAAAGCCGTCGAAGGGAGTGACGATGAGAATAAACGAACAAAGGTCGAGAAACAGAACAACGCAATGTTTTAATAAAGAACTTTGCATTAGGGTGACCTGATAGCTGGGCGAGAACCTCAACGTGTGAGGGATTTTGGGTACACTACATGTCATTTTAGGGCTAATGTTAAAGGCACGCCCATGTCGACGTCCCCTTTCGATTCTCGGAAGACAAGATGCAATACTCTGCGGTTACCACTGGATGTCTGACTATATGCAAAGCATGTAATTCTAAGCAGATTAACAAGCATCAGAATTCTAAATCAGTAAGTACCATTTTGGGATGGCACAGACACTTGCTACACCCTCAGGTGACTTTAGTAACTAGGACACTGGACATTAATATACCACTTTTTGCATTTAGAATCAGTCTTAGGAGTATGTCAAAGAAAAAAGTTATTAGAACAGAACAAGAGATCACACAAATATTCTGAAGGTAAGTACTTTTGGTAACCCCCAATGCAAAGTTAGTTAATCCCTTCCTGGAAGGAAGACCAAACAATGTCAGAGGGAAGAAGAGTCATTCAGGGAACCAGGCTAGGCCAAAGTCAATTGGGCAAACGTCTAGTTTAGCTGAAGCACTCCTTGCAGGTGAGTAAACGTCTTGCACAATGTTTTAGAAGTTTTTGTAGAAAAGAAGAAATCAAAGCAAGGCCACAGCTGGTTATGCTTGTGAAGTAAAGAAGCTGTTAGCAACTCTACAGAGTAACCACAACAAGCATCAGCAGAGGACACGTACGGTTACAAGAGGCAAGTTCTCAGACTGTACAATAACTTTAGGTTGAATAAAAGTGCAGCAGATGGCTTCTGTTCCTGTGCAGCTCAGCAGATCCTGGTGTTCCTGGGCCTCAGTTGTGGAAACAAGAGGGAGGACTTCTGGGGACTCCTGCACTGCAATGGGACGGTCATTGAACGCATCCGGCAATCTTCAAACAAGTGGCACTTTGGTGTTTCAGCGCCTCGTGTCTACCGCAAATAGCAACACTGCAGTTCCTGGCAGTCGAGATGGCCTTTCCTTGCATCTGGGAACAGCATTCTGATGAAGTGGCTCAGGCTCTGTCAGTCCTGCTCCCTAGGAGTCCAGAGGATCTTCCTGCAGCTCTTGGCCAGCTTAAAAGCAACGCACACGATCTGGTGTTCTTCGCCCTGGCTATTCGGTTTTAGCAGCAACTGCAGTGGAATTAAAACCAGCTCTGAGAGGATGTCTAGGTGGTTTAGTTTGGAGTTGATTGGTCCCACCAAATCAAGGGGAGAAGTCATCTTTGCAGGGCTTCTCTAGTCGAAACGAAATTGGGAGTTTCAGCACAGCAGCAGGGCATCACCGGGCAAACCAACAGTCCAAGAGTTGCAGCAGGCGTCTCTTCCAAGTTCTTCTTCGGATTCCTTCGTCCAGTGGTCGACTGTGGTTTGGCGCGCAGAGTAAATCTCAAGGAGGTCCATTCCACAAAGAAATGGCAAAAAAAGAAGACCAGGGCCATTTTGATAAAAATTGCACCCTTGGGTGCTTGACTGCAGCTGCGAACGCAGCACGCAGTAAAAGCACACCACGGTAGTTAAAAGTAAACCACTGCCACCAGCCATTCATTGAGAAAACGGTAGCATAGAAATGTTACATGAGAAGCTAGCCAAAGGGGATACTAAGTAACTGTTAGGAAGAATTCTCATAAATGTGCCAATTCCTCTCTACCTTAAAGACCCCCAGCTCTTTTTCTGACCTTTGGGACTTTGTACTTTTAATTCTGTTTTCTGTTTTTTTTATTTGATTATGGAGTTTTAGACAACTCCAAAAGGCATCATCTTTTCATGTGTGTCACCAGCACCCTCAGTGCAGTGACACAGGCAAGCCTTCTAAGCTGTCCCAAGGTTTAAATACCTTCTCTGGGATAAACTACTGTTTCCCAGAGAATGTCAAGTTAAATTGACTTACTAGTCTTTTTAAAATTCCTAGACCCAGCGCACACTATCTTACAATAGAGTGCTGTAGGGGTTACCTAGTATCCCCCATGTCTAGAAACTCATGTAGCAGTCAAATGCTACCCTTTCCTATCGAAATGGCTGGTGGCAGTGGATTTACAACAAACTATCATGATTTTTCCCGACCGCGAACACCGGTAGCTAAAAATCGCGGGAGCCATGTTTTTCAAGATGGCGCCTGAGCCCCCTTTGTTTAAACGGGTCCCGGTCTTCTTTTTTCGCCATTTCTTTGTGGAAAGGTCCTTCTAGAGTTTGTCTCTGTGTGCCAAACCAGGTATGGTTCCTTTGTTTTTATGCCTTTGGCGGGCTTCAGGACTGAAGACCGCCTCTGGCGCCCGAGTGTCAGGGGTGGGCAGGAAGTGAGGGAGGTGCCCGAAACTCCCGGTGCTTAGTCTCCTAGGAGACCCAAATGAACTCTGGCTAGATTGGCTGGCTGACTGACCGGCAAGGACAGCAACCCTGCTGGGTGAGTGGCAGCTAGGCTGGAATGAATGGGAGAAAAATGTTTAAAAGGCGAGTCTCTTGGCTTGGAAGGCAGAGTCGACCACTGGAACGAAAGAACCGAAGACGATCTGGAAGAGGACGGCTGCTGCAACTACTGGACCGTTGGTTTGACCGGTGGAGCCCTGCTGCATGTCTGAATCGCCAAGTTCACCTCGACAGAGAAGCCCCTTCAACGACGACTTCTTCCTTTGAGTTGGTAGGACCAATCAACTCGTAAGCCACCTGGATACCATTCTCAGAGCTGGTTAGGATTAACCAGGGAGAAGGAGACCAGCTTGTGTGCTTAACAGCAGCATCCGGAATCGAAGATTTGCCAATTTGCCAGCTTTGTGACCCGTACCCGTGCAGGAGTCCCCAGTCATCCTCCCTTTTGTCCCCACGACGGAGGCTCAGGAACAGCAAAATCTGCATGAACTGCCAAGAATAGAAGTCTTCAGCTGCATCTATTTCTTCAATATAAGTTACTGTGAACACCTGACCGAGAGAACTTGCCTCTCACTGCGAAAGTTTGTGGAACTTTGGCAACTTGCAGGCCTAGTCAGCTTGTGACCCAAAATACAAACCTTTCTTACGTGAACTACTTCCGAGAACCGTGGCAAACACTTTTCAGTTTCAAAACACCAGAACCGTTTCTACCTATACAAGACATTAGTCCATTGACTTTGGCCTACCTATTGCATTGAATCAGCTCCTCTGGTGAATTCAAACTATTTGCACTGTTTTAAAGTAATTGTAATATTCATTTTATTAACTTAAGCCTTTTTGCTCCTACTTCAATGCTATTTGGCTCGTATTTCAAGGGAGCTCAACTGCTTAGTAATCAGTATTGTAGCGTAATTTCTGTGTGATATAGGTTACCCTATTTGGTGAATGTTTTATAAATGATTGTGTAATAAATTAAGAAGTGTTTCACCAAGAAACCTTGAGTGTGTATCTGAATACTTGTCACTGTAGACCTTTGTGCAACACCCTTATAAGATCACATTCCCTCTTGAGATAAGTCTGGCTGCTCATCTGGCTACCAAAAACTGTGGTACAGACTTATACCAAAGGTTGGTTTTGCTTACACCTGTAGTCATAGTTGTGTGTAGTGGTCTCAGAGGGTACTGCATGCAAACTTTGCCTAACAGTAACCCCTCCACCACCCTATTTTTTTTTTTTTTTTTTTTTATTGTATATGGTTTACAAAAAACCTTTACAAATAAAACAAACTTTATAATTAAAAACAAAATAGTAAAAGAAAAGATAAACATTCATTGCATTGCATTTGCATTTAGAAAAAAAAAAAAAAAGAAAAAGAAAATGCCCGCTAAAGAAATACGAAATTACAGATTTACATAAGTTGCAAAAGTTTGCAAATTTTACAAAAAGGGACAGACAATAGATAATCAACCGGTTTCAGATTTAAAATTTGATTGTCTAAGATTAGTCAAGTCAATACAAAGTACTAGTTACAGAGAATAACAGATAGAATAAATGCAAGGTATAAAATATGAAATACATTGCTCATATTAAAAACACTGTGCTCATATAGTAAAAAATTCATAGTTCCAAGAATAGGAGCAAAAATCAGACCAAAGGGGCATATAGGTCAAGGGCTCTGATAAAGCCCGCCACAGCCAGACCAACCTTGATGTTCGAGATTGAAAGACATTGTGACCAAATCAAATTGTCTACCCCCAGTCGCCCCATAACATTAAAAATGCCTAGATATTTGTCCCTTAAAGAGGTCAAGGCCTTGCAGTCAAGAATGAGATGCCGAGAAGTTTCAGTGACCCCCAAAAGTTTGCAGAAACGACAGGTGGGATCCAAATCAGAGAGCTTCTTCCTTTTGCGTAGGACTTCCCGAGTGGGAAGAAGGTTCCATCTGAGTTTAATAAGAAGAGAGCGGTAATGTCTATTAGGAAATTGGATCAAAATAAAAGACATCACACCTCTCTTCTTATGATCAAATTG
This sequence comes from Ambystoma mexicanum, assembly GCF_040938575.1. Lineage (NCBI taxonomy): Eukaryota > Metazoa > Chordata > Amphibia > Caudata > Ambystomatidae > Ambystoma > Ambystoma mexicanum. The sequence continues at coordinate 659,431,822 of NC_090922.1, forward strand.
AAGATCACTCAGTGAGGAATAACCATGAAGTTTTTCGATAGTGTTGCTCCAATCATGGCTGAAGAGAGACTCCTTTACCTTATTAGGGTTTGTAAGTAATGTATCCCTGTCGGAGGATATGTCCATCAGGGTCTTATCGCAGAGAGTGGAGAAAAGCTGGAGATATATGTTATGGCCCGAGTGTGTCTGGGAGAAAATCATATGGCCCACATCAACATATAAAGTATCAGGTCTAGGGGAAAGCAAGGCTGAGAACAGTGAGAGAACCCTCCAAAGAATCCTAGCTCGTAGAGAAACCAGACCTAACTCATATCTGATGGCAACAGTAGGAATTGAATTGGGCAGTTTTAAAACTTTCCTCCAGTAAATACCTTCAAGAGAGTCCCAGAAGGGCAAAAGTGTAAAGTAATGGAGTTCCATACCATACAGTAACTTTGGAATCACCTTACCCTTGAAAAAGTCTACCACGGGTTTGAGGGAGAACATACAATATTTATTCTCCAAAGTACGTGATTGGGAGATGAGAGGGAGCAGTTTCTGTCTAAGGAATCGTCTCAGTTCTGTCACCGATGGTTGGGCCAAGATCAAAAAGCCCAAATAGACGATTTTGTTAACTCGAGAAATGTTTGCTCCCCCCATTTTCCATACTTTGTTGTTTCGGGTTCTCCCCTTTGAGAATTCCATGATACGTGTTTTACCAGGATTGATCTTCAGCCCATTTAGCAGTGCGTACTGTTCAAATTTACACAGGAGCCTCTGCAGGCCCACTTTGGTCTGGTCGAACAAGAGAAAGTCATCGGCATATGCCAACCATGAGAATCTCAGGTCCCCAAGTTTAGCACTCACCATGCCTGCATTTTTCAGGAAGTTATCCACATCAGCCAAATAGAGGATAAATAGACAGGGAGCTAACGAGCAACCCTGTCTCACCCCAATACGCGTCCTAATCCTCCTAGAGAGAGTACCAGCCAAATCGAGCCTGATGTGTACCCCCGAGTTTTCATAGAGGGCCATAATGAGAGAAAGGAGGCCCGCCGGGATGCCCCATTTAGTTAATTTTTCCCATAATCTGGATCTAATGACCAGATCAAATGCATTAGATAAATCAATAGAGGCGACATACAGAGGACCATCAGATTTTCCCCAAGAGGAGGTCTGAAGGGCAGTTATAATAAGACCATTAAGATTGGTAGAGTGGCCGACCCTGAAGCCAGTTTGGTATTTGGGGAGAATATGATTGTCCCTAATCCATATGTTAAGATGGGAGAGGAGCAGAGAAGCAAAAAGCTTACAGTCCGCGTCTATAAGAGAGATCGGTCTATAATTCTTTACCTCCGAGCGTAAGCCTCTCTTAAAGATTGGGACAATATGGGCCGTATGCCAACTCATAGGGACCTTCCCGGAATTTACTACGTCCTGAAAAAGCAGGAAGAGTAGATTGGCCCAAATCTCGGGCTCGGCTTTGAATGTATTGTTCGTAAGGCCATTTGGGCCTGGTGCCCTAGATTTCTTAGCCTTAGAAATAAGACAGAACAATGTCTCAAGATCAAAAACTGGTTTCTATGCGTCTTTCGATGGGTAAATCATCAATACATCCGAAGCCAAGTCTTCCTCCCCAATATCAAAAAGTTTAGAGTAGTAGTCAAACCATTTGGCCTCTGGGATTGCATTAAGCTGATCAGCCATCAATGCGTTATCTAGGCTGGAGACCGAAGCCCAGAAAGCCCTCACATCTCGTTTTATTAGTACTGCAAGCATATACTGTGCGTCATTTTGAATCATAGTAATTTTTCTATGCTTACAGTAGTTTTTGTATTTTTGGCGAATGGTTTTAATTTTTGTTGTTTTATCTGCCCAATCCGTATCTAGGGCTTGAACATCCCTAATAAGTTTCTTAGTAAGGGCCTTTACATCGGCCAATTGTTGGTCGAAACTATGGTTGTGAAGTTTTTTGAAGACTCCTTTCCTGAGCTGGCCATAAATACTACTCTGTAAGACATTGAGAAAACTATCAAAAGAAGAGGTGTTAAAGACTGCTATTTTCCAGCAGAGCGAGGTGTGGTTAAGGGAAGAGATCAGTTTGTTATTAAGAACACTGATGTTAAAAGGAGACCACCTTATCCCTGTCCCTTGACTAACAGTATAAAGCTGAGTGGGTCCACCCTCCGGCAGAAGCTTGGTAAAAAAGGGGCATAGAAATTGAACCCGGAGAATACCATGGTCACTCCATGAGTTGAAGGACACCTCGACATTAGAAGAAAATGGAATCAGGGAATGGTCGACAAAGACGTAGTCTAAGGTGGAAGATGAGGACGATCTACGCCAAGTTGGGCAGGAAGGATTAGTAGCATCATAATGGCTGTTAAGACAAGTTAGGCCAGTTGAATCCAAAGCCAGATTCCAAGATCGGCCCCATGTAAGTTTTAGTCCTGTACGTGGATCGTCTTCCATAACCAAGCCCAGGTCATCATAATTGGATTCCAGACAGAGAGTACAGTCTGAATTTAGATCGCCCGCCAGAATGAGTTTGCCCATGGGATGCAGATATCTCCAGGCAAGGATTGTATCAGTTAGCTTCTCCAGAAACAATTCGAGAGGAGAGATTCCCATATGCCAGTACACATTGACCAAGAGAAAGTAACAATTAGAATCCGGAAAAAACACCTCTAAGGCCATAAAGCCAAAAGGTGTATCCGAAAGCTCCTTGGCAACAAAACCAAAGGAGGTTCTTACCCCTATAATGAGTCCCCCCGATGCGCGGCCTCCCAGGCTAGGTTTGGCACATTGAGAGAAAATATCGAATCCATCAAGAACTGGAGTTGAAAGTAGCCAGGTTTCTTGGAGAAAAAAACAATGCGAAGCCTTAATCACGGCAACCGTTTCTAGGTTCGTGAACAAATGAGAATTACCTCTGGAGTTCCAAGAGAAAAAATCGAAGCTATATAGAGGGCGAGCCTTCGAAGAGAATTCTGATTTAGCGGGAATTAAATCATTTCCATAAGCCTGCGGTGACATGTGCCCAGCTCGCGAAGTCTCCATTAGATTTGGGCAAGAAATGCCTCCGTTGGGGTGGGGGAGTTCTTTCTGGATGGTAGACCATTGTAAGATTACCTCTATATTCAGCGCCCTCTCCTTTATTTTTGGCAAGTTGAGAAGAGTCCACTATTTTTGCTTCAAATCCTAGTTGCTTCAACCCTTCCATATGCCCCATGATCAAGTCTAAAACTACCTTCGATCTAAGAATAATGTTACTAACATCTACCCGATCATGGAAAGGGAATAAAACGCCATCTATGTCATAGCTAGAAATAAGCGAAAGCGAAGGAAGTTGGTGAAAGATTTTAAGTATGTTACCACGATTTAAACAGATTGGCATATCTTCGCCCCAAAGACTGGAAAGCTGTAAAACATCACCAGAAACTTTTGTTGTTGCAGAGACAGGTAAGGACTCAGTAATTTTTTTGGTAAAGTGACCAAGGGGGTCAGCCGCCAGATCACAACCCCTCGCCCCTCTTAGTATAGTCCTATTATGGTTGACATTTGGCCCCAGTGGAAATCTTTCCCAAGATTTGGAAACGTTCTTATTATGGGCAAAGTCAAACCCAGAGGGGACCGCTTCTCGAACCGCAGACATGCGCATATTTGGGATGCTAAGAGAAGCATGGTTAAAAGGGGGGAGAGTCGATAAGACACTGTCTGATCGATCTGTCATATCTCCATCCCTCTTAATGCAGTCCATATTAACAAGGGGCTCCTCAGGAGCAGACAAGAATGCCGGATCAGAAGAAGAGAGCCGAGTAGTAGGAACCTCGTCCTGTGACAAGCTTAAATTTGAATTAGACACTGTCACCTTGCTGATCTTGGGAACAAGTAGCGACTGAAATAAATGTTTAACCATATCAATGTTAACCATATTAACAGTCGGCGTAGTTAGAGAAGTGTCCGGATGATTCAGGCTTTTTCCAGAAATAGACTCCAGAGAAGTAGAAGGGAGAATTGCTTCTGGGGCAGAGTCCTTAGCCTCCGCTGCAACAGTATCGGTTGGCAGTGCTACAGGGTTAGTACTAGTGGATGCTGGTACGGTAAGAGGTGTTATCCGAATGCTAGAAGCTGCAATTTCACCAATACCACCAGTCCTTGGCCCCACATCTATAGAGGCAGAGGTGTTAATCAGCATACCCACCGCATCCGATGAAACAGATGCAGGTGGTAAAATAGGTGGAGCATTGGCGGTATCCGGAGTGGTCACATAGATGGGAGAGGGGATTGGTTCAACAGAGTTACCAGTCCCCTGTGGAACTAAAACAGTGGTTGAAGGGACTAAAGAGTTTGCCATAAAGAGGTTTTTGAAAAATTGATTAGTATACGAAGTAATCTTTTTGACATTCTTCTGATTTTTTGTTTTCTTCATTTGTTGGCTAATTTTCCTTTTCTTTCCTAGACAGGGGAGGACTTTTGGACAGGAAGTTTCCTCTGGGGGCTCAAAAGAAATTGCTGCGATCTCTGGAGTAAGGATAGTCATGTTTTCTCCTGAGGATGCGATATGGTCACCTTTGGAACGGACGGCCAACTCTGCAGTCCCACCTGCACATGAACGGTCTTGTATAGAGGGTTTGAGGGATACCCCTGGCAGATCCTCCTGTACTTTGTCCTCTCCTCTTTCCATAGAGAATACAGTCGGGACACTAGGAAGTATATCTGTAGGGCCGTCAACCTCTCGTAAACCATCAAAGGCAGCTCGGGGAGTCATAGAGGAAGAGCCCCGGGAATCAAGATCTGGAGATTGGAGAACCAGAAGACCCAGGGCCGCATTGGGGACCACCCCTAAAGTAGTTACCGTGGTCCCCGTAGGCCCCTGATGAAAATCGTGTGTAGGGGCCAAAGGTGGATTAAAAGAGGTAGGGTCAGGGCCTTGAGTGGTCAAAAATTGGTTTTCTTCTTTTATAATTTTTACTAAATCTTCAAATCTATCTAGGCCCTCCAGCCTAGAATATATTTCGGAAAGTATACGTGAATGGGATCTAACCTCTGACCAGATGTTATCATAGAGACTCACAAAGGAACTCAGAACCATATTCAACGCAGAGATAGTTGGATGGGAGAGTTTAATTCTATCATCAACATCTTTAAGGGTATGATGTAGAATAGACTCACTGGGCGGATCAGTTTTGAAGTCCGGAAGAAGACCTCTTTCTTTTAACCAGTTTTGTTTTTCAGTATACTCATCAATAAAGTTGGTGAGATCTGAAGGGGAACCTGCCAATGATTCATCACAAATTTGTTGTGTTACATTATTTGTTTTGTTAAGATGGGAATCCAAGTGGCTATCAGCAATTGCCTTATCTGCACATTCTATAATACTGAAATCATCAATATCCTGGACTGAGGGATCTTCAATATCCAGTTTCTTAGCTACGTTAATTAAGTTAGTATGGGCCGGGGTATATACTGAAGGAAGAGGGTGAGGAGATTTAGCCAGAGTGCTAGAAACAGATTTCTTACCAAAAAAATGTGAGATGTTTTTCCCCTGGATTGAGTTACCCTGGGTACCTAGATTGATTTTTATTTTTGATATTGAGTTACGGGGCTTGTTAAGAGGGGTTTTGAACGGCAAAGAGATCCTATTAGGGGAGAAGGAAGTTCCCACCACACTAGTAGAAAGGTTAACGTGGAAAGAAGATGTGTGCTTAATATCACTGGGTAATGCTTTGGGTCCTAAAGAGGGTTGAGTGTGGGAGAAAGCAACGCTCCCACTGTCCTTCTTCTCTAATAGTTGTGATACAATAACTTCTGATTCATCCACCATGACTGGGGGTATGGGCGTACTAGGATTCAGTGAGGCAGTCGTTGGAAGAGAGATATTAGCCAGAGGGTTGTTGTCATAGCCCATGTTGCTTTTAATCTTTGAGAAACTGACCCCAACCAAAAGATTGGAGGCAAGAGTAGCAGCTAGACGTTCTTCCTGAGTATCTATAGAAATGTCATGTATTCCATTGAAAATACAGTTATTATAAGCTGTATTACGTGGAGTAATACCCATAGCATTGCAGACCTCAGACCTCTCTCTCAAATGAATTTGGGCCTGGGCTATGTCCCTTAAAAGGAGAGGGTTATAATGGGCCTGAAGTGAAGCATCATCAGAACTCCCCATAGCAATAGAAATGGGGGTTTCTGGCACAATAACTGTAGATGGCATGAAGGGCATACTGACAATGGGCGAAGGGGCCAAAGGAAGTGAGACCTCCATAGCAGTCTGACTTCTAAGTCCCTTACGTGTCATTCAGATAAAACCTCAGCCCAACAGTAGGCAGAAAGAGAAAGAAAAAATAAGAATTATGCCAGAGAAGGTACCCAAAAATACACTGGAAATAAGCCTAGATGTCAGGGGAAGTTAGACATAGAGACACACAGCAAAAAATTCTAGGCAATTTTTAAATTTTAAAAATGCAAATGTTAGAGTATGGCACAAATAGCAAAAATCAAGCTCTGAAAAACCAGTACATTGTCTAAAAACCCTATGAAGTATATATGTAACCTAGTATTAAGAGCGAATTAAAATAAAAAGCAATGTTACACACTCAATAAAATAAAAGTTTTAGTAAATGAGTTGTGTCAGCGTAGTAGTCATTTTTTGGGAAGGGAACGCCCGACGGCTTGTGGAGCTGCCAGAGTCCGACTCTCCACCCCAAACCCTCGTAATAGGAATACAACTTCAATTGGGTTGGCTTAGGAAGGCCCAGGACAGTGTACTCACAGATCACAGCCAAACAGCAAAACAGTATCTCCAGCCCTTACAGTCTCCAGGGCTTAACGCCGCAGGGGCGACAGTGCCGGCAACTTGTGCAGGCTGGCAGTCACGTGCTGTGTCACGTGGTCAGGAAGGGTTCCGCCCGCTCCAGGAAACAGAATGGGCTGCAAGAGCTCTGCTCGCAGTGCAGCTGTGAGGAATGGACCTTGCGAGCACGAGCGTTCGTGGGAGAAATGAGACGCTCCTTTCAGTCAGCGGGTAATACGCCGCGCGGGCGGCAGTGCCGGCAACTTGTGCAGGCTGGCAGTCATGTGCTGTGTCACGTGGTCAGGAAGGGTTCCGCCCGCTCCAGGAAACAGAATGGGCTGCAAGAGCTCTGCTCGCAGTGCAGCTGTGAGGAATGGACCTTGCGAGCACGAGCGTTCGTGGGAGAAATGAGACGCTCCTTTCAGTCAGCGGGTAATACGCCGCGCGGGCGGCAGTGCCGGCAACTTGTGCAGGCTGGCAGTCACGTGCTGTGTCACGTGGTCAGGAAGGGTTCCGCCCGCTCCAGGAAACAGAATGGGCTGCAAGAGCTCTGCTCGCAGTGCAGCTGTGAGGAATGGACCTTGCGAGCACGAGCGTTCGTGGGAGAAATGAGACGCTCCTTTCAGTCAGCGGGTAATACGCCGCGCGGGCGGCAGTGCCGGCAACTTGTGCAGGCTGGCAGTCACGTGCTGTGTCACGTGGTCAGGAAGGGTTCCGCCCGCTCCAGGAAACAGAATGGGCTGCAAGAGCTCTGCTCGCAGTGCAGCTGTGAGGAATGGACCTTGCGAGCACGAGCCTTCGTGGGAGAAATGAGACGCTCCTTTCAGTCAGCGGGTAATACCTATTGTAAGTTAGTGTGTGCTGGGTCTGGAAAGTTACAACGGTAAGTAAAGTCAATTTCACTTTACTGCTTTTGGAAACAATAGTTTATTATTGAAACAATGGTAAATCTAAAAATACGTCCCTGTATCACTGCACTGAAGGTGCTGTGTGACACAAAGTAAAAGATGATGCTTATGGAGTTTGTCAGACTCCATAACCCAAAGAAATAGAAAATATAGAATTGAGTACAAAGTGCCAAATTTCAGCAAAGGAGCTGGGGGTCTCTAAGGTGGGAAGAGTTTAGCACTAAACTGACAATTCTCCCGAACACCCTCATGGCCTTTGCAGCAGGTCAGCGAGCATGACTGCTCTACCAAATCAAATAAATGCAAGGAACCTCGCCGGAGACTGCACTACTAACACAGAATACCAACATTTAAAGTATGCCATTTACATCACATTGCATGATTGGACTTTTTTGGCAGCATTGTCTACCTTTTTTTGGAAAGACATCACAAAACGGTAATTGGTGAATCAATGTGGACAGCTCGAAACATGAGAAAGCAGTGGTTGAGCACATAAGCAAGAGAGAATTACAACACCTGTGATAGTCCTGGTTGGTAGCCTTGTTGCTGGGCCAGTGATGGAGGACCCAGGCGTGCATGCTGGGTGTTGAACAGGTGGCTTGTGTCCATGTAGAAAGCAGGAATCTGTGCACCTGCGCCTATAGAGACAAAAAATTGCTGGCTCAAATATATACTTCGCATTTGAAATGTACAACTGGTAAATTGATTTGGCAGAATAAGAAACTTAAACTGGGTTTATTTCTCCCTAAAAGCGGTATTCAATGTATGGCTTGCTGCACATTTTCAGCTGATGGTGAATAACTCCTGCTGCATTGACCAGTGCCACATACCAGACTGTTGCAAAGCAAGTTACAAAATAAAAATGTGAAAAGAAGTTACAGGATTTAGGTACAGAGTTACGCATGATTTATTTTTTGCAGCTTTCCCTCTATTAACGTTAATAAAACCAACAACGTTTTGCGACCGTTCGATTCATGAAATTACTTTTGAAGGCAAATAAAGAATGTTTGCTTTGATTAGCTTGTGTTTAGAGGGCACTGGTCAGTACAAATGGCTAACAGTGCAGGGAGACCTTGCCTCCCTTCATGAATTTCCTTCTTTTTAGACTGCCCACATCACCTTAAATTGAAGTGTGGCAGGTGTACTTTGCATTCTTTCTCCCTTTTCTTTTGGAAACATTTTTGTTATTCACATGATGTATGCATACTGTCCTTTTCTTTTTTCACCGATGAACGTTTGTATTTTACAGCATAATGTCATTTAGATTAACTTATAACCCAAAAGGCCAGTCATGACAGATGTGTATCTCCATGTTCTTTGACGATATTCTCCTTTGGCCTGCTTTCTGACTTCCCAGGTCAGAAAATATAAGAAAACTGTATCTGGGCAAAGTGGCAGTGTGTGTGCCGGGCTCTATTCACACTCAAACCAGAGGAATGTCTGTTGATGGGCAGATGTGGGGCAAGAGGCTGTCCAGGATTGGACAGTCCTTGCCAGTTTGAATGATGCATATCCCTTCTATTTGAGGGCAGAGGGCCAAACTGGCTCAATTAAACCATAAAAGTAGGGTTGCTGCAGACATTCTTCAGATCGTCTTTGGGGCCAAGACCACTGTTATGGAGATTGATCATTTTTATGCTTCATCCCCTCTCCTAGTGAGAACCACAACACATTTTGCTGGACTTCTGCACCCTTTTCTTTCTATCATTAATGAGTGGTGCCTTTTCCCACTCATTCATTCTTATTTGCTCTGTCTTTTGGTACTCTGTTCTCTGTTTTCCCTTTACTATGGAGTCTACTTTCCTCCATACCTCTTTTAAGACATCTGGGTTTAACCTTTGCAGCACACAGGTGTTAGGGGAGTTTTCCTAAAGTGCATTTGAAATAAGACTTCATAAAAACTATCCGAACAGAATAAAGGGCTCCAACTCTTAGTATCAGTCTGTACTACTCATGAAACCTTGGTAAAGTGGCGGAGCAGTCACGCTTATAAGAGGAAGATGTGAGCTCTAAGTACACTGAACTTAGGTAGAAATACAATTCAAATTAACACTTACACAATAAATGTACATGAAATATATTATATTTACACAAGAGATGTTTTAGAATACTTAGCACATTGAACCAAACAGCATACGATTACATGTAGATACTTTTCAAAGGCCACTGCTTAGTTTGTAGTCGCTCGCGGTTACAGCTGCCACAGCTTTTGATATTAAGACCGTTCTACCTTATTATCGGTAATAACGCACACAAAGATCTACAGTAATTGTATTTAGTTCGCAAAACATAAGATCAAATCATTTTGGAAGGAAAAACAGTCCATCAGTAGCAGAGCTTAAGGTTCTAGGGCAGTTTTAGGCCAAGCGGTTGGGGAGAATTTTCAGTTTAGTGCTAAATTCATCCCACCTTAGAGACCTCCTGCTCTTTTGCTGAACTTGGTAATTTGTACGTTTAATTTTCTGTGTTTGTTTCTTTTGGTTGTGGAGTCTGAAACTCCATAGGTGTTAGGCAGAAACCTGTGCAGTTCCCTTTGGGAACACTGCAAACGATGTAGGACTACAATTGTTAGCAGTAAACCCACTTGGTAGCAGTCTGTACCACCCAGATTTACCTGGTAGCTGTGGCTGAGCAGTCAGACTTCCCTCAAGAGGAGTTAGGCAGTATGCAAAGTATACACAATAGGCACTCAGATACAATAATACAAGCAAACACTGACCAGAGCTTTGGTATCAAAGTATATAATTATTTATTTAAAAACACTGTTTGAAACACTCCAGCACTCTTATTGTAAAACACTCTAAACACAGTTACTATTATAATATATATACAACCCTTATTCCTTATCAGATAAGTCTTAGTTAACACCACTTATTTCCATACAGAGGTGAGCGCTTAACTATAGATGGCACTCCAATAAGTTCATGAAGAAGGGAGGGAAAAAGACAGAATATGGAACGATACACCACTCTAAGTTTCAGGAGCACTATGAGCAAGGCAGAAGAGCAAAAGTCACTTGTGAGCCAAAGTCCATAGGCTGGGCCCACTCTTAGAGAGAGCAGAGCACAAATGCGCCCAAGATCACACAGTTACACTAGGCTTAGAAAGTCTTGCAGAGAGTTCGAAAAGAGTTTAGAGAGGCTCAGAAAAGTTTAGCCAGGGTGTCTCAGGCTAACCCAGGTTCGTAAGCCGGGGTCTAAATCTACCCCGTACAGTCGGTGGCAAGGGAAGCCAGGTGGGACACGGTACCTTAAGTGGGAAGGATCCTCCAGCGGTGGCAGTTGTTCCTGGCAGCAGGTGCAAGTCTCGTCGTCGTCCAGGGGAAGAGAAGATCTCGACTTGGAGGAAAGATGAAGGTCGTTGCACTGCCAGGGAAGAAACCAGCCGCTGAGTTTTCCGGTTAAAGATATTACCCTTTATTTTGCGGTCGTGGTAAAACGTGGTATTCCGGTTGCCGGGGTGCTTGGCACAGGCAAGGCGGCCACGAGATGCGTCGGGAAGGCGAAAAGACAGTGAAACTGGTTATCCCCACCAGTCAAAGGAAGAAGACTCTCCGGCGGGAGATCTCCTCTGTCGTTGGGAAAAGTGGCGAGACGGTCCAGCAGGGCTCCACCGGTGGTGTCGTCGTGGCAGGTCGGCTCAGCTTCTCCCTCTTCGGATTCTTAGGTCCTGTGGCGACTTCTAAAGTTCCAGTCCCCAAAGCCCTGCTTTTATGCAGAAAACCCCCATTCACTCAGCCTAGCTGTCACTCAAACATGCTAAGTGGTGAGCCGGCCGGCTCACCACTTGGGCCAATCAGGACGGAGTGCGACTTGAGTTGCCTAGGCAACTCAGTCCAGGGTGCCTAAATCCCCCTCCACCCCTTCTTAGTACCCCAGACAGAGTGGCACCACTTTGGGGGGCTTCTGTGGAGAAGCCCGCCAAAGGGCTCGACTTGGGTTGGAGTCACAGAAGAGAACACAAACGCCATTTTAGAACCGAGTTTTGGCAAAAAATACCAACCGGAGAATTAATAATAGTTAAATAAACCGGCGGTATGTTCGAGGCTATCGTAATTAAATAAATAAAGATAGTAGCCTTGAACAATGGGAGAATCCCATAGAGAAATATTTGTGGTTGAATATAAAAAGTAGTATCCACTGCCACCAGCCAAAACTCGATCAGGGGGGACGGAGACGTGCCCCCTCGACTAACAGACCCCGGGGCAATCGAATTGCCCCAGCCAGTACGTCCACATTATGATGGTTTGTACTGGTTCTGTTCAGAATTCAAGACCAGTAAAGTAAATGGTGACTTTACATGCCATGGGAGACAGTAGTCAGTCCCAGGGTATGGAGTCTATACTGGGGGGTCACTATGACACCCCTGTGTTACTGCACTGAGGGTGCCGTCTAACACACATCACAAAAACACATGAAGCCCTATGGAGTAAAAGACCCCATAGCCCATTAAACACATCTAGAGTCAAAGGAATACACTCAAATCATGTCCAAGAGTGAGGGTAAAATAGTCTCACTCTTGGCAGGAGAAAAAAATAAACCCCAAAAATCCAAGCAAAGCGGCTGGGGGACTCACTAGGTTAGGAAATTCAGCCTAAACAGAGAATTCTCCCTAACACTAGGCAGCACCTTTTACATTGTGTCACAGCACCTTCAGTGCAATGGCACAGGGAAGTCTTTCAGATTTCCCCAAGGTTTAAATACTTTCTCTTGGATAAACTACTGTTTCCAAGAGCAGTATAGTGAAATTGACTTTACTTACATTGTAAACTTTTTCGACCCAGAACACACTATCTTACAATAGGGTGCTGGAGGGGTTACTTAGTATGCCCTTTTGTCTAGTTTCTCATGTAACATTTTTATGTTACCCTTTCCTCAATTAATGGCAGGTTGCAGTGGTTTACGTTTAACTACCGTGGTGTGCTTTTACCGCAGGCTGCGTTCGCAGCTGCAGTAAAGCACCCAGGGTGCCACTTTTGTCAAAATGGCCCTGGTCATCTTTTTTCACTGTTTCTTTGTGGAAAGGTTCTTCTTGAGATTTACTCTGCGTGCCAAACCAGGTTTGGTCCCTTTGTTAGTTTTGCCTTTGGCGGGATTCACGAGTGAAGCCCGCCTCTGGCAAAAGGGTGTCTGGCGGGGGCAGGAAGCGAGGGAGGTGCCAGAAAAACTCCCTGTGCCTAGTCTCCAAAGAGACAAGAATCCGGCAAAGTCTGGCAAGGACAGCCACACTGCTGGGTGACCGACAGCTAGGCTGGAATGAACAGTCGTCCTTGCAGGGCTTCTCTAGTCGAGGCGAATTCAGAGCTTCAACATAGAAGCAGTGCTTCACCGGGCAAACCAACGGTCCAGGAGTGGCAGCAGGCGTCTCTTCCAAGTTCTTCTTCGGATTCCTTCGTTCAGTGGTCGACTCTGCCTTCCAAGCCAAAAAAGCCTCTCCTTTTATGCAGGTTTCTCCCATTCATTCCAGCCTAGCGGTCAATCACAGAGAAGGGTGGCTGTCCTTGCCGGACAGCCAGCCGGCCAATCACCTTTGTAACCAAGGGGCTTAAGCACAGGGAGTTTCGGGCACCTCCCTCACTTCCTGCCCCTGCCAGACATACTGGAACCAGAGGCGCGTTTCACTCGTGAATCCCGCCAAAGAGCAAAGGGACAAAACCAGGTTTGGCACGCAGAGTAAATCTCAAGAAGGACCTTTCCAGCAAGAAATGACGAAAAAAGAAGACCAGGGCCATTTTGACAAAATGGCGCATGGGTGCTTTACTGCATCTGCAGCCCGCGGTAACAACTCCCAATGGTAGTAAAAAGTAAACCACTGCCACCAGCCATTAATTGTAGAAAGGGTAACACTTGTTACATGAGACAAAGGGGATACCCCTCCAGCACCCTATAGTAAGATAGTGTGTGCTGGGTCTAGAAAGTTACAAATGCAAGTAAAATCAATTTCACTTCTCTTGGAAACAGTAGTTTCACCAAGAGATGATATTTACACCTTTGGGAAATCTGAAAGACTTCCCTGTGGCACTGCACTGAAGGTGATGTGTGTCAATATAAAGACGATGCCTATGGAGTTTGTCAGACTCCACAATCGAGAAGAAACAGAGTTCAAGTCACAGATCAACTACATGAGAGTGGGGAAAAAAGGGTCTCTCACCAGGTTAAATATTAAAAGTCCTAAAATCCAGCAAAGTTACTGGGGGTCTCCAAGGTAGAGCGGAATTAGCAAATTTCTGAGAATTCTCCCTAACAGGCACAACAGTGGTGCAAGCAGGCGAGAACAAGACCAGAATAAATTAATTTAAATTTCACGATGGGCTTTATGAGACCAAAAAGAAGAGCAGTCATGTAGCTGCGAGTAACAAACCAGTTAACAGAGCAAGAACGACCAAGGGAACTTGAAAGAAAAAGGAACACAACAGGGGGTGGTGGCAGTACAAAGTGAGAGAACGACCAGGTAGAGCGAGGGCTAGCTAACAGAACAATGATAGAGGCAACCTAAAAGAGAAGAGTGAAAAGAATCCAGAAGTAGGCAGAACAAGTATACAGCAGTCACAGGTCGCAGACTCAAGAACAGAGCAGTCAAGCAAATAGGGCCTAGGAACAAGTTACTTACCTGTAACTATTGTTCTCCAGCATGGATTCACATGTGAACCATCCCACCTACCCCTCTGCGGCTCTACTCTTGGTCCTACTGCCACTTTACGTGCTAACAAACCTGCAGATGGCTGCCAGAGGAGGGGTTTAGGTAGAGGGCAGCCATTGGCTCAGCGATTGGTTGTTAGGGGAAACATTTCAGAAATTAAACAGATTTGTTTTCTTTTAACGAGGATTCCCAGTCTGACGGGGAATATTCATGAGCATGTGAATCCATGCCAAACCCATGGTGGAGAACAGTTACAGGTATGTAACTTGTTCCTTTTATTCCCTCATCTTTTCCTTTTGACACTAACCTCAGTTTTGGTCTAAATGTGCCAGTGATCTATCAATGTCTACAGTGCCCTACTTATTTAAGTCACATCAGGGTTTAGGAAGTAGCTGTGTGCCATCCCAAATGGGTATCTGATTTATTGAAACTGAGAGTGTGTATTTTTTAAGTAGATTATTGTGGTGCATATTTTGCCCCCTTCTAAAGATGGCTTATTCAACTGACTGTTAAATGAATAAATAATTGTTTAATCAAGAAACCTTGAGTGTAAGTGATTTTTTGGATAATTGTCACTGAATCTCTGTGTGATAACCCTACAGCTCACATTGAACCCTCTTGAAATAAGCCTGGCTGCTCAGTCACTCTACCAACTTGTGTAGTAGGTTGGGTTAACTATTGCCACGAGGACCGGGCTTGTGCAGTCTCCCACAGGGTACTGCATACAATCTTGCCTAACAGTAGCCAAGGAGGAGAATGAAGGCGCCAGCGGGGTGGCGGAGGAGGAAGGCAAAAGGGCAGCCTGAGAAGAAGTAGAGGAAGCCAAAGAGGTGGCAGAGGAGCCGGAGAAGGGAAAGGAGGGACAGCAGGAAAAGAAAGGAAATTGATGAGGCGTGGGAAGCGTCTATCAAAAAGGAGTTTGACCCGAGGGCCTCGGACCAAGATGGTGCCAATTAGGTAAACATTAATAATGGGTTTGGAGGAGTGGAATTGGGCCAGGATGGCCTCCCACCAGGTGCCACCATTAATGGGAGAGGAGGAAAAAGAGCACAGAGACCATATGTGGAGTCCATAGGTCTGGTGAAGGAACGACAGAGGATATCGGTGAGGGGCTGTCTGGAGGAAGCGCTGGTGTAGTTATCAGCGATGGGGAGACCTCGGTTGGAGACCAGGATATCCCTTTTCAACTTCTTCCTACCAGACTTTGTAAGGAGGACAGGATAGTTAATAGAGAAGCAGTTTTAGAAGATGGGAGAGACAGAGCACCATAGAGGATGCAGAGTGGGGAGAGAGGGGTGGGCAAAACAGGTGAGGAGGCTCTAGTGGTGGGTACTGTTAGGCAGAGTTTGCATGCAGTACCCTCTAGGACCACTACACTCAACTGACAAAAAGGTGTAAGCAACACCAACCTTTGATATAAGTCAGTACCAGACAGTTTTTGGCAGCAAGCTGAGGAGCCAGGCTGATCTCAAGAGGTAATATGAGCTTGTAAGGGTGTTACATAAAGGTCTACAATGACAAGTATTCAGATAGATACTTGGACTCAAGTTTTATTGGTAAAAACATTTCTTAATTGATTACACAATCATTTATAAAGCATTCACAGGACAGGAAATTTGGGACATTTTCTCTGCTACCGGCGATTAATTTCTACAAAGGAAAGGTGGTTCCAGCAATTATCTACGGAATGGAGACATCTTTAAACATCCCTAGAACTCTGTGGCAAAAGCTGGAAGGTCACGTATGGAAGTCGGTACTGGGCCTACCGAAATCTACAGCCATGCCCGCGATAAAACGTGAACTGGGACTAGTTTCTTTGGCCTCTTTGATAGAACAAGGCATGATGGGAATATGGAGAAAAATCTTAATGACAGATACCTTGCCAATCTATAATACCATCGCAGAAGAACTCAAGAGTGGCTCATGTAAGGCTCTTAAGAACTGGGAGACAAGGCTACAACTGATTCTGAGCGAAATAGCTTGTACCGAAGAAGACTTGATTGCCATTCCAGACCGTGTGAAAAGGAAAATGGAATGGATTGGATTATGACAATTGAAAAAGCTAGCTCCAATAAACTACTGGCCCATCTCCCGCCATCTTTCAACAAAGTTAAAAGACCGCAAAACTATTGCCTGAAATTTCCTGACAAATGTATGCCAGGCACGATGCTGAAGGCGAGACTTAATTTACTGATGACCCACGAAATCCTAGCAATCCGGAGCCCGGCAAGTGACAACAGCTGTTGCCTATGTAAAAAGACTGATCAAGTGGAAACGTTGAGGCACTTAATACTTCACTGCCCAATGACCCAACAAAGCAGTCACATATCTGAATCCGCGTCTGCAAGGGGCGTTTATGCTAGAGGAAGAGGACCTTTGGAACAGGCTATCAGGAGAGTCAACACGCTGGGCTTTAACATTGGTGAAACTAATAGAAGCTGCTTTCCAAAGGATAACTCAGTTAACATCAGAGAACGAACCTAGCAAAGTCGGAGAAGATTTGGACCGTAATCAAGCGGTAGAATCGAGGGAGAGTACAGTGCCTCTTGACATTAAATAAGTAAACTGGAAGAACGACAGGACTTTGGGCCGAGAATAGCAAGTCGCCTCATCGGGACTCATGTGAAAAACGCCTTGTAAAAACTAAAAAAACCTTTTTTAATTAAAATTCAAGTAAAAAAAAAAAAGCATTCACAAATGAGGCAACCAATACCTCTCAAAAGTTATACTACAATACTGAATACTAAGCAGTTGAGCTCCCCTGAAGTAGGAGCAAAATAGCATTGAAGTAGGAGCAAAGAGGCATAAGTTAATAAAACAAATATTACAGGTATTCTAAAACAGTTCAAATAGTTTGAGTTCACCAGAGCAGTTGATTCAATGCAATAGCTAGGCCAAAGTCAATGGACTAATGTCTTATATAGGTAAAAATGGTTCTGGTGTTTAAAACGGAAAAGTCTTTGCCACGGTTCTTAGAAGTAGTTCACGGAAGAAAGGTTTGTATGTCGGGTCACAAGCTGACTAGGCCTGCAAGTTGCCAAAGTTGTACGCACTTTCGCAGTGAGAGGCAAGTTCTCTCGGTCGGGTTTTCACAGTACCTTATTTTGAAGAAAAAGATGCAGCTGAAGACTTCTGTTCCTGGCAGTTCCTGCAGATCTCGCTGTTCCTGAGGCTCAGTCGTGGGGACAAGAGGGAGGATGTCAGGGGACTGCTGCACTGCACGGGGACTGGTCACAAAGCTGGCAAATTGGCAATTCTTGGATTCCGGTTGCTGTTCCTTCAAGCACACAATCTGGTGTCCTTCCCCCTGGTTAATCCTAACCAGCTCTGAGAATGGTATCCAGGTGGCTTACGAGTTGATTGGTCCCACCAACTCAAAAGGAAGACGTCATCCTTGAAGGGACCTCCCTGTCGAGGTGAACTTGGCAATTCAGACCTGCAGCAGGGCTCCACCGGGAAAACCAACGGTCCAGTAGTTGCAGCAGCCGTCCTCTTCCAGCTCGTCTTCTGGCATGGCATGGATTCACATGCTCATGAATAAATACATAGCAGTACACACATGCACAACCACGGGAGGTGGCAAGGCTCAACAGAAGAAATATCTTACCTCCTCACCAGGCTCACCTTCAAGCGAACAGGTTGCACAGCACTGCTAGGCCGACTCTGGACTCCTCCATGGAATCCCTGTCGACGCAATAGACTTTTGTTAACATATGTGTTGACCTCCATGTAGCAGCCCTGCATATGTCCAGCAGGGGCACACAAGACAGGAATACAGTTGTAGCAGCGGTTACTCTAGTGGAATAGGCTCTCGGACAGCCTGGCAACGGTCGGATGGCCAACTGGTGACAGTGGGCGATACAGCTGCAGAGCCACCTGGAAATGGAAGCTTTGGACAAAGCCTTCCCATGGTTCACAGGACCAAAGTTCACAAAAAGCAGAGAAGTTTTCCGGAAACTGTTGGTGCGGGCCACATAAAACTTCAGCGTTCTATCCACATCCAGCGAGTGCAAAGTCCTTTCACCCGGTGACAAAGATGTCAGAAAACACACAGGTAACACCAAGGGCTTCTTTAGATGAAAGTTCGACGGCACCTTGGGCATGAAGGAGGGGTGCGTCCGCAGCCCCACCCTCGTCTCGTGGAATGTCAAGTAACGTGGCTTGCATGATAGGGCCTGGATCTCACCCACTAGTTGTGCAAAGGTGATGGCCACGAGAAAAGCCGTCTTCCATGATAGAAACATCAGTGGAACAGAATGCGTAGGCTCAAACGGGGGTCCAATGAGCCTAGTAAGTACCACATTGAGCTCCCACGCAGGGACGGAAGCCTTCACCGGAAGGAATGAGCAGAATAGTCTCTTGATTAATTCCTTGGCTAACCGGTGCAACCACAAGGAGGGTCATCCTGGGGATCTGGTGTAGCAGGAGATAGCCACCAGATGAACCTTGATGGAGGCGGTAGCCAGACCCGATTTAGCCAACGACAGCAAATATGGGAGTACCTGAGAGGCCGTGACCCTCAGAGGATCGATCCTCTGAACGGCACCAAATAGCAAATCTCTTCCATTCGAGTCCGTAGCATTTCAAGGTAGAAGACACTCTGGCCTTTGCGAGCACCTCCTCGCAGTCCGCCGGTAGATCGAAATCCCTGAATTCTAAAGCTGCAGGAGCCAGGCCTTCAGGTTCAGCGATCCTGGGTCGTGATGCAGGATTGCGCCTCCTTCCCTGGTGAGAAGATCTGCGACTACTGGTAGCTTTATTGGAGGGGACGCTGACATGCTGAGAAAGTCTGGGTACCAGATCTGCCTTGGCTGTGCTGGTGCGACGAGGAACATCCTGCTACGGCCGAGTTGACAGATGACTCGAAGAAGCAACAGAGGGAAAGCATATAGACACAGGCCGCCCCAGGGGAATGAGAATGCGAAAGCCCCACCCCACCCCCAAGCTCCCCCGCTGGCAAACCTCCGGCACTTTGTGTTCATCGCTTTCGCAAACAGATCGATCTGGGGACTGCCTCATTTGAGGATAAGGTTGTTCACTTGATCCTGACAAAGCTCCCACTTGTGGCAAGAGCACGGCTCTCTGCTAAGGGAGTTGGCGACCATGTTCTTTATCCATGCCGGGTGAAACGGAATGAGTAACATCCCCTGGGCAACGGCCCACTGCCACAAGTCCTGCACCTCTTTCGAGAGTGCTGGGGAGCTGGTGCCCCCCTGTTTATAGATGTAAAAGATTGTGGTGTATTGTCTGTGAAGACCCTCACCACATTGCCCTTGATGGACAGCAGAAACTACTTGAGGACCCAAAACACTGCCCGCAGTTCCAGAATGTTGACGTGTAGAGTTCTCCTCTGGCAGCCACAGGCCTAATGAGTGAAGACGTCCGGTGTGGGCTCCCCATCGCTCCAGAGAAGGGTCCGTCATGACCATCTCCTGGTACGGGGCGGGGGGGGGGCTCTGGAAATCCATGCCTCTGGCGATATTGGAGCGCACGCCCCACCACCTTATCGCTCAACAGAACTCCTCGTCGAGCGCGATACTGTCCTGGAAGCCTCCGGACACCTGGACCCAGCGGGCATCTAGGAATTCCTGCAGCGGGCGCATCTGCAACCTGCAGAGCCGATTCAGGTATATGCATGATGACATCATGCAGAGTAGAGACTTGATGGCCCTCACTGTGGCGACCTTCAGTGACAACAGCTGTTGCACCTTGCCCAAAATGGCTGATAGTCTTTCCTGCGACGGTGACACCAGGCAGGACACCGTGTCGAGCCTGGATCCAAGGAACAGCGCGTCCCGCGATGGAGTCAAGCAGGACTTCGCATAATTCACGGAGAACTCCAGTCCCGTCAGCAGCCGGACGGTCTTTCCTGTATGGTCACGGCAATGTCCTTTGACCTAGCCCGGATGAGCCAGTCGCCCAGGTAAGGGTACACGTGGATCCCTTGCAGTCGTAGATGGGCCGCCACTGGAGACAAGCACTTGGTGAAATACTGGGCGCTGACTTCAGTACGAAGGGAAGAGCCTTGAACTGGTAATGCTTCGCTTGAACGACGAAGCGCAGAAACTTGGTGTCCTTTTGTGTATGGGGACGTGTAAATAAGCATCCTCCAGATCCAACAGCGACATCCAGCTGGCCGAGCACGTGCTGCAGCCAGTGTTGGGTAAGATTTTCACAGAACTGGTAGATCTTCCTGACCTGGGTCAACTCAGGAACTTTTTGCTTTACTAGTGGGATATTTTTCCTTAATAGCTCCGTGAGTGGGAACCTTTTTCCACACTCACAGAATCTAACTTTTTATGGGTGTCATTTTGAAGACTCTCCATATTGTCTTTTTAAAGTTATTCTTCACCGCAGGCTGCGTTCACAGCTGCAGTAAAGGCACCTACGGGTGCTAATTTTACCAAAATGGCCCTTGTCTTTTTTTTCCGCCATTTTAGTGTTTCTTGTTCCTTCCCCTGACATCCAGGGTGGGAAATTCCTTTGTGTGATTCTCATCTTCAGCGGGAGTCCCCTGGACTCCCTGCCCAGGCCCCAGTCTGTCTGTGAGGGCAGGAAGTGAGGGAGGAGTCCAAAGCTCCCCAGCTCTTTGTCTTACGCCTTGCTTGAATGGGGACAAATCCCAGTGGGGGGCTGGCTGCCCTGATTGGACAACCAGACCGCCCATTCTTGTAAAATGCGGGGAGAGAATGCAGAGGTTGTGCTGTAGTTCCTGATAAATACTGCGAACCTGGAAGCTGAAGAAAAGTCGACCACTGGAACCAAAACCTAAGAGGATGATTAAAGAAAAGCGGCCGAAACGATTTCCAGCGACCGGAGAGCCTGCTGTGCAACCGGAGCTTGCTGTAGCCCTTCCTTCCAATCGACCTGGGGACGCCGAAAACTATGACCCAGAGCTTGGTGAAACCCACTAGACTCAAGAAGACCTGTGTTTTGAGCCATCCCACGCATTGCTGCGACCTTGCGTTGCTGCAATACACCAATACCCTGGGACCTCGAGCCATTGTGTGTAGCGCGGTCTTCCGAATTCCGAATCTCGGTGAAACTTCCTGGGCATCCTGGTGGATCTTCAGATACCCGAATTGAGTCTGAAAAGTCCCCTCAACAGAATGCTGGACCTTTTTAACGACATGAATTCAACCACGATTTTCTGTGCTCTTTGAAAAGGCACCAAATCTGCAGAACCCCATTCAGCCACGAGGGAAACCTTGCCTAGAGCCTTCTTCATCGATCCTTGCTGCAAAGTCCTTTCTGAGGTCTTGTTTCTCAGTCACCATGACAAGGAATCCACTGACCGGGTATTTGGCTGCAGACCTGGAAGTCGTCCTGCTGCAAAATCTTCAATGCGGAGGTACTGTGTTGCTTGGGTATGTACTTACCTTAAGCCCGTTAGGATTTCTGTGTAGCTGTGGGTTTTTTCCTGTGATGGGGAGGTCTGTCATCCAGTGCACCCAGTCCCACTGCTAGAATCCTGCTAGGGTGTCTTCTCCGAAGCCCCTGGACCCTCTTCTAACGCTAAAGTGAAGTACTCACCTGTTTGCCCAGTATTCCTAAGGAACTGACTTTTGCTACTAAGGAACCTATCCGGACACTGTCTGTTGGCCACCAGTCCTATTGAACCCCCCCCCCCCCCTTCTGCCACTGAGAACACTCATGCTCCAAGAATAAGGGTAAGACTTTCAAGGGATTGGGACTTTTGCCTAGAAAAGAAAATAAGCATTTTAAAAGTACTTACTTGTAAAGAGTTGGTTGGTAACTCATTCTAAGAGTGAACAGTTACAAACGTTCTTACTTATCTTGAATGTGTGATGCCCTATTCTTAAAAGTCTAATAGAAAATAGATGTGAAGGTATATTACTCTCCTGTGATTAGGTTGTGCCTCTTCCCAAAAGTAAAGTGTTGGTATCACCAGATTAGTCCTTTGAGGATAATTGTAGGAGTGTCCCTCAAGTGGGTCTTGCTTACCCTGACTTGCTGCTAGCCTGTCCAGAATAAGTCTAAATTAGGTTGTTGCCTACCTGGAATAATTGAGTCCTTCAGTAAAGTGTAACATTGGGTTTTACATTCCCCTTCGTTGTGAGGTTAAAAAAGTATGCAGGTTTTACTTACCTTGTGTTAGCTGTGTGCCATTCAAAAATAAGTTACAGGAGTTATTGCTCATCTCCATCTGTGTTCCACTGATCTCAAAAGCAGCTGTAATTGAATATGACATCCTTAGGTTTTACTCACCTAGTATAACTGTTATCACAAAAGCAGTTCTAGGTTTTTACTGCACCTAGAATAGGTGTTCCACTATTCACCAAAAGTATATTGTCCAGTTGACTAAGTGATTTGTACTAAGAGTCAGTGTATAACTGGTAGGGTCTACTGCCTTTGCATTACTGAATGTAATTGTGAAAGTAGCCATTCGTTTTTACTCCCCAAGAATAGGTGTGACCTATACTGAATGGGTATGAAAAAGGTTCGACTTCCCTAGAACTACTGTTAGGTATTTCAAATAAGGTATATACTTGGGTTTGTGTACCTGCAAGTATAGTGTTGTTTTATACTGTGATTTCATATAAAGTGTTATTGCTTACTTACCCCTAGATTTATCTGGGCCTACCTGCATTTAAATAAATCCTTCATTTTTACATACCTAGTGTTTCAGTATTTCTTTGGACCATTTGTATTACAATTTCATGTGTACTGATTCTACAGCCCTCTCTTCCTCCTAAGAAAAGCCTGGCTGTACTCGGGTAGTACAGCCTTATACCAAGAGTGGCGTCTTGTACTGCCTCAGTTGAATGGCTTTACTAATCCCTTAGTTGGACTTCAGAAAAACTGTCACAACAGCGAGACCATCCTGAACTTCTGGGACTTTATGTACTTGTTGATCCGTCGTAGGTCGAGGATGGGCTTAAAGCCCCCGGTCTTCTTTCTTACCTTGAATAAACCGGAGCCGCTTTGGCACTAGCTTTATCGCACCCCCTCCCTTTTATTTTATTTTTTACACTGCCCGAACTTCCAGCAGCAGCTGAGATGTGCGTTGTTCCTGTCGGGCCACTGGTGGTATTCGCGGACACTTCCGTTGGAACTCTAAAGTGTGTCTGAGGGCGAGAGCATCCAGCACCCATCGATCGGTGGAGATGGTCTCCCACATGCTGACTAACTTCACCTGCCGGCCTCCCACCTGGGTGCAGGAGGGCCTGACTTCCTGGCCGGTTCAGTCCTGCTTGGAGGTCGATGCCCACCCTGGGAACCTTGTTGACGATGGCGGCCACCTAGGAAGGCCCCTGGAGCGATCCCTGTTGGCTTCCTGGGTGGAGGAGCGGGATGGTTGGTGGTATTTCAGGTCCCTGGGCTCAGAGACTTCTAAATTGCTGTTTTAGTTGAGTTGGGGTTGAATTCATAGTTTTTTCATAGTTATTTCCTTGACTTAATGCTAGTAAGCTGCAGCTCTCCCAACCCAAGATGGTCAGCTTCCTGGTCAGCAATGATTGGCTACGGACAACTGTGATGCAATAGTGATGCAGTTTGGAACCTCAGGAGAGGTTCTAAACTGCCTTTCGTTCAAGATCCCATGGGGAGTGGTCACAGCGTTCAGGAGCACCAGAGGAAGACAAGAAAATAGAACGAGAAACCACAGAGACCACATATTTATGAAGATTTCTTCAGGAAGAGCCAAAGACTAAAACTCAGATAAGTTAGAGACAAGGACTAGCTTACTGTAAAGTTCAAATTAAAATTTCAATAATAATTTAAAGTCCAGCATTTGTTCCAATACTGAGGAAGAAACGTTTGCATGTTGTGTTATAAGTAATACTAAAAGTTTAAGTTATTTTAATAAGGAACATTGTTGCCAATCAAGTTTTCTAACTGGACTACTTGTGCGCACGCGCGCCAGCTCTTCAGTTTAGGAGTGCAAGGAACGTTGTGCTAGCTCGCGCGGGTCACTACATTTTTGTTTTAAGAATTACAATGTAAATATAATGCGTTTTGTATATGACGCCGCTTTAGGGGAGCGCACCTAGCGACGCGAGATATGGAAGCAAGCTCACATTACTGCGGATCGCGCTGGCTTCACAGCTGTTCGATGCATTATAGTTTATCAAATAGCCATTACGGATTCCTTTTGGTGTGCGCTTCCTTTCGCGACAGTCAGCTGAGGCGCAGAGTCAGTTCGAAAGCGCGGAGTGAAGAAATTAATTTTATGAATAAGATCAGCACGGAAGTTCTGTTGTGGATACAGTAACTGAAGCAGAAGCAGCTGATTATAGAGAGTGCTGAGTTGAAAGTGAAGGATATGGTCAGCACATAGCTATAAAAGAACTCTTCAAGAATTCAAAAGTTACAAAAAGATATTATTCAGTTCATTAAGCAAATAAATTAGAGAAAGTACCAAAGGGTAGCGAGTTGCTACATATGAGCTGAACTGGAGGACTGTCTAGCACATTAGTAGGACTATAAGAAACTCAAGCATAGCTGAAGAATAATTCATAGAGAATTCTCACAGTGGAACATCTGAACTATTGAAGAAAGTGAAAGTCAAGCAAGTGAGCAGTCTTGGGTTAAAGACAGTGAGAGTCTAAGGTTAAGCAGAAAAGACAGAACCAGAGTAAAAAGAATATTCAAATCCAATTAAAAAAAAGCCTCTAGGAAATTGAGAGGCGGTCAGGTAACAGAGCTGGGAAGAAAAAATGTATTTCTATGTTGGTGTAAAGTGATTTAATGTTAACCCATGCCGTATAATTTCAGGACATCGTGTTCCACGGAATATATATATATATATATATATATATATATGAGAGAGAGAGAGAGAGAGAGAGAGAGAGAGAGAGAGAGAGAGAGAGAGAGAGAGAGAGAGAGAGAGAAAAAGAGAGAGAGAGAGAGAGAGAGAGAGAGAGAGAGAGAGAGAGAGAGAGAGAGAGAGAGAGAGAGAGAGAGAGAGAAGTCCTGACTGTTTGTTATTTTCTCCAATCCCCTTTCCCTCAGTCTGGTCAACTCAATAGTTACAATTGACTGTTGGGTGTACCGGTTTGAGGGATTTGGTGGGCAATTCATCTGCTCCTGCAGGATTTCGGCACTGGGGCCTGATGGAATGAAAGGCCCCCATTAAATACCTGCCCGAGCAGAGATGGAGCCTGAAATAGAGGTGTCTTTGGGTTGTTTAGCTGGGATGCTAGAGATGAGAAGGGAGATGCTGAGTCTGGAAAAGAGACTACAGAGTAGAGTGTCAGAGTTAAGGAGTGAAGTCTAAAGGTGTGGAAGGAAGGTGTGGAAGAGGAAAAGCTGAGTGTTTCAGGTTGGGATCAGTGGTGTAACACAATGTGGAACCCCCCCCCCTGCGTGCCATGCTGAGGGCCCCCCAACTCAGCAACAAATCAAGGGTTGCGTCACACTCTGGGCTGGCCTAGATTATCACACTTGCGCAATATGCACGAACATGCTGCTGAAGGGATATGCCACACACTGCACTAGGAGAAAGATCTGCATATATGTGTTTTAATATAATATACAGCACACTTTCTGAGAAAAATTGGCTAAAAAAGCGAGAGTTTGCAATTGTTTTGTAGGGTAACACCAATCCGATAGATGCAAGTCACCAACAGCGCACAGGAACATTAATGCTTTGCTATTAAAAATGCCATGCCACAATAAAAACATGTCCAACTGGCTGCACAATGTAGACCAGTGTAAACAGGTAATAACAATATAGTAAAGCTTGCCAGGCCACATTTAGACATATCTGGACTGGTTGCACCAAAACGCCAGTCGAAGCAATGACATTCATCAAGAAAAGAACACACTTTCAAGCCCGTGTCTCTGTGGCCTCTAACACGGCCAAACTCTAAAATCTGAAAAGAACTGGTCAATCCTGTTGTGGTCTTTACCTCTCCTGTTCCTTCCCAGGCCCTCTGAATGGCTCTGTCATCTCACTACTCAGCTAAAACTCAGGACATTCTGCCCTCCATCTCCTCTTCCTCTCTCGGACCCCCTTTGGCCATCTCTAACTCTCTTCCTCCTTTCTCTCTGAAAACACCTGACGAGGCTTCTAGACAATTCCGACCTATGAAAGTGTCATCCAAACAGGTGCTCTCTTGCTCCACCAGAACCATCGAGAACAATATTCACACCCTCGCTCAAGCCTGAACTGATTTCTATAATCACTCTTTCGCCACTGGAAGGTTCCCCTCCCCCATTAAGCACTCCCTTATGAACCCACTCCTCAAGAATCTGTCTGCTAATCCTGCCTGCCCCACAAACTATCGGCCAATCTCCTTCGCCCCTTTCCTGGGCAAACTGTTGGAAAAGCTGGCCATCTCCAAACTTACTCTCCACACGGAATTTGTTGGTTGTCTCCATGACCATCAGTCTGGCTTCAGAGCTGCCAGAGGCACGGAAACTGCTGTCCTGAACACCTGTGAAGATCTGCTCTCTAAACTTGATTCCAGCATTTCTTCGACCCTCATCCTCCTTGATCTTTCCTCTGCTTTCGACACGGTCAACCACGCCATCCTGATCAATCGACTCCATGAGAACTTGGGCATCATGGATCAGGGCCTTGAGTGGCTGACCTCCTTCCTTTTGGACTGCCCCTCCCAGGTCCA
The DNA here is from genome assembly GCF_040938575.1 of Ambystoma mexicanum. Classification (NCBI taxonomy): domain Eukaryota; kingdom Metazoa; phylum Chordata; class Amphibia; order Caudata; family Ambystomatidae; genus Ambystoma; species Ambystoma mexicanum. Next base: position 659,458,734 of record NC_090922.1, read on the forward strand.
ATTTGGTCCCTTTCTCTCCGCTCCATCCTCTCACTCTGGTTTTTCAACCTCTACGTGACCCCTTTGGCCCACATGATCTCTACATTCTCCTCTAACTTTCAGTGTTATGCAGATGGCACTCAGATTTCCTTCAAGCTCCCCTCAGACTCCTCTCCTCTCTCGCTCATTCCTGACTGTCTATCTTGGTGTGCCTCCAACAATCTCTGCCTTAATGTCAGTAAGATGGAGATCCTTCTCATTTGGACTCCTGCCCCTTCTTTCCCCCTCTCATTCTGGCCTCCCGCCTTGGGCCGTCTTCCACCGCCTTCCTGTGAGGCAAACAACCCTGGCGTCATCTTTGACTCCACTCTCTCTTTCTCTCCTCACATCTTGGACGTCGCC